>NC_052636.1:9124124-9442387 GCF_016161935.1 Mauremys reevesii | reverse complement strand
TCATTGTGAGGAGCCGGATATGAAGGAGAGGCAGGCTCCAATAAGCTCGACTCATGGGTGCCCTTCATATCTCACAGCAGCCATCGGTTAGTGAGAGTCCAGGCTCCAGCACTATGGAGTCTGGTGAGTTTCACTTCAGCTCCATGTAGGTGGGCTTATTTTCTTTTCACAAATTAGGCATTTCCACCTCCCAACCTCCTGGGTCTGTTCAGAATTCCAGGCCACCATTAAATAACTCCCAGTGGGTTTGCCACACCCTGCCTCCTGCTTTCCCCACCCTGTGCATTTCCTGCCCCGTCCAACCTCCAAACCAGACTGTGCAAACCTTCCCATCTCCGGTGTATTTGCTCTCCCTCTCCTCCAGCAACCTCCTGATAATCTCTACCTGAGTTGGCTCCACTCTGCAGCCATTTCTCTTCCTGTCCCACGCCAGGCTGGGATGAGGCTGGAGCAAAACATGGACGCCATTCGCAGCCTGTCTGGGGAGAAGGGCAGTTGTGGGCGTTTCAGAACCAGTTTAGTTAATTCATCAGAATTTCTCAGCCCTTCCCTGCAGACAGACACCCTAGATTCTGCCATGCTGGAAATGCCTACACCTGTTTATTACAATGTAGACCTGGCCCCTCCTGCCAGGCTAAGCCCAGACACATTTTTAACCTCCCTTCTCCCTCCTCCTCCCCTACCCCTAACAAAGTCTCTGAACACAAGGCTAGAAAGAGCAGAACCAGTGAGTCATTGTGGGGATTCTCGACACTGACTCCACGGCAGCTACACCCCAGCAGGGGAATATGGAGTCAGGAACTGGCTTTTCTCTCTGATCTGGGTTCAGGGGCTAGGAACAGCTGGAGAAAAGTCATCCTGTGTGGCCAGGCAGAGAAGCAGCTTAATTAAGGTCACTTCCCAGCACAGAACCTGCTGTGAGCAGCAGCTGTTAAGCCTGGTCTCCCAGATCACAATGGAGGCTGCAGCTGCCTGACCCAGGAAGCTGGACCAGTATCCTGAGCAGAGAGGGACAGAGCGTTTGAGTAGAGCTTCCTCCTTTAGCTCTCAGAGAGCAGCTAATGAGAGTTCTCCGCGGGAGAATTGCTGACTTCATTAGCCCCACTGTCGCATCCGAGAGTCACCCTTTGTTCCTTCCCCATACAGTGACTCTGGATTAAATAAATGGTCCCAAAGAAACCAGAGTTCAGAAACAATGAGTCCAGAATGCTGTGGAAGAGACCACAGTGGCAGCGCTGACCCCTTCCCCTCCTCCTCACCCACAGATCCAGGACAAGGACTGACAATGGACTGACAATCTAGGACAATGGAACTGGAAGTTCCTGCAGTTTCTCAAGAGGGGAGCAGAGCAAAATCTGTGATTTCACCTCACAGTGTCTGATAAGTGGCTAGGAAAGTTATCACACAGTGACTGGGCCTGGCTGGGTTCAACAAGTTGGCAGTGCTTGGAGCCATGGATTCTGGGCATGTAAGCTAATCAGGAGAAGTTAGCAGTGCGAGACCCCAGAACCCCAGCCAGCCCCCACCCAGATATTCCCTGGGATCCAGCCCCAGAGTCCCTGGCCAGGGACCTCAGATACCCCACAGAGCCCCACCGGCCAGACAACCCCACCAGACCTTCATTGCGAGGTTGGGAATCCCAAAGGGTTCCCACCAAGAGACCCCAACAGCCAGAGACCCCAAAAGGGACCCCACTGGGAACTCAGTCCCTCACTGCCTGCCTAGGATCCCCGCCCTCCAGCAGGATCTGCCCTGCCCTTGCCTGGCACCCCTCCTCCTCCCCTGTGGGATCCCCTGATGCTTACAGGCACCCCTGGCCTAGCGCCGGGATTCTCCCACACACACTCTGTGCACTGGGCACGGCAGCGATCCCAGGAGTCTGCGGGGAAGCTCAGACAGAGCACCTGGCACAGCACCAGGCTCCTCTAAGCCCCCTGTCCCGCCTCCCCAAGAGACGCCACCCCGGCTGTTCTGGCAGCCAACGCCCCAGCGATACTCCACCTCCAGGACCCACAGCCTCAGGGCTGGGCACATCACACCCACCCCTGAAACCCCAAATCTCCAGAACCCACCAACCTCACTAGGGTACCCCTGCCCAGCCACCCAGAGGCCTCCCCACCACAATCCCCTTCCGCTGCTATCTCCCACAGCCCCAGCCCCACCCAGCAACACTGTTACCTCACAGTGCCCTGAGAAGTGGATAGTAGTGACCACCGCCCTGCTGGCCAGTCGCGACAGACAGAGGGAGCCCTGGGGGATGCTTCTTTAACAGGAGAATGGAAGGCCTGAGGGACAAAATAGGTAAGAAATGTCCATGGCCTGTCACTAGGAAATAATGGCCACCCTGGATCCACCCCAGAAGTGGCTACATCTTAGCACTGCCTAGTCACCCAGAGGCCACCAGATGATGCCAATAGCCGGGGCAGGATTTCTCTGGGGCACTGAAATGTTTCAGGGGTTGGTGCGTGAGCTCAGCCTTGCATCCATCCCTGATGTTTCATGGACTAACAGCAACAGCGTAAAGAAAGAGCCGAGCCAATATCTCACTCTCAGAGGGGAAGGTACACGTCCCTCTGTGACCTCCAGGGGAATAAGGCAGCGCTCAAAGGAAAACGTTAGAAGGTGCAGGGAGAAATAGGAAAGGAAAACGCCCTTTCTCAGGAGATACAACTCGACTCCCTCCTGTCTCTATCACCAGTGGATTTAGCCTCCTCCTTGTGAGCTGTCAATAAAATAAAGAGGCAACAAGGTGGTTTGGCACAAACAAAGGTCAGTGTAGTCAGGTAAAGGTACAGAAAACTGGGGAAGAAGGGAAAATGCAAACTTAATGAATCCAATCAAACAGCGACTGGCTTTGGGAGCTTAACACTCAGGCCCAGAAACCCTCCTGGAAACCGGAAAACACTAAACGATGTCCCAGCACAGAAACCTTCCCCTGTGCAGGTGCAGCGGGTCCCATAGGCCGGGCGCGAGGCCCAGGACCTTCCAGGGGTCAATAGTTCATATGCTCCAGATTGATCTTATTTTAAAGCCAGTGATTTAACATAAGAACATAAGAAAGGCCGCACTGGTCAGACCAAGGGTCCATCTAGCCCAGTATCTGTCTACCGACAGTGGCCAATGCCAGGTGCCCCAGAGGGAGGAACCTAACAGGCAATGATCAAGTGATCTCTCTCCTGCCATCCATCTCCATCCTCTGACGAACAGAGGCTAGGACACCATTCTTACTCCATCCTGGCTAACAGCCATTTATGGACTTAGCCACCATGAATTTATCCAGTCCCCTTTTAAACATTGTTATAGTCCTAGCCTTCACAACCTCCTCAGGTAAGGAGTTCCACAAGTTGACCTGCGCCATGTGAAGAACTTCCTTTTATTTGTTTTAAACCTGCTGCCTATTAATTTCATTTGGTGACCCCTAGTTCTTGTATTATGGGAATAAGTAAATAACTTTTCCTTATCCACTTTCTCAACATCACTCATGATTTTATAGACCTCATCATATCCCCTTAGTCTTCTCTTTTCCAAGCTGAAGAGTCCTAGCCTCTTTAATCTTTCCTCATATGGGACCCTCTCTAAACCCCTAATCATTTTAGTTGCCCTTTCTGAACCTTTTCTAGTGCTAGAATATCTTTTTGAGGTGAGGAGACCACATCTGTACACAGTATTCGAGATGTGGGCGTACCATGGATTTATATAAGGGCAATAATATATTCTCAGTCTTATTTTCTATCCCTTTAATGATTCCTAACATCCTGTTTGCTTTTTTGACTGCCTCTGCACACTGCGTGACATCTTCAGAGAACTATCCACGATGACTCCAAGATCTTTTCCTGACTCGTTGTAGCTAAATTAGCCCCATCATGTTGTATGTATAGTTGGGGTTATTTTTTCCAATATGCATTACTTTACATTTATCCACATTAAATTTCAATTTACTTCATAAACATCTTATTAACCAACTAACTGAACATATTGAACAGTTTATACTTCTCACACCTAACAGTGTTTGTCCTCCAGATGTGTTTACAGGTGTGGAGTTGTGGGGGAGAGAGGCCAATTCATGTCTCTACCCCCCCCCTTTCATAGTGTCTTCCAACTGGCTAGGAAGTCCCTTTGCTAGGATGTGAGCCAAGCAGGTCCATTGTCGCTGTGCTAGCTCGAGAAGTCTGCATTGTACCCGGTTCCTGGGATAGTCCTTGGGAGTGTGGATCCCTTTAATGGGCCAGCAGCGAGTCTGGCTCCTCCATTGTCACACCTGAAAGGCTGGTGGGGGGCATTTCCCAACCTCATCTCAGTAACACACACAGAGCAAAACTTCCCAGCCAATGCTACACACACAATCCAACACAATAGTAATGTTCAACAGAACAAGACTTTTGAAATGATACCTCACCAGGCAGACTTTGTACAAACCGTATCATCATTATATGAGACTGGTGAATATGGGGCTTCCAGGGTGCTGCTTTGAGCACAGCGAGCCACACCTGGGCTGATGCAATGGAGACGGACCCTTAGAGTCCATCTCTCCTGGGATAAAGATGGCAGCAGGGCTGGCCTGGACCATCTGACGTGGGCTCATGAAGCTAAAGCTGAGAGGCTAAAAACTGTGGGGCAGATATTTGTATTCACGCTGAAGCCTGGGTTCGAAACCTCACCCTCGGGGGTCTCAGAGGTTGGGCTCAAGACCATCTGTCTGCACTGTAATTTTATAGTCTTGCAGCCCAAGCCCCATAACCCTGAGTCAGCTGACCTGGGCTTTGTGACAGGTGCCCTGGGTGTGTTAATCGCAGTGCAGACATAACATTAGGCTACGCTCCAGTGCAATGAAACACCCACGACTGGCCCGTGTCACGTTAATCAGGGTCATGCGGCTTGGGCTGTAAAGTTGCAGTGTCCGTGTCTCGGCTCACGCTCAGTCCCCTGCTCCAGGAGCCCAGAAGGTTGGGAGGGGGTTTAGCAAGTGGAAATGGTAAACCGCAGGGAGTATTACCCTGGACTCACGGCATTTCTCCATCGGTCTGTCTGCTCTGGGGCAGGGACAGAAACACGTCCTGCTGCTTTTGTTATTTCAAAGGGCGGTTTAGGATTTTCATTCTCAGTCTCGGTGCACAAAACAGGACTCAACCCTCGGCATAAACTAAACGAGCTGCCCACAGATTCTGGCAGCCACAATGAGCATTTGGTGTGAGAGTCAGACCTGCCCCTGTCCCAGAGGGACAGGGTCGTCTGTGAGGGACTGACCACTGACCTATCAGCTCCTGACTCCCAAACTTTCAGTAACTCTATCCTCAGTGCCTGTGAGTGTAATTTAAACCAGAAGAAAAACCACACTAGGCTAGGGACCGAAGGTCCATCTAGCTCTGAATCTTGTCTTCTGACATTACCAATACCAGGTGCCCCAAAAGCAACTCAGTAAGGTACCACTGGAACTTGAACCCAGGATGTCCTGTATACAAACAGTGGTTTTAGCCAGCTAAGCCATGGTGCCTACAGCTGCTGAAGGGATCATGTCTACACACACCTGACTCTCTGCCAACCCCATCTGGGCCTGACAAGCTTTGCTGGTGTTTGGATTCAGTAAAGCAGAGGAGCAGGGAAGTTTTACTCCAAGGTTCTTTGGACAGGTCTACACTACAAAATTAGATCGGTGTAACTACATTACTCAGGGGTGTGAAAAATTTACCTCCCTAAGCAATGCAGTTATATCAGCCTAACCCCGGTGCAGATAGCGCTGTGCCAACAGGAGGGCTTCCCATCAACATAGCTTGGGAGGGGCTTGGCTAGTGAAGATGAAGAGAATAGGTGGCCCATGGCTCTTGCATTTGGGGAGGCTGGGTGAGCGCTGAAGCTTCCAGAAGTGGGGGGCCCATTGGTGCCCAGACCATGGCACTGCCCCCAGCCTTCTCCTCTCTGAGGCCCCACCTGTGCTCCCCTGCTCCTGTTTGGCCACTTCCCACCCCCCGCTCTTCCTCTTTGGCTGAGGCCTGCTGATCCACCTTTTGCTCGCTCCTCTCCTCCCCCAAGGCCTTCCTGCCTGCTGCTCGTGCCTCTCCACCCCCTACCACAAGGTCTGCCCACCAGCCACCACCGCTGACCCATCCCTGCAACCCACCCTGCCCACCACCCACACCTCTCTGCCTCTCCTGAGACCTGCCCTGCCCACTGCCCCCACCACCCAGAACTGCTCTGCCCAACGCTCGAACCTCTCTGCCCTCCCTGAGACCCACCCTGTCCACGCTCTTTCTTCGGTCGTCTGTTGTTATTTCATGAAACATCAAGAATGGAATAAAAAGCTGAGTTTACTCCAGGGTGAGGAAAGAAAGGAGCCACCAACCCCCTGGCATTGCTGCTTTAGTTAAAATGTTTTAACTAAACAGCTATTGAATGTCCTCCCTATGCCCCTTGTGTCACCAGAGCACATCCATGCTAGCAGTTCGTGGATGGCAACAGAGAGCAGTGCACTGTGGGTAACTATCCCACTGTGCAACTGGCTGCAGGGTGTTTTGGGAAGGGTTTGCAATGCCTCACGGCTGGTACAGCATCACATGATGCAGGTTTCTCTATCCCACTGCTCCACGGGCATCTTACTAGATTACCAGCTGCTTTTCAACTGCGTGTGCGTGGAGTAGAGACTGTGTGTGGGGAAAGACAGTGTGTGTGTTGGGGAAGAGTGAGTGTGTTGAGCTAGGTAGGAGCGGATCATTATTGTCCCTACTTGAAAGAGGGACAAGTTAAGGCTGAGAAAGGAGAATTGATTTCTCTTAGGTCACACAGCCAGTCAGTGGCAGAGTTGGGAATAGGACCCAAGAGCCCTGATTTTCAAACTAACCTTGATCTTGAATTTCATACATTGAATGACCTGAATAATGTGCTCTCATGAGCTCCAGACCAACAACAGTGCACAGGAATTATTCAGCAAGTATTTGAGGAGAACTGCAATGTTAGAGAGAATCATGAACTGCTCAGAGACCATTAATGCAGAGAAGCCGCAAAATTCATCAAACACAGAACTGGTTCTGACTTATTTCTTTGGTCTTAAAAGAGACCAACAAGGACCTGAGTCTCCTCCCTGTCAATAACCCCCTGCTCAGCCAATCAGGGTAGAGACTGAGGGCGGGAGGCTGAAGGTTCTCACCAGAGAGCCCAAAGGATGGCCCAGGTCACTGGTGGGGATCACTGCCCGAGCACTATTTCAGCCCCACATTTTTGGGTGGACTTCCCACAGTGGGAGCTGCAGAGCACTCCCCTGCAACACACACACACACACACCTACCTCCTGGTGTTGGGAGGGGAACAGGAGAAAGGACAAAAGAAGTAAGAAACGAAGAGAAAGGAGGGAGGGAGGGATGGAGGAAAAGGGGAAACAAAGAGGACAAACCCTAATGTCCACAGTGATTCTGAGGGACAAAATCCCAGGTGCGCAATAAAATTCAGCCTCCTTAAGCTCATGTTTTCCATGCCTAGAATTCAACTGTCACCAGATGGATCAGACTGAACAGCTTTCAAACCTCCAGGAGGCTCTTACCTTCTAAACTGGGACGGCTGTTTTCTAGTAAAATCACTGAAAGGGAGGGAGAAAACTCGAAAGAGGTTCCTCCTGGTGCTCACGTCCGTGAACCCGAATACTCTCTCAGTCCTCAAAGAGAGACCTGGAGAAGGAGACTTGCTGGAGCAAAGCCACAGGGGTCTCTGAGGTTTCCCTGGCCCCTCGCCCCTGTCCTGCCTGGCTGATGTCAGCATCTCTCTGTGAGGTCACCACCTCCCCACCACCTTGGACCAATAGTCTGAGGTCCTGCCAAAGGCCTTTGTGATGTCACTGCCACACCCCTCCCTCGCTGTGCCAATGTCCTGCTCCTGGCCAGGCACTTTGCAGGTTTGAGCTACTCCCTGTGGATCACCCCACTCAAGGAGCGTTCGTTCTGGGCAGCAAGCCAGCTAGACAGGGAAACATCAGACGCTGCTCCCACTGCTACACTCAGTTTTTCAGAAATGAGTCGACTTTATGGCCAGAAGAGACCATTAGAGCATCTAATCTGACCCCCTGAGTATCACAGGCCTCCTGTATGACACAAGAGCTACTTTTGGGGAAAACACATTGCAGAAAGGCATCTGGTCTTCATGAAATGACATCAGGAGATGTAGAATCCACCACTTTCCTTGGTAGCTTGTTCCTGTGGTGAATCATCCTCGCTGTTGAATTTTTGTGCCTTAGTTGTAATATGAATTTGTCTCTTTCACCTTCCAGCCATTGGATCTTGTTAGGCCTTTCTCTGCCTGATTCAAGAGCCCTTTAATACCCAATCTTATCTCTCCATTAAGGCACTTCAACACTTCAGTGAAGTCACCTTTCAATCTTCTTTGATAAACTAAGCAGGTTGAGCTCTTTCAATAGCTCACTAGAAGGCATTTTTCCAGTCCTCAGAACATTAGGTGGCTCTTGCTGCCCCAGCTCCAATTTCACAACATCTTTTCAAACGAGGACACCAAAACTGGGGCAGTATTCCAGTATCAGTCTCACTGATGCCGTGTCACCTCCTGTGACGTTATTGACATAATCTGTAACTGTATAGCTCACCGTTGCGACCACTGTTCTATATTTGCAGCCAATATTACAGAGAAGTGGTCGTAAGGGGTCTATGGAGAGGTTCTGATTGGCTGATTATAATGATGCGATCTCTAGATGTGTATCTTTTTTTGTAGTTGACATTATGAATATTAGCTCTATGCTGCCTGTATTTCAAACTTGTGCTATGCTTCAGGGAATGATACCTTTGTTTAATTGATGAAAACATAAACTAGACACTTAGAAGATTGAACTGATTTCAGCAGATGGACAGCTTTGCTAGGTTTTTATGCATTTGGACAGCAATATGTTGAGTGTTCACATTCATTTCAAGCATCCTCGGATGGTGGAGCTTCTGAACATAATGGAGAACGGAAATGAAAATGTTTTTCTTTTTTTAAGAGGGCACCTGGGTTTGAACAAAGGACCACTTGATCTGCAATCAAACACTCTACCCCTGAGCTACGCCCCCATTACAACAGGTGTATGGAATCATGATCTCCAGGACTTTGAAGGACAGACCCTGCTTCATCGAGCTCCTTTGCCATTCCCAGACCACAGGTGGTTTTAAAAATGGGGTTTGATTAAACTTCTTAAATGTGGTAAACACAACAGCTTGCACACCCACTGATATAGCTTCTCCCGATGACAGAGCTGCCACCTCCTGGGGAAGTGGATTGACTACACCAACAGGAAAACTCTCCCCCCTCAGCATGGAGCAGTGGTTCTCAAGCTGTGGGTCAGGACTGCAAAGTGGGTTGTGACCCTGTTTTAATGGGGTCACCAGGGCTGGCATTAGACTTGTTGGGTCCTGGAGCCAAAAGTCTGAGTCCCCCCACTCAGGGCTGAATCCCTCAGGCTTTGGTTTTGCCCTCCTCCCACTGGGGCTCAGTCTTTGGCACTCCCCCCACAAGTGGAGGGGCTTGGTGCTTCTTTCCAGGGCTACGTATTAAGTTATTTTGGCAGAAGGAGGTTGCAGTGAAAGGATGTTTGAGAAACCCTGGCATAGAGCCTTCATTACTGAGCTGCAGCAGCATAGACTCACTGTTTGAAACATTGACCTGGCCTTAGCCTCTGAATATGTCTAGGCTTGGCTCCTCTGGCACTGCTGTCAGCAGACCCTGGAAGTACAGCCATGGAGACACCACACACCAGCCTTTCCTAGCCGGTAAGGATCAAACCCTTCACAGAAAAGCACCCATGGCTTTCTAGCCCAGCTACCTAAGGCCTCAGCCACAACCACTTAACACAGGGGCCTTTCTACACTCTGGTTCTGTTCTCACTGAAGGGTCATTACAAATTGTTTGCTCAGACCAGCTTCCCAGCACACCACTGCTGTGAAGCTCTGTAAGTGTGGCCATGGCTGAACAGCAAGAATTCCTGCCCATTTCCTACTGGCTGGAGCATGATTAGAGTGTGTTTGTGGTTAATGATGTTGCTGTAGATTGTTCATTCCCTGCCTTGGCAATTCAGACAGTCCCTTTTCCCATTGTATTGCCAGCACCTCTGGGAGTCCAATAACAGAGGCAGGTTTTCTCTGGGCATTGAGATTTTTGAGGGCGTTGGAGGCTCCTTTCTTCCTCACCCTGAGAAACTCAGCTTTTATTCCATCCTTGATGACTCATGGAATAACAGCAGCAGCAAGAAGAGGAGAGTGAATATCTCACTGCCAGGGGGAAGGTGGATGCATTCCCTCTGTCTGACCATTGCCATTATGGGAGAGAAGGTTTCAGTGGAATCGAATGCCCTGGCTCAGACAATAGACACAGGGAGGTTTTGCTGTTCATGGATCTGTGCAAAGGAAATTGTGTCTGTGTGAAAATGAGGAGGGATATGAAATGCCCACGTGGTGGTGCCTAAGGCAAAAGGGAACCCTAGAGGATTAGAACAGGATAAGTTCTCAAGCAACACGTTTCTTACTTTGCCCATCTGTTAGTTTTGATGATTATCGATGGAAAGATTTTGCCATTGGGTCATGTGTTTACACAGAAATTGACATTTACCAACAAATACGTAATTCTTCCAAGCCTGCCTAGCCTGCCGGTGGTGAATTTAGAGGGACACACTCACTCTTCCCACCCCCATGCCGGGCTGTGCTCTCCAGAATGTCAACTTCCCACAGAGCTGATCCTTCCTCATCTCCCCCAGACCACTGCCCCACCCCCACCCTGGGGTCCTTCCAACACTGTCCAACTCCCCTGCTGGCAGGATCCCTTCCCATTCCTTTCATTTCCTGCCTCCGCTCTGAGCAAAAGCTCTGCATTGTTCCCACACTGGGAATTGAACCCCGGCCACCTGGGTGAAAAACCAGGAATCCAAATCACGAGACCATATGGGACTTGTATAGTCAATAGCACATTTACACCTAATAATTCAAAGAAGCCATTCAAAACCTTCAAAAACAGACTTCAAAGAGAAATTGCAGAGTTACAATTGATTTGCAAACTTAACACCATTAATTTGAGCTTGAATAAGGACTGTGAGTAGCTGGCTCACGCCAAAAGCAATTGTCCCTCTCTTGATATTGACACCTCCCCATCAATTATGGGGAGAGGACCACATCCACCCTGACTGAATTAGCCTTCAACACTGGTTCTCCTCTTGTACGGTAACTCACGTCACTTCATGTTCCAATCTATATTTATGCCTCTATCTGCAATTTTCACTCCATGCATCTGAAGAAGTGGGCTTTACCCATGAACACTTATGCCCAAATAAATCTGTTAGTCCTTAAGGTGCCACCTGACTCTCATTGCTTTTAATTCTAAGATGATCTTAACCCTTTCAGTACCCTTACAAACTCAGATGCTTCTCACCACAGGCTGGCTGGTGGCTTTTCAGCCAGGCTCTCCCTTTCATCAGCGCTTCAGTTGCTTGGTGTGGGGGTGTCTGTAGATGTAGGTGGCAGAGCGAGATAAAGCCTGGCAAATGTCTCTCCTTTTATCATGTCCTTTCTTCCTCATGGCTTCCCACCCCACCTTCAGAGTCAGGTGAGCATCACTGCGTCTCTCCAAGCAAGTCTGAGCAATTCTGGGGTGTCCTCATGCAGGTGAGTCATTGCATTGTAGCTCCTTGCTGACAATGGCTGTCGATGGTTGTTTGACACCCTGTCCGGGTGTTGTTTACTGTCCTTGCTGTTGCCACTAGGGAGCTAATATTTGGCTGACTCCCCCACCTTGCAGCACAGTGACAACCACACTGCATAATTCTCATAACTTCATATGCACGAATGGTCTACATCTATGGGTAGATAAATGACTTTCAGCAGATCATATCCTTTCCCTGATACCTTACAAGTCATGCTCTATATGTAAGATCACGATGATATGAAAATGAGGATTATGGGGGTTACAGCTGCTCCCCCAAAGGTATAGAATGTCACACTGAAATTCTATTTTCCTTTGTTCTGTAACAGCATTACAGAGATCCAATGACTGACCAATGGCATTTCCAAGTGCTAAAGTAGCAAGCCATGTCGGTCTCTCATTGGCCATCAGCGACTGAAGATGTGGTTTAATGAGCCGGAGCTTCAAGACGAGGGTGGCTTTGTCCACTGCCTTCCGTTGCGCTGCTGGGCACCAAGTCCCTGGTGGCCAATATGTGAAGCTGGGAGAAGAGAGTGGGGTGGCAAGTGGTGGCAGGACTTCTGCCACCAGGGTCTAGCTGCCCAACTTCCTCCTGGTACTGCTGGCCCCCCGTCGCCTTCAGGTAACACAGGAACTAAGGCAGGAATAGGGTGAGGAAGCAAGTAAAGCCGAGCAAGGAAGGCAAAAGTGAATCTTGGGCCGCTCGCAATGACGTCCTTTTTCTGTGCCACAGCTGACAAAAACATCCCAGACAGAAAAGCAGGAGGCCAAAAAGAAAGCGAGCAGCTGTTGAAGTAGTTCAGTTGGGAGCGTGCTAGACTAACAGGCTGTTCTATCCCCCTTTGTGCACGGGTGGGATGTTTTCTGAAAGTGCAGCAGTTCCTTTAACTGCCACGAGTCCCTCATTTCAGGCTATGCAGCAGGAAAAGACAGCATGGGCTTCTGCACCGAGTTGGCCCACATGACCTTTCATTCTTCTCTTGCTCTTTGTCAGCAAGGGGAAGAAAAAGAAGCTCTCCCTCAAGCTGGAGTCACAAGGGTGACGTAAGGACGACTTCCTGAGCCCCGGCTCCAGTCCTCTGCTCTGCCAGCTGACCCATTGAAGGGCTGTCACCACTTTCTCTAGGTTTGTCCATCGGTCTGTGTGAGGGTGAGCAACAACCAAGTGAATGGAGTTTCTGTAGTGTAGTGGTTATCACATTTGCTTAACATGCAAAAGGTTCCTGGTTCAAAACCAGACAGAAATGTCTTAGCTTCCTTTTCCCAGATCCCCTTGCTGTTCAGGAAGGCCTCCTCCTTCTTCTATTGGTCTGTCCCTGGGATAACTCCAACCCCGCATGACAGAGGGTGCTGACAGCAGTGGAGAAAGCACCTTGGCGTCAGGCTGAGAACCTAGAGGAGTGCGGCGTGTCACCTTTGGAGGCTTGTGGCTTGGCCTCCTCTGCTGTTGGAGGTTGGCCGGTGGAGGCCGGCTCTTCCTGCTGGCCTCCTCTGCGTGACTTGCCAAAGGAGGAAGTGAGGCAGGAATGGGGCAAAAGAGGAAAGTCGAGCTGAGGAAGGCAGGGCAGAAAGTAAGCATATCATTGTGGCTAAATGGGGTTAGTAGAGCATCACCATTCAGTCTGCACAGCCGGGGGAGGTGCGGTTGGCTGCTGGGGGGCAGAACCCTGTGCCTGTCTGTTGGCTTCCCAGGGATGGCTCCTTGCAGCCCAGGAGAAGCGGGGTCCTGGGGGAAGGAAAAGCAGCTATGGCGAGGCTGAGTGGGCTCCTTTCTGGCCGACATGGTGGGTCTGGGAGTTGCCTGTAAGCCATAAGTGGACTTGGTGGAGTGAAAACCGCTGCTCCATTCTGGCTGACCTGGGGGAGCCATTGATGACTTGGGAGTGGGGGCAGGGCGCTGGCTGTGAGCAAATGGGATCCAGGAAGCTCCCAGCATGCCCCTCCAGGGGCCAAGTCTTCTTCTTCTCTCCTGCCATGGGGAGCCCGGCCTTAAGCCTGCCCAGCATGCACTGCAGCTCAAGCATTAAGCCTTTCTGTGGCATAACTGAACTACAGCCTAGTGTAATAAGGTGTAAAGTTTAGATTCTGAATTTATCTTAATTTCCATGGTAACTTACTTTGATCTTTTATGCCTACCGCTTATAATCCTTAAAACTCCATCTTTCTGTAGCTAATAAATCTGTTTTATGAAACTGGTGTATTTTGCTTGAAGTTCTTAGGAAATCTCAGCTCCATTACAGGGCTGGTTCATGTACTATTCACAGTGAGGGAGGGGTGGACCCTGCGTAATAAACTTACTATTGTGTCATACAGGAGGCCTGTGATATGCAGGGGTCAGATTAGATGCTCTAATGGTCTCTTCTGGCCATAAAGTCCATTAATTTCTGAAAACTGAGTGTAGCATTGGGAGCAGCGTCTGATGTTTCCCTGTCTAGCCGGCTTGCTGCCTAGAACGAATGCTCCTGAGTGGGGTGATCCACAGGAGTAGCTCAAACCTCCAAAGTGCCTGGCCAGGGGCAGGACATTGGCACAGCAAAGGAGGGGTGTGGCAGTGACATCACAAAGGCCTTTTGCAGGACCTCAGCCTATTGGTCAAAGGCGGTGGGGAGGTGGTGACCTCACAGAAAGATGCTGACATCAGCCAGGCAGGACCGGGGCGAGGGGCCAGGGAAACCTCAGAGACCCCTGTGGCTTTGCTCCAGCAAGTCTCCTTCTCCAGGTCTCTCTCTGAGGACTGAGGAGTATTCGGGTTCATGGACGTGAGCGCCAGGAGGAACCTCTTTCGAGTTTTCTCCTTCCCTTTCAGTGATTTTACTAGAAAACAGCCGTCCCTGTTTACAAGGTAAGAGCCTCCTGGAGGTTTGAAACCTGTTCAGTCTGATCCATCTGGTGACAGTTGAATTCTAGGCATGGAAAACACGAACTTAAGGAGGCAGAATTTTATTCGGATTTGGGATTTTGTCCCTTAGAATCACTGGGGACATTGGGGTTTGTCCTTTTGTTTCCCCTTTTCCTCCCTCCCTCCCTCCTTCCTCTTCGTCTCTTGCTTCTTTGTCCTTTCTCCTATTCCTCCCAACACCAGGAGGGGTGTGTGTGTGTGTGTGTTTTGGGAGGGCACTGCAGCTCCCACTGTGGAGGTCCACCCAAAAATGTGGGGCTGAAATAGAGCTCGGGCAGTGATCCCTACCAATGACCTGGCCATCCTTTGGGCTCTCTGGTGAGAACCTCAACCTCCTGTCCTCAGTCTCTACCCTGATTGGCTGAGCAGGGGTTATTGACAGGAGGAGACTCAGGTCCTTGTTGTTCTCTTTAAGACCAAGGAAATAAGTCAGAACCAGTTCTATGTTTGATGAATTTTGCTGCTTCTCTGCATTAATTGTCTCTGAGCAGTTCATGATTCTCTCTAACCTTGCAGTTCTCCTCAAATACTTGCTGAATAATTCCTGTGCACTGGTGTTGGTCTGGAGCTCATATGAGAGCACATTATTCAGGTCATTCAATGTATGAAATTCAAGATCCAAAGGTTAGTTTGAAAATCAGGGCTCTTGGGTCCTATTCCCAACTCTGCCACTGACTGGCTGTGTGACCTCAGACAACTCAATTCTCCTTTCTCAGCCTCAGCTTCTCCTCTTTCAAGTAGGGATAATAATGATCCGCTCCTACCTACTTCTCAGTGCGTGAAGGCAGGGTCGGCTCTAGGTTTTTTGCCGCCCTAAGCAAAAAAAATGTAGGCTGCCCCCATCACAGCCCTGGGCTCCCCTCACACCTCCTGCTGCCTGAGCCCTGGGCTCCCAACCTGCACCCACTGCCGCCGCAGCCTGGGCGTCCCCACACCTGCATCCCCTGCCACCCCACCCCTGGGCTCTTCCCCAACCCACACCCCTGCCATTCCAGCCCTGGGCTCCCTCCCACATCCTGTGCTGCCCCAGATCTGGGCTCTTCCCTTTCCCCCCACCAATGCTCCCCAACCCCCACACCCCGCTGCCCCAGGCCTGGGTGCTCCCCACCTGCACCCTCCTTCTACCCCAGCCCTGGGTCACTGGTAACCTGCTCCCAGGATAGGTCATTCAGCAGGAATTTTGGATGTGCACAGAACACAGACAGGATTGGTTCCCATATGGTTACAGAACTGCAGTAAAATGGAACAATTTTCAGTTTGTGTGATTGGAGGATACCTGGATGCATATTATAAGACTGTCCTCCATAAATGAGGAACAGTTGAGGTGCCTTTATTATTCTTTGTTTCTATGGGGAATTTGTCAATGCAATTTCACTGTCTTCCTTTCAAACAAACAAAACTAGAAAAAAAAGGCAATGGCTGTTGAAAATAGCAATTCCAGTCCTAATAACCCCTGGGAAGCATTTCTTGCTCAATTTTATCCTACTTTTTGTACAGCAAATGACAGTGGATCAGTATATTTGATTTGGGAGAAATGAAGTAACAGCTGCCCAAATTGAGCTCGAGCACTCCTGAATGTTGTAGTGTTCAGATATGGAAGGCAGGTGCTAGATTCCCTTTCTGAACATTAGCTAAATCTGGAAAGGAAAAGTCAATTTCTGCTTCCATGACTCAGAAGGGGAAATCCTCCTATGTGCCTGGTACTGTATCTAGATGTAAGTGGGGGAATGGTCCTGCTATTGTGGGGAACTTTCCTGGCTTCTGCACTACCCCGGAGAAGTGGGCTGGCAAAAGGATCTGAGTCCTCGCTCCCACTTCCTTTACCCAGAGGCCTCCCTGCCCTTGAGGACTCCCCTTCCACTCTCCTGTCTGGCAGAGTCCTCGTAACCCCAACAAGGCTGGGCCCAGGATTCCTGGGGGGCTCAACCCCCAACCCTGCTGTGGTCACCCAGGACAGGGGCTAGGGTGTCCCTCTCTTTGCACTGTGCACCTCCCTGACCCACTGATCACATCATACAATTTAAAGCAAATACAAGTCATTTAATTAACAATAACATTTAAAAATAAGAAAAAATGGGAAAGGTTAAAGGAAAACACATCACCCCGCTCTGGGGCAGGGACCATCACAAAAAGTGTCTCTGGACATCAGGGCACTTCACAGTCTGTTCCTTGTAGGTCCCAGGCCGCCTCCTCAGGCCCTGGCTGTGCTGCAGGGACGCTGCAGGCTGACACTTGCTCTGGAGGTGGCCACACACTCAGGCTCTGGGTGGCAGGACCCTTCTCCCCAGCATCACCCCGCCCTGTCAGGGTTACGATCCTCCAGGTTTGGCCTGCAGGGCCTCTTGGCTGAGGCGTCTCCCCATGCTGGGCCCACTGCCCGGGTCCCCTCGCTCTCCCAGCTGCTCACCGCACCCAGCTCCGGACTGCTCCAGCTCCGCTCTGCCACAACCTTGTCTGTGTTGTTGTTTTTATCTCATTGTTAGGTGTAAGAAGTATGAACTGTTCAATAGGTTCCATTAGTTGGTTAATAAGATGTTTATGAGGTAAATCACTGGCTTTAAAATAAGATCCAATCTGGAGCATATGAACTATTGACCCTGACTCCATCTCTGAGAGGGGACTTGTTTACCATCAGGGACAGGCTCAAACCAGTCCAAACCGGTTTTTCCCACCAAAACCAGCCCTCAGCGCTCCATCTCCTCAGCACTTTTCCCGCCACAGAAGTGATATAAGGACGTGCTCAGCGCCCGCGCGGGCCGTTCCCCAGCGACGGCCCCTCCACGGTCGGGTCTTCCCAGTGCTCCCGAGCCGAGAGCGACGAACCCCCGGTCCCGCCGTGAGACTGAGGAACAGGAGACCTGTCACCCCATTCCTGCCGCCCTGCATCCCTGGTGTCCAGCCTCCACGGAGCCCCCGGGAGTGAGAGACCCCGGGGGCACTGGGGCTGGGCAGGAAAGTGACTCTGCCCCGGGAACCTGGGAGAAGCCTCAGAGCTGCCTCAGCCCCAGTGGGATTTGGGGGCAGAGACTGGGGCCTGGTGGGGATCCTGTGGTGTGGGGAGATGGGGGTGTCAGCAGGGAGGAGAAGCTGGAGTTGTGGGGAAGGTCAGTGGGACGCGGGGAGGTTGAACTCTCTCTGGGCAGCCAGGAAATTCCCGGGAGTGGTGGGCGGCGAAGGGGGAGGGGGTTAATTGATCCTGTCCCTGTTTGTGCCACTTGCCTCTCGCCCCGATACAAATTCTCTCTAGTTCTGCCCCTTTTCTCACAGTGTCTCACATGGGGCTATAAAATCTGGGGCGATTCCCCTTTCCTCCAATGATCAGCTCTCCTGTCTCCCTGATTTTCCCGCTCTCCCATGAGTCTCAAACGTCAGTTTAAAATCTTCTCTAGTGAGGGGCATTTTCCCACCCATTTTATCTGCCGCGATTTGTCCTTGTTTAGGTGGGAAATTGTTGCCCTGAGTCATTCCCCAGCACATGGCTGCCCCTGGAGTGGGGGTGGGATGGCTCAGTGGTTGGAGCACTGGCCTGCTAAACCCAGGGCTGGGAGCTGACTCCTTGCGGGGGCCATTTGGGGATTTAGTTGGGGATTGGTCCTGCTTTGAGCAGGGGGTTGGACTAGATGACCTCCTGAGGTCCCTTCCAACCCTGAGATTCTATGATTCTGTATTTCCAGACTTGTGCAGTGTTTCTGGGTGACACCCCCAGACATATTGACATCAACACTGCCTAGCCTGTTTGATGGCCCATTGAGGGTCATCAGCTGTACAATGAGCCCATGGAAAGGACCAAGGGGATACACCTATTGAGTCAGCAAGACATGTCAGGGTATGCCTGTCTACTGAGAACTCCAAGGCTTTTCCATGCCACATGCTGTGAATCTTGTGTTTGGGACACAGGAAGTACAAGCCACATGGCAAAAGGAATATAAAGGGCAGCTGCATCATCTCCATTTTATCTGCAATCCCCCTTCCTACCTCTGGAGCAACTTCTCTACAAACTGAACTCTGGAACAAAGGATTGAATGACCCATCCAATCTGTGGATGTGTTCCAGATGGACTTTCAAGCCAGCAACTCACCAATACTGCTAAGAATGGGGGGAGGGATAGCTCAGTGGTTTGAGCATTGGCCTGCTAAACCCAGCATTGTGAGTTCAATCCTTGAGGAGGCCACTTAGGGATCTGGGGCAAAAATTGGTCCTGCTAGTGAAGGCAGGGGCTGGACTCAATGACCTTTCAAGGTCCCTTCCAGTTCTAGGAGATTGGTATATCTCCAATTATTACCTAACCTGATATATCAATTTTGGAATGTATCTGACTGCTTTCCCATTTAACGTCTTTCTTTCTTTCATTTAAACCTTTAGTTTAGATGCTAAAGGATTGGCTAGAAGGATGGAATTTTGGGTAATATCCAAACCTATACTGACCTGGTGATGTGGCTGACCCTTTGGGGTCAGAGGAACACTCTGTTTATGTGAGCAGAGTTTTTAAATAACCTCTCACTGTACTGGACCTCGCTGCTGATTAGGAGCCAGAGAACTGGGATGGAATAAAGGGGGCCGTGTGATTTCTTTTTTCAGCTTCTCGATAACCCATGTGGGGGATCAGAAGCACAGCTGGTGACTGGTCGGTGAGTTTAACTTCAGTGTTAACCAGCAGTTTTGGGAGCATCTGCTCTCCCTTTTTCAGCCTGCCCTAACTTTGGCATTTTCAGTGAGAACTGCCCCTGGCCCACCAGGTCACACTAAGCACTGAAGTTAAATTAATAGAATGTTTTTTTATGACCAAGTCTTATGAAATCAACTGAATTCCTTTGTTTTCTTTCATCTGAGCAGGGTTTCTAGTTTTCCAGCATGATGTGATCTCCCAGCTGGAACAAGGGGAAGAGCCATGCGTCCCAGACCTCCAGGGTTCAGAGGAAAGAGAGATCCTGAGATCTCCCTGCACAGGTGAGGAAACATTAAACCACCTCAGAATCTGTAAGTGCCTGAAGGAAACATCTGGGATGCCCAACAAAGCCCTTGGGAGGTCTCTCAGTTCATTATTGTCCCTAGCAGGGGTTATATCCTCAGGGTAAATATAGTTCTTCTTCGAGTGCTTGCTCATATCCATTCCAGTAAGTGTGCACGCTAAGCTGCGGCACGCAAGGCGTGCACGCTGTCGGAAGATTTTTAGCCTAGCAACACTCGGTGGGTCGGCTGGGCGCCCCTGAGTGGCGCCGCCATAGCACCGGATATATACCCCTGCCGACCCATCCGCCCCTCAGTTCCTTCTACCGCTCGTGACGGTCGTTGGAACTGTGGAGGGTGGCTTTGCTGACCTCCACATCCCTAGCTTCGGAGTTATTTACCCTTTATCGTGTATATAGTTCAAGCTCTTGTAGTTATAGTTAGTTTTAGTACGTTTTTTCATAGTTAGTGTATATAGTTAAGCTGGGATTGGGGAGTAGCCCCTTTCCTTCGACCGGTGCGGGCTCATGCCGAAGGCGCCGATTTAAACCCTGCTCGGCATGCTAGAAGCCGGCGCCGTGGGGATCCTCATGACTCCTGCCTAAAGTGTTTAGGAGAATCCCACTTGACAGACAAGTGCCAAATTTGCAAGTCGCTCGCCAAGAAGGAGCGGACTTCCGACTAAAGCAGCTCCTTATGGAATCGGCCTTTAGTCCCACGGTGCCGCACCGACCGCCCAACAGACCGCATCGGTAAGGAGCGCACCTTCAGCACCGGATCGCCTGGTACCAAGAAGGACTCCTGGCACTGACATCTGCCGCACCGCTCTCCGCACCGCTCCTTTCCTCGATGGGGAAACGATGTACTGCTCCGACCCCATCCTCGCAAAAGGAGCAAGCATCAAAGTGCGCCCGCCAGACCCCAGTAACGGCCGCGGCACTGTCAACACAGGCACCGCAGTTGGCAGTTGCTCCTAGCGCGCACCGCCGATTCTGGTACCGCAAGGGCTGTTGAGTCCGTGCCACATAGCTCCTCGCTGACGCTGTGATCGAGCTCGCTCTCCCTTCTACGCCGGAGACATTCTCAATGGCAAGAGAGCTCATCATGCTGATGGAGTCGATGCAGCCTCAACCCCCGGCACCGCCGGTGTGGGTTATCCAATCCATCGGCAAGCAGGCCCTCATAAGGCCTCCTTCCGTCGGGTCCACCGAGAGACGCTCTTTCCAGGTCTTGGTCTCGAGACGCTCCCGCCCCGCCGCTCCCAATCCCGCACCGCCGCAGTCCCGCACCGCTTCCATCGCGTACTGGTCGCACCGCGGAGATGTTCAAGATGTCGATCACCGGACAGATACTCCCGGTACCGATCCGGCTCTCGGTACCGATCTCAGTACCATGCGTCCCGCAGTCACTCTCGGCACAGGGACTCGAGATCCCGGTCGACCTCCCGGCACTGGCACAGTAGAAGGTCCCGGTTTCGCTCGCGCACCGACAAAACCGTACCGCCACTGGTACCGCCCCATGACCGCATCGCCAGCAACAGCAGTACCTTACCAGGGTCTCTCGGCCCCACCGTGTCCTTCGAGACACACATCAATACTGCCTCGGGCTGGGAGTGCTTCTACCGCCAGGACCGGCATCTGATATTCCGTGCCACCATCCAGAGGCACAAAGCCAGGAGCAAGGTCCTCATCAATGGGCCTTTGGACTCTGTGGGCATATCACGAGGCCCAAGGTGCCCCACTTGTGGCTCAATGCTCCGGCCCTCAGAGCACAGGGTTCCTGAAGCGACTGTAAGCCATCCTCCTCCCGGGCATGGACGAGGATCCACTTCAATCTGCAGACCCTGAGATTCCACCAGATGCAGAAGGTGCTCTGCCGGTCCATGACCCACCTCAGGACCCGTTGGTACCGGGCCTCTCCTCCTCCTCCTCTCCTGATGAGGCAGTGGCAGGAACATCCTCCTCTGGTCCTCCGCCTATTGACCTCCGGGCCCATCAAGACCTCTTGCGGAGAGTAGCACAAAACATTAATTTGCCAGTGGAGGAGGTTGCTGACATAGAGGACCCTGTCATATACATATTATCGGGCGGATGCGCCCTTCGAGTGGCTCTCCCATTCATCCGCACTATTCAAGCCAATGCAGACACACTTTGGCAATCCCCAGCTTCTATTACACCTACAGCTAGGGGAGTAGAGAGAAAATATATGGTCCCCGCCAAGGGGAAAATATATGGTCCTACACCCACCCACCTCCCTGCCCCCTGGTTGTCCAATCCGTGAACGAACAGGAGCGCCATGGCCAGCAAGCACCGGCCCTAAGGCGAAGGAGGCTAGGCACATGGACCTCCTAGGCCGTAAGGTCTACTCGACTGGAGGCCTCCAACTTAGGGTGGCAAACCAGCAGGCCCTCCTAAGTCGTTATAATTTTAATACGTGGGTGTCTGTGGGGAAGTTTGCACAACTCCTTCCCCAGGAGTCCCACGCAGAGTTTACGGCCCTACTAGAGGAGGGTAAAAGTGGCGAGAACTTCCTCCAGGCCTCTCTGGATGCAGCGGACTCAGCAGCCAGAATGCTTGCGTCCGGGGTAACGATGAGACGATCTCCTGGCTACAAGCTTCAGGCCTTCCCAGAATTGCAGCAGACAATTCAGGATTTACCTTTGAGGGCCAGGGCCTTTTCTCGGATCTGCGCAGAGCCTCAAGGACAATCGAGTCATAATGCGCTGCTGGGTATGCACACGCCGGTGACCCAACATAGGTCCTTCTGGCCCCAACCATACCGCCCTTATAACCAGCCTAGACCACGCCAGAATACGACCAGATGGCGCGGCAGGGGCAATCGGTGGAGACAGTCTGGCCTTCAGGGAAACCAATGTCAAGCGCCCCCTAAACCACCTACGGGCCAAAACAAAACTTTTGATGGGATGTTTGAGGACGGCCCACCAGTTTCCCTGCCGGATCCTTCTCCTCCTTCTTCAACCGCCTCTCCCATTTCCTCCCTGCATGGTCCCAGCTCACCTCCGACCGTTGGGTCCTTTGCACGGTGGAAACAGGATACCACCTCCAATTTGTTTCTCCACCCCATCCCACCCTCCCCACCTGTCCGTCTTCAGGGACCCTCTCACGAGCAATTCCTCTTACAAGAGGTTCAGGCGCTTCTAACGCTGGGAGCCATAGAAGAGGTGCCAGAGGACATGAGGGGCAAGGGGTTCTGTTCCCGCTACTTTTAATCCCCAAGGCAAAGGGTGGTCTACGACCGATCCTCGACCAAGTAGAACTCAACAAATTCATGATAAAGCCAAGTTCCGCATGGTATCCTTGGGGACCATCATCCCATCCCTGGATCCGGGAGACTGGTATGCCGCCCTCGATATGAAGGATGTGTATTTCCATATCGCCATTTACCCGCCGCACAGACAGTTTCTCCATTTTGTGGTCAACCAACAGCACTTCCGGTTCACGGTGCTTCCCTTCGGTCTTTCTACGGCCCCGAGAGTCTTCACCAAATGTATGGCCGTTGTAGCTGCCTCTCCGCCGCCGTCGAATACACGCCTACCCGTACCTCGACGATTGGCTCATTCGAGGGACTTCCCAGGTGCAAGTATCACAGCACCTGTGTGTCGTCAAAGACCTCTTTGGGAGGCTCGGCCTCATGATCAATGTAGAAAAGTCTACCCTGACTCCAACGCAGAGAATAGACTTTACTGGAGCAGTTCTGGACTCCAATCTGGCCAGGGCCTGCCTTCCTCTGCCACGTTTTCAGTCAATGTCTTCGATCATTCGAAGTTTTCAATCCTTCCCGACAACGTCGGTGCGCACCTGCCTCGGTCTATTAGGTCACATGGCGTCCTGCACCTTTGTGACCAAGTACGTGAGACTGCGACTTCGGTGCTTCCAAACCTGGCTTGCTTCTCTATACCATCCACACAGAGACAATATAGATTCGGTGATCACTATCCTCAGGACGGTTCTCGACTCCCTCACTTGGTGGCTGGACCTCACTGTAGTTTGCGCAGGGATGCCGTTCCACCCTCCTCAACCCTCGGTGGCACTAACCACAGACCCATCATCTCTGGGTTGGGGTGCCCACCTCGGGAACCTTCACACTCAAGGCCTCTGGTTGCCCCAGGAGCTGACCCTGCATATCAATGTGCAGGAGCTGAGGGCAGTCCGTCTAGCATGCCAGGTGTTTCGGGTCCATCTCCAAGGCCACTGTGTATCTGTGTTCACAGACAACACGACTACCATGTATTACATAAACAAGCAGGGCGGGCGTGCTACTCCCTACTTTGCCAAGAAGCCACTCACCTGTGGAACTTTTGCATAGCCCACTCTATCGATTTGGTAGCGTCTTTTCTCCCAGGAGTCCAGAACACTCTGGCAGATCGCCTCAGCAGATCTTTCCTGTCTCACGAATGGTCGATCCGTCCTGACATCATCCATTCCGTTTTCCGGAGGTGGGGCTTTACCTGCATAGACCTCTTTGCCTCCCGAGAGAACAGGAAATGCCAGGTGTTCTGCTCCTACCAAGGACGCTCCCCAGGCTCCCTCTCAGACGATTCCTCCTCCCGTGGACAAGGCACCTATTTTATGCCTTTCCGCCGCTTCCTTGTTCACAGAGTCCTTCTCAAGCTCCGCAGCGACAGAGCCAACCTGATCCTCATTGCTCCAGCATGGCCGAGGCAGCACTGGTACACCCTGTTGTTCGACCTCTCAGTGGCGGATCCGATTCCCCTGCCACTGTGGCCGGACCTCATAACACAGGACTTTGGCAGGCTTCACCACCCAGACCTGCAGTCCCTTCATCTCACTGCATGGCTCCTGCGTGGTGGAACCAATCCGAGCTCTGCTGCTCTGCTTCGGTACAACAGGTCCTCTTGGGAAGTAGGAAGTCTTCCACCAGGACGACTTATCTCGCCAAGTCGAAGCTGCCGCACTGGTGCGATCAGAGTAACTTGGTCCCAGGACAGGTTTCCATCCCTACTATCCTGGATTGTATCTGGTCTCTCAAAGAGAAGGGCCTGGCGGTCTCTTCTATAAAGGTTAATATGGCAGCTATTTCCGCCTTCCACCCAGGTGAAAGTGACTGTTCAATTTTCTCTCACCCCATGGTTTCCAGGTTCCTTAAGGGACTGGAACGGTTGTACCCCCAAGTCCATCACCCAGCCCCCGCCTGTGATCTAAACCTGGTGTTGACCAAGCTTATGGGGGCCCCCTTCGAGCCTATGGCCACATGTTCCCTGCTGTACCTTTCCTGGAAGAAAGGTCGCTATCACCTCGGCGCTATCACCTCGGCGAGGCGAGTTTCGGAGCTTCGTGCCTTGACGGCTGATCCCCCTTATACGTCTTCCATAAGGACAAGGTACACCTGCGGCCACACCCCTCTTTCCTCCCTAAGGTGGTGTCTGCTTTTCATGTCAATCAAGACATCTTCATCCCAGTTTTTTCCCCAAAGCCGCACTCATCGCGCAGGGAATAACAACTACATACTTTGGATGTCCGTAGGGCTCTCGCCTTTTATATAGAGAGAACAAAACCCTTCCGGCATTCACCTCAGCTCTTTGTAGCGGTGGCAGACCGCATGAAGGGCATGCCAGTCTCTTCCCAACGGATCTCATCTTGGGTAACATCCTGCATCCGATCGTGCTACGAACTGGCTCACGTTCCCGCTGGACATCTCACTGCCCATTCTACGCGGGCGCAGGCCTCTTCTGCCGCCTTCCTGGCTCATGTCCCCATCCAGGAAATATGTAGGGCGGCTACTTGGTCATCGATTCACACCTTTGCCTCACACTACGCATTGGTCCAACAATCCAGAGACGATGCAGCCTTTGGCTCAGCAGTTTTGCATTCTGCGACGTCTCACTCCGACCCCACCGCCTAGGTAAGGCTTGGGAATCACCTAACTGGAATGGATATGAGCAAGCACTCGAAGAAGAAAAGACGGTTACTCACCGTTGTAACTGTTGTTCTTCGAGATGTGTTGCTCATATCCATTCCAAACCCACCCTCCTTCCCCACTGTCGGAGTAGCCGGCAAGAAGAAACTGAGGAGCGGATGGGTCGGCAGGGGTATATATCCGGCGCTATAGCGGCGCCACTCCAGGGGGCGCCCAGCTGACCCACCGAGTGTTGCTAGGGTAAAAATCTTCTGACGAACGTGCACGCGCGGCGCGCACACCTAACTGGAATGGATATGAGCAACACATCTCAAAGAAGAACAGTTACAACGGTGAGTAACCGTCCTTTTTTGGGAGCAGGAAGAACTGGGCTCGCAGGCGCAGGGAGCTCTACTGGAGTGAGGGCTAATGGACAGGCACAGGGAAAGGAAACCAAAGCGTTTTCTACAGCAGCATGGCTCAAGGGCATTCGCCAGTATGGACTATATTGTCTTCTTCGCTTCCCTGTGCTAATCTAAGGACTTTCCAATGCTGCGTTTCAGTTGACTAAAGCCTGGTCTACACTAGGCGTTTAAACCGGTTTTAGGAGCGTAAAACCGATTTAACACCACAACCGTCCACACTAGGAGGCACCATATATCGATTTTAATGGCTCTTTAAACCGGTTTCTGTACTCCTCCCTAACGAGAGGAGTAATGCTAGTATCGGTATTAACATATCGGATTAGGGGTAGTGTGGACGCTGATCGACGGTATTGGCCTCCGGGAGCTATCCCACAGTGCAGCAGTGACCGCTCTGGACTGCAATCTGAACTCGGATGCAGTGGTCAGGTAGACAGGAAAAGCCCCGCGAACTTTTGAATATTTCCTGTTTGCCCAGCGTGGAGCTCTGATCAGCACGGGTGGCAATGCAGTCCGAAATCAAAATAAAGAAAGAGCTCCAGCACGGACCATGCGGATGTGATCGCTGTAAGGGCAGGCAAATCCGTTCTATCAGCGCTCCGTTACAGAAGATGAAATTCAGAATCCTTTTTTAAAAATCTCCAGACGCCATAGCAGGGACTCAGCGCACTGCAGCGTGACAAGCGTAACGGAAAGCCAAAGAATCAAATGGACGCTCATGGACTGGAGGACTGAAGCTATCCCACAGTTCCTGCAGCCTCCGAAAAGTATTTGCATTCTTGGCTGAGCTCCAAATGCTTCTATGGTCAAACACAGTGTCCGCGGTGGGTCAGGGCATAGCTTGGCAATCTACTCACCCCCCCCCCACCCCCAGAAGCGAAAGGGAAAACAATCCTCTGACTCTTTTACATGTCACCCTATCTTTACTGAATGCTGCAGATAGACACGATGCTGCAGCCGTCAACACCAACATCCTCACTCCCCCCCTGCCATGGGTGGCTGATGGTACAAAAGGACTGGTAACCGTCCTCGTCATCAGCCTATTGGCACATGGGGCAGTAACCATGCTGACTAGCATCCGTCAGGTCGATCAAGGGCGCCTGGCCCTAATTTTTTCTGGTGGATGGTGCAGTATGGCTGGTAACCATCGTCATCATAGCAACAGGGGGCTGAGCTCCATCAGCCCCCACCCTTCATGTGTAAAGAACAGATTCAGTTGCCCCTGGACTAGCAGAGGGATGCTGGGCTTCTCTCCTACACACTGCTTAATGTCCTGTCTGGACTATCATAGCAGCTGGAGGCTGCCTTCCACTCATTTCTCACTAACAAGTCACCATGTCTTTTTATTCCTGCATTCTTTATTACTTCATCACACAAGTGGGGGGACAATGCTACGGTAGCCCAGAAAGGCTGGGGGAAGAACGGAATCAACAGGTGGGGTTGTTACAGGAGCACCCCCTGTGAATAGCATACAGATCATAGTTTCTGCAGGATCTGACACAGAGCAGCTGTGCTCTCTGGTTCTATGATACAGTGGTTATCTAGTACACTTGCCTATATTCTAGGCAGGACTGATTCTATTTTTAGATACCAAAAAGGAGGGATTGACTCAGGGAGTCATTCCCAATTTTGGCTTTTGCGCCCCTGGCTAAGAGCAGCCAGGGGCACTTATGACAGCAGCAAATGGTACAAAAGGACTGGTAGCCATGATCATCTTAGTTCCAATTTATGGAAGGGTTTGGATGGTGAAGTATGGCTGGTAACCATCTCTGCTGTCATGCAAAAGCAAAAGCATGCTTCTGTGTAGCGCTGCTGAATCGCCTCTGTGAGCGGCATCTAGTACACATACGGTGAGAGTCACAAAAGGCAAAACAAGCTCCATGATTGCCATGCTATGGCATCTGCCAGGGCAATCCAGGGGAAAAAGGCGCGAAATGCTTGTCTGCTGTTGCTTTCCCAGAGGAAGGAGTGACTGACGACATCTACCCAGAACCACCCGCGACAATGATTTTTGCCCCATCAGGCACTGGGATCTCAACCCGGAAGTTCCAAGGGGCGGGGAGGCTGCGGAACTATGGGATAGCTAGGGAATAGCTACCCACAGTGCAACGCTCCAGAAGCCGACGCTAGCCTCGACCGCGGACGCACACCACCGAATTAATGGGCTTAGTGTGGCTGCAAGCAATCGATTTTATAAAATCTGTTTTACAAAACCGGTTTATGCAAATTCGGAATAGTCCCGTAGTGTAGACGTACCCTAATAAACCCTGCTATGTTTTAAAGTATGCCCAGTGTCACAGCAAAAACTTGCTCTGTGCATTGACTGAGGAACTGTCACTGAACAGAATTCAGTTCTTAGACTGATGTAGATGCTTTCGCTCCCACCCAGACGCATCGACACCTTGCAAACTCTGTGGGGTCTCGATCCAAGATCCGCAGGAAAACCCCACCCCAGGCCACGTCCGTTGACCAGAGCAAGCACTGCCCTGAAACTCCCCCCTTTGGTTCAGCTTTCATCTCCCCCTCCCCGTCGGGTTCTGGGTCCCTCATCTGCCACTGTGGCACGTGCCACCTCGCTGACAGCACAGTCCTATGCCACGTGACCAAGCTCACCGCCAAGTTAAGGACTCGGAAGCATTTTAATAGCGGTTTTGGACCGTCAGTATAGCAGCAGCAACCACAAGAATTTTCAAACTGAACAGGAGTGTCGTTCAGCTGGAACTGCTGGCAGATTTCACAGGTTGAAGTAGGATTGTTGAAGCCAGAGGCTCAGTTTCAGGTGTTGAAGCTACATGGCCTGTCCTTGTGGAAGAGTGGGACCCCTTGGGGGTCTAGTGCACTCAAGGCACCTCCCAAGGACGGTTTAAAGCCAGGGCATTGCAGAGATCCTATGGATCCATGACAGTGCCAGAGGTTCAGCCTTTTGGGGAAAAGATATCAAACAAGAAAAGGATCTAAATGCATATTTACCATTGCTTCCTGTCAGTCCTCAGGGGAATCCCTGATCAGTTCCAGTGTGTATTAAAACCGTCCTCTAAGGCTCACCTCTTGGTTATCAGGTCATGTCAGTTTTGTTACAGGGCTTTCCCTTCACCCTCCCACTTCCCTGGTTCTTGTCACGCAGACAGGAAGCAGCAACAGACCAGAAGTCCGAAGCGCAGACAATGCCATGTTTATTGGGGTTAATTTCCAAGCAATCATATTCCGAAGCCCTTCACACCAGTCGGGCTTATCTCTTAGTCTGTTCCCCAGTGCTCTGTTCCCAGCTTTGATGGTGCAAAGCGTTTACCCCGTGTCCCCCTTACCCGCTCTGACACTGCAGAGTGTTTACCCCGTGTCCCCATTACCAGTTCTGACACCGCAGAGCGTTTACCCCGTGTCCCCTTACCCGCTCTGACACCAGAGAGCATTTTCCCCATGTCCCCATTACCAGTTCTGACACCGCAGAGCCTTGCCTGTGTCCCTGTTCCCTGTTCCTGTTCACCCTCCTGTTTGACTCAGTTTATATAGTAATACGCTCAGCTACACCTTTGCTTAACCAATCATTGTACTGAAATGTAACTAACCAATCCTAACACACTGAAACATAATTCTCTAACCAATTGTATCCCACTACCCTAATAAACTTACATCTAGCAAAATTAATTATACAGCAGATAGAAACAATTAGAGAACCAGACTGATTAACAATGTAAAAGTGGTGGCCATAAAGATAGAACAATACAGAAATGAGGGTTTCACAACCACAAGCATTGATAAGGGATTTCTTGACAGACAGGCTGCTGTCAAACTAAGTTTTCTTTAACCATCTTAAGATCTGTTTCTTTATCTGGTGGTGATGGGCACTATCAGGACAGGATCATCTTCCTAACAGCCCAATAGCACCTTATTTCAGTGTGACTGGTTTGGGATGTGAGGATGTGACCCTTCGCTTCCCAGCTTATGGCTGCCCCTGCTGCTTAGCCAAAGGCCTTAGCCTAAGAACAAGGCCTCAGACAGTCACAGTAAGAGAAGGCCCTTACAAATACACACAGTGATTTTGATTCTTTGTTTTCATACTCCTGTAAGTAGCTAAGAGATAAAAATACACCTAAATTCTTAAACTATAGGCTTTACAGGCAGGCCTGAATATCTCTATTCTAACAGTGGGGTCTACCCCTTCCCCCATTCTGTGTCTGTCTTGTCTCTTCATAATGTAAATTCTTCAGCGCAAGGCCCAGCTACTATTCTCTGTTGTACTTTGCTTAGCACAATGGGGACCCACTGTTAGTTGGTCCTTAGGCACTAAGGTAATGAATATGATTTATTATAATAACTCTCCTGCCACTTTCAGCCAAGGAAGCTGGCCTTGGGATGTTACTTCTTTAAAATGAGCGGGGGGTTAAAACCATGGACTATTCTTTGTGACAAGTATCCCACAAATTCCACTGACCTCCCTCGTTTTCTTTGCCTGCAGTAGGGTTTCCAAATTCCAAACCTGATGTGATCTCCCAGCTGGAACGAGGGGAAGAGCCGTGGGTCCCAGACCTCCAGGGCTCTGAGAAAGAAGTGCTTCCAAGAGCTGCCTTCACAGGTGAGGAATTGGTTAAACCAACTCAACAACTGTGTGGGAATGCAGGAAACATTTGGGATGCCCTACAAAGACCCTGTGAGCTCTCCAAGTTCAGGATTGTTCCCTGCAGATGTGGAATCATTATGGCAGATGTCACTCATGGCTTCCTCCTATTCTGACTGACAACTAGCAGCAGATCCCTCCCGATCTCGCTTTCCCCAAGTGTTCTCGTGAGATGCAGACCAAAACTGATCCCTTCCTCTCTCCTCTGTGGAAGGGTTTGGGGAAAATCAGCACCTGATAGGTTTGATCTCTCCCACACTTATTTTGGATTGTTCATCCCTTTACCATTCCTCTCTGAGATTTTCTTTCTTTCCGGTACAGGAGTGACCTGTGTCTGATTCTTCTGTCTCCCATCAGGTGATGGGATGGTGAGTGAGAATGAGGAGGAGAAACCCCAGCAGGAAGATGCTGAGCAAGGAGAACCACATGGAACTTTATCAGGAAGATCCAAAGGGAATGTTTCTGGGAGTTGTGCAGTCCCAGAAAAAACAAAAGCCTGTGAGACCCAGCAGAGGCCAGAGGAAAACTTTAGTAGCCACTCAGACCTTATAACAAGCGACAGAATCAACTTGGAAGAGACACGCTACATATGCCATGAGTGCGGGAAAAGCTTCAATTGGAGCTCTGCCCTTATCAGACATCAGAGAATCCACACAGGGGAGACGCCCTACACGTGCTCTGAGTGCAGGAAAAGTTTCGGGCGGAGCTCACACCTTATTACACATCAGAGAATCCACACAGGGGAGACGCCCTACACGTGCGCTGAGTGCGGGAAAAGCTTCAATCAGAGCTAAATCCTTATTAGACATCAGAAAATTCACACGAGAGAGAACTGTAATAAATCCCTTGACTAGGGCTGGGCAACATTTAAAAAAAAATCACATTTCCTAATTCCCACATAGTGATTTTTGCACCATCTTCACCGTGGTCTCTCAGCTCCCCCAGATCCGGTACCTGCTTCTGCAGTCCAGTGATCTTTTCTATCAACTCCTTTCCTTTTGGGCCAGGCATGTACATCAGCTCCTGGAGGTTTGATCCCAACAAGCTACACTGAGGCAAAAGTATCTGTGCCTTCCATCCACTAGGGCTGTGCATGGCGTTGGCTGCCTGCTAATGATCTTGATGTAAAAAGACAATTATAGTTGTAGAACAGATGCCCAGGTGCAGGGTTGGCATTAGCTTTCCCTTGACCTGACCTAAACTCCATCACTTTTCCTAGTCTAAACAAACCCTGAGCATCAAGGTTATACTGTTCCCCATTTCAAAGCCATTGTTAGTCTTCGAGTTCCCCTTTTGGATATAATTTGTTTCATTCCCAGTTGCTCTGATGTTGCTTCAAGTTGTGCTGGAGAGCAGATATTTTTGCTACCATTTTTCTCACTTAAAATATATTGAACTATAACAAAGAGCAGGAACAGGGCAGGGATAGGAAAAATTGTCATTTCACCCTCTGTAAAAACGGAAAATCAGAGGGATTCCCAACGAGAGGCGCATAGCTTTCTGCCCCGGGCTACAGCGCCACGGTACCAGTGTAGACACCCTGGTCGATTACAGTGCTGTGATTGGCCTCCAGGAGGTGTCCCACAATCCCTGTTCTCGCCTCTCTGGTCTTTGGTTTGAACTGTACTGCACTTCCTCAGGTGACCAACCGTGAACCCCACCCCTTAAATTCCTTGGGAATTTTGAAAGTCCCACTTCAACAGAGACTAATTATGGTTACAGACCCATCCTGAAATTAGAGCAGGATATTGTAAAGCCTTATCTCACAGTAAAGTAACACAATTCAAACCTGTCGGCACAGAGGAGAAAGCACTCCTTCAGTTCACATTTATTGCTACTGATCTCCCTGACAAACTTCCTTTCTCAGTGCTGCTCCAGGTGTTTTCCCTCTGTTTCCTTCCAGCTGTGGTTACGGGACTGCAGCAGCTCCTCAGGGCCAGCTTTGCTCTTTCACTTACATCCTTCACTTGTTTGGACAGAGCTGTGTCTTCCCCCAGTTTAATTCACATCTGAGAGCTCAGGTACCAGCAGATCATTACAAAGGCTAAATTCCCATCACCACCAGTGGGAGGTTATCCTGGGCTGCCAGGGCTGCAAGATTTAGCCCATGGTCAGTCAAGGTGCTACAGCAGCTGCACTCTTACATTGTGAGTCCTGCAGCTTCATACCAAACTGCTCTGCCATAGTCTGCAGGGGGCCTGACTTGCTGAGAATCTGGCAGAAGAGAGACCTCTGCTGCCTTGCACAACAGCCTGGGGAAATACACGAGGGGAAGTGCTTTCCTCTCTCCTCCTGACACCGGGTAACATTTCTGTCTGTCCTCGAGATCCTGCCACAGGGACAGGCTTGAGGATGCAAATGACATGTTAAGGCTTCGTTGGTTTGCACGTTCCTTTACTCCTTCAATAGTGATAAGGGTGCGTGAGCGTGAAATAATCCTGCTCTGATTTTCACACCGGAGGCAATTTTCAGGGTCGCAATAAAAAAAAATTTCTTTCTAACCTGAGCAGGTTGAATCGAGTCGTTGCGAGATGATAAATCTAGAGCCCCAGGCTGACTTTCCTTCATCACATGTTTTTAGAATAGATCACATTCACGGGGTGGGGCTCCTGCTAGGACGTGTCTGTCCAGTGGCAGCACCCACTGCACATTCCCCACTTACAAACTCATCTTCAGTATATCGGCCACTGAACCTAGCAAGGGGGGAGGGTCCCAGTGGTCAGTCTCCAGCCCCTGGATCCCGAGCCTGGCAAGCCAGAGTCAGCCGGCCTGGGCCAGCTCTGGGGTTAAATAGCGCTGCAGACATACACGTGTGTCACAATCCCAGCTTTCTCCTCAGGGAATCAAGCCCGTCCCCCGTGACAGGCAGGAGAGTCACCACTGTACTCGTGAGCTCGAACTGACACTGCCCCTGCACAGGGACACAGGGGAGCGTCTCAGGCAGCTCCTTGGCCATCTGTGGCTGGCAGGAGACCCAGCGAGGCAGGAGCTGCTCTGGTTTCTGTGCAGGGGAGAGTAACTGGGAGTAGGGGGGAGTTTGTCTCTGATTCACAGGAGCTTTGCCAGAGTGGAGCCTGTAGGTCACATGCTGGGGGCTGTGACGGGCACACAGGCTCCGTGCTCTGGAACAGCTCTGAGTCAAACCCAGGCAGGAGCCTCCTCAGTGTGACACCCCAGGACGCCTCACTGGGGAAGCCTCCTGGCTTCAGCCCTCCTGGGACTGACCTTGACCTTTCAGCCCCTGTTCCACACCAGGAGCTTCCTGCAGTGAGTCCACCTGAATCGACACCTCGGAAAGCCTCACCCTCCTCGAAGGGGAGTCCTGCACCCCAACGTCCACAGTCCCCAGTGCCTCTCAGCCCGCGCTGTACCACAGAAGGTTCGTTAGGGGTCTGGGATCCAGCCTGGGAAAGTTCTGTGTTCGCACAGGAAGCAGGAAGATTCAGCAACGTCCATCTTGGGAGACCCTGAACTCAGAGCCTGGGCTCTCCTCGAGTCCCCAACCCAGCAGACTCCTTGCTCCCAACAGCCCGACTCAGCCAGGCCCTTGCCCTCGTCTGTCCTTTGTCCTGTTTCCTGGCAACCTGCTCACCTGGCCTCCAGCCTGTTCTCCGACTCCTCCCGGCCAGCTGGCATCTTGCAGCAGGTGCGCCTGGCCATCGGTTGCTAGGAGACAGAATTTGTGGCCATTGTCTGGGCCCAGGCAGCCAGACAGCAGCCACACCTGCCCTTTGCGGGTCTCTGCCAAGGTTTAACCCCTTGTCCCACCACCGACAGCCGTGGTCCCAAACACTTCAGGTCATGCCCCCACCCCTGTCCATGCTTCCCCGAGTCTGGCTGGGAGGCCGCAGCTAAGGGGGAAGGGACACAGACAGGGGTAAGGGGGCTGAGGCAGGGGCCAGAGCTGGGGCTGGAGCCAAGAGTGGAGCTGGGTGGCTCCTCTCCTGCCCCATGGGGCTGGCCCAGGCCCAGCTGCATCCCCTGAATGTTACTCCATTCTCTGGCAGGGTGCACCCCACATTTTGGACCTTTAACCTAGATAATCGTGCAACAAATAGGGGAAACTGAGGTACACACAAGATGCAAACAAAACATCCAGAAAATTCCCACTTCGTCAAAGGTGTCAGTGGGGTCAGAGCTGGGCAGCAGCACAGGAAAGTGGGGAGGTTAAACTGCAAACATCCCCTGTGTTCCCAAAAGCCTCTCGTTTATCCCCTAACCCCTCCCCATTAAAATCTCCACCCTGCCCTGGCACACAGAGACCCTCACTCCAATGCAGATTTTTAACTTTTCTTACTTGTCCTTGGCCTTCCACAAACATTGTTCCCATCAAATGACCCAGGGCTTTTACAACGAGAATGAGAAAACAAACTAAATCAAACCCAAAGAAACCGCTATCGACCTCCCCACCACACACACTTTGGGTCTGAATTTTTCTACTGAAATGTTGAGGCAATAAAACTCTCACTGCTCTTGTCCAGAAACAAACCTAACCCTCCATGCAGTACCTGGGGCATCTATGTCTGACCCACCAAGGCTTCAGCTCCTTTGGGGAGATTTCCAGCTGCCCAGTCCTGCTGCTATTCCAGGAGCAATTCCTGGCTCCTGTCAGCATTTATCTCAGCCCCGTTCTGGGCATCACAGGTTTCTCTGGAAAAGGGCAGCGAGTGGTTCTAGGGTCCAGTGATCCTCCTCCAAATCGAGCTAGAACCTGGGACTCCTTCCCTTCCCAGGCTGTGGGCGGAGGCATTTCACAGAGCCTCGGAGCTATAGCCCGTGGCTAAGGAGAGAGAAAGCCTCCTATCCCCTCTGTTCTGGGGGCTGGGTTTCCTCCTGAAGCCTCTGCCCCCCACTTTGTGCCCATGGCTCATCCCTGACCCTTGCTGCTGCTCCTTGCTATAGACTGTGAAAGGAGCGGAGGCAGCGCAGGAGCCTTCTGGGGACGCAGATCTGAGGCTTTGGGAGAGACACATTGTCTGAGACATCAGAGCGCTGCAAACCCTGCAGCCACCCCCTCAATCCGGGGCCTGTTCCAGCCCTGAGTCTGGGCTGCCGCGATCCCTCCCCAGAGCAGGGCGCCCACAGATTACAGCCTGGAAATAGGCGTGAGACTAACTCCTGCTTTCCTGACAGGGCCTCCCTAGACCAAGTAGCGCCCCAGGCAAGACGTGTCTTCGGAACCAGGGCCGGCCCAGACCCCAGCGGGCCAAGCAGGCGCGTGGGCGGCATTGTTGGGGCAGGGCGGCATTTGGCTCCGCGGACCTTCCGCAGTCATGCCGGCGGGAGGTCTACCGAGCCCGGGAGGAGGAGCGACCTGCCACACGCATCACTGCGGAGGGTCCCCTCTTCCCGCGGCTCCGCTTGAGCTCCCGCAGGCATGACTGCGGTGGGCGCGCTGGTCCCGTGGCTCGGACGGATGCTCTACCGGAGCCGCGAACCAGCGCACCCGCCGCAGACACTTCTGCCCCGGCTGCGGGACCGGGGAAGGGCGGCGAAGCGCGCCGCCCTGCTTGGGGCACCGTAATTTATAGAGCTGCCCCTGTTCGGAACCCCCCAGCCCCGCTCCATATGTTAAACCATTGAATACCTTATTTTTATTGCATTTGTAGCTCATTTCATTATTTTGATGCACAATCTGATGCATGATTTTCTATCATATTAGACAATAAATGTTCATGCTAGGATGTGTAAATCTGTATTTATTCATGCCATATATAAGCAAATGAAAAAAATCATTTCTTCTAAGCATATAGAAACTTTTAATTTTGACAGTAACTGAAATGTACTAACATCTAGAAATGGAGCCCTCACCAGCACAGGGTGGGCCGGTATTAAATAGTGGTACAGTTGGAGACAGACAGCATTAGGATGTTAACCCCAGGCCCGTTGTTCAAAGGTCACTTCTCTCGCCTTTCCCCCATGAACTGAAGCGCAGCATTTGAGAGATCCAGAGACTAGTTAATGACGTTTCCAAGGGCTAAAATAGCAAGTGATGTCCATCTTGCATTGGCCATTGTTGACTGGAGAGATGGTTTATGGAGAATAAACTTCAAGGTGAGAAGCAGCAGCCCAAAAAGGGCCCCTGCAAGTGCTGAAGTAGCTCAGTTGGGAGAGCATTAAACTGAAGATCTAAAGGTCCCTGGTTCAATCCCAGGCTTCAGCAGACTGTTTCATCCCTCTTCATGCAGCAGTGGGCTCTTTCCTGGAAGCACAGCACTGCCTTTACTCAATGCAAGGCCCTCATTTTGGGCTTCACTGCAGGAAAAGACAGCATTGGCTTCTGCACCCAGTTGGCTCACCGGACCTTTCTTTCTTCTCTTGCTGCTTCTCAGCAAGGGGAAGAAAAAGAAGCTCCCCTTCAAGCTAGAGTCACAAAGGTGATGTAAGGACGACTTCCTGATCCCTGGCTCCAGTCCTCTGTTCTTCCAGCTGACCCATCAGAGAGCTGCTGCCAGTTTCTCCAGGTTCGCCCACCAGTGTGTGCCAGGGTGAGCACCACCAAAGTGCAGGGAATTTGAGGGCGGGGCAGGGCAGTGCACTGTAATGGAGTTTCTGTAGTGTAGTGGTTCTCACATTTGCCTAACCTGCATTAAGCCGGCTAGGCAGAACTGACACCAACTTGTCTGGGATGTTCCCCAGAAGCAGAGCACAAGTTTGAAATACGGGCAGCATAGAACCAATATTCATAATGTCAACTACAAAAATGATACACATCTAGAGATAGCATCATTATAATCAGCCAATCAGAACCTCTCCATAGACCCCCTTACACAATAACCTTTCTACAATATTGGCTGTAAATATAGAACAGTGGTCGCAACGGTGATCTATAAAGTTACAGATTATGTCAATAGCGTCACAGGAGGTGACACGGCATCAGTGAGACTGATACTGGAATACTGCCTCCAGTTTTGGTGTCCTCATTTGAAAAAGATGTTGTGAAATTAGAGTTTGGGGCAGCAAAGAGCCACCAAATGTTCTGAGGGCTGGAGAAAAATGCCTTCTAGTGAGCTATTGAAAGAGCTCAACCTGTTTAGCTTATCAAAAGAAGCTTGAAAGGTGACTTCATTGAAGTGTTGAAGTGCCTTAATGGAGAGAAAAGATTGGATATTAAAGGACTCTTTAAAATAGCAGAGAAAGGAATAACAAGACCCAACGGCTGGAAGGTGAAAAGAGACAAATTCATATTACAACTAAGGCACAAATATTCAACAGCGAGGATGATTCACCACAGGAACAAGCTACCAAGGAAAGTGGCTGATTCTCCATCTCCTGATGTCATTTCATGAAGACTAGATGCCTTTCTGGAATGTGTTTGCCCCCAAAGTAGCTCTTGTGTTTACAGGAGGCCTGTGATATGCAGGGGGTCAGATTAGATTCTCTAATGGTCTCATCTGGCCATAAACTGGCCATAAACTGAGTGTAGCATTGGGAGCAGCGTCTGATGTTTCCCTGTCTAGCCGGCTTGCTGCCTAGAACGAACGCTCCTGGAGTGGGGTGATCCACAGGGAGTAGCTCAAACCTCCAAAGGGCCTGGCCAGGGGCAGGACATTAGCCCAGCAAGGGAGGGGTGTGGCAGTGACATCACAAAGGCCTTTGGCAGGACCTCAGCCTATTGGTCCAAGGTGGTGGGGAGGTGGTGACCTCACAGAGAGATGCTGACATCAGCCAGGCAGGACAGGGGCGAGGGGCCAGGGGAACCTCAGAGACCCCTGTGGCTTTGCTCCAGCAAGTCGCCTTCTCCAGGTCTCTCTCTGAGGACTGAGAGAGTATTCGGGTTCACGGACGTGAGCGCCAGGAGGAACCTCTTTCGATTTTTCTCCTTCCCTTTTAGTGATTTTACTGGAAAACAGCCATCCCTGTTTAGAAGGTAAGAGCCTCCTGGAGGTTTGAAACCTGTTCAGTCTGATCCAGCTGCTGAGAGTTGAATTCTAGGCATGGAAAACACGAGCTTAAGGAGGCAGAATTTTATTGCGCACCTGGGATTTTGTCCCTTAGAATCACTGGGGACATTAGGGTTTGTCCTTTTTGTTTCACCTTTTCCTCCTTCCCTCCCTCCCTCCTTTCTCTTCGTGTCTTGCTTCTTTGTCCTTTCTCCTGTTCTTCCAATACTGGGAGAGAGAGTGGGGTGTGTGTTGTGGGGAGGGCTCTGCAGCTCCCACTGTGGGAGCTCCACCCAAAAATATGGGGCTGAAATAGTGCTCGGGCAGTGATCCCATCAGTGACCTGGGCCATCCTTTGGGCTCTCTGGTGAGAACCCTCAGCCTCCCGTCCTCAGTCTCTACCCTGATTGGCTGAGCAGGGGGTTATTGATAAGGAGGAGACTCAGGTCCTTGTTCTCTTTAAGACCAAGTAAATAAGTCAGAACCAGTTCTATGTTTGATGAATTTTGCTGCTTCTGGGCCAAAGCTTTCATTCCTTGGGCACACTTGTTCCCATTCACAGCGCCACCCCCTCTCCATTTACAGCAAGGTGCAGCATGAGGTTTCAGCTACCATACTCCCTCCCCCTCCCTTTCCTGTTGATAGCAGCCAAGGGAATGCTGGGAAATGTAGTTCTTTCCCTGCTCCAGGGCTGGCTCTATAGGCAGGGAGCTAACCAAGGAACTACAGCTCCCAGGGCTCCCTGTTGGTTATCAGCTCCCAGGCTGGATCCCTGCCAGCTGCTGCCCCTGTAAATGGGCTGCTCCAAGCACCTGCTTGCTTTGCTGGTGCCTATAGCTGCCCTTGCATCCACTCCATCCTGCACCCCCACCCTGTGCCCCAGCCCGAGCCTGCACCCAGCACCCAAGCTGCATTCCAGAGCCTGTACCCAACTCCATCCCAGACCCCGATCTCTCAACCATCTTATACTTCAAACCACTGCCCCAACCAGGGCCTGCACCCCAGACCTCCTCCCCGCACCCAAACTCCCTTGCAGAGCCTTAGGCAGGTGGGGGGCAGAGTTCGCGGGGGGGCAGGCTCTGAGTGTTCTGGGCACCACCAAAATTTCTACAAACCTGCTGACCCAGATACTTGGAGGAGGGGTGAGGAGGCGAATGGCGAGTCGGATGGAGGGGAGCATCCATTTTCAGTATTTTAATTTTTGGTACTGCAGTGATTGACTGCTGTGTGCATTAATATAGTGACCCCTGGGTCTTTGAATGAGGCTTTATACCGGGGGAGGAGGGAGTGAGGAGGTAAGTGGCGAGTCGGTGGATGGAGAGGGGCAAATCTCCCAGATTCAAAATCTGGGACAGTGGCTGTTGGTCCTTTTTGCTGCTTTTCTCTGGGCTGGGGGTTGTCCCAGTGCTGCACAGAGGGGGTTCCCACAGGAAGGTGCTTGCTCCTAATCCCCGAGGCCGTCAGTGTGTCGGCTCTTCTCTAGCCAGCCCACTTGCCAAGTCTGATTGTCCCTGGTCTGGCTCCCAGCCCCTCTCCAAGGGTTGCAGCTGTCTGGAGGTGCTGCCTTCCACACCTTCCTCAGTCCCACCTCATTCAGGGGGTTGGACTAGATACCTCCTGAGGTCCCTTCCAACCCTGAGATTCTATGATTCTATGATTCACTCAACAGGGCGATGGATTACCAAGTGGGAGGAAGATCTTATTCTACTTCTAGCAAAAAGACATTTTTCTGTTACCTTAATTACACCACCTTAGGGGCCCCCATAACATATTACCAAGGTTCAATACAAAGTCATAGACAAGTTATACAAAAATGCATAATGCAGAGATTTATCTACAACCGCAGTGAGTGACTGCTGTGTGCAGTGATATAGTGACCCCTGGGTCTCTGAATGAGGCTTTATACTGGGGGTGGGGGTGAGGGGGCAAGTGGGGAGCAGGTGGGCGAGCGGGTGGGCAAGTGGCAGGTGGGCACAGAGGTGAGCAGTGAGCCAGCAGGGGCTCTAGGGGCGGGCATGGGGGTTTCTGGCAGGGGAGGAGGAGGTGAAAGGAGGCGAGTGGTGGGTGGGGACTGACTAGCAGGAGATGCAGCAGGCCAGTGGGGGCTAGGGGTGAAGGGGGTGTGACGGTGAGATCTGGTCACCCTATGGGGCTGTTTCTTCTCCTCCCCAAACCTTCCTTCGGCCCACAGCTGTTTTGGTGGCGCGGTGCTGGGGAACGGTTTATTTCTGCAGGGTGGGCGGCGCTGCTGGGGGTTGTTTCCACAGGGATGGGTGGCGCTGGGGGGGTGTTTCGGCACAGCAGGGGGCACAATTTTATATTCTTGCCTTGGGTGTAAAAATAGCTAGTTATGGCTCTGGGACCCCATATTGCGCTAGCTGCTGTACAATCCCTGGCCAACACTGGGACACCCAGGGGTTCCTCACCCTGAGCCTCTGCTGCCCAACTGCTTCTGACTCCATCTGATCACCCTCCCCGCAAAAAAACCCACCTTTCCAAACAGTCCTTCTTTCCCTGCCCCCTGATTCTGCTTTCACACCCTGGGCCCATCTCCTCTCTTCATCCCTCCCCTCCCCCCCAGGTGAGCAGAGATGGCGGCAACTTCAGCCACTGGAGCCAGCCCCAGCGAGCGCTGCAGCCTGCCCGGGGGGTGTTTGCAGACACAGGAAGGGACCAGCTGGGAGCGGTGGGTGCTGGGAAGAAGGAGGCAGGAGAACAAATCCCAGAGACCCAACACCGGGCAGCTCCTGGGGGCAGGGCTCTGACACTGCCCGGGGGTGGGGCAGCTCCTGGGGGCGGGGCTCTGGCACAGCCCGGGGGCGGGGCAGCTCCTGGGGGCGGGGCTCTGGCACAGCCCGGGGGCGGGGCAGCCCTGGGGCGGGGCTCTGGCACAGCCCGGGGCGGGGCAGCTCCTGAGGGCGGGGCTCTGGCACAGGCCAGGGCGGGGCAGCTCCTGGGGCGGGGCCTGGCACATTGTGACGCAGGAGCCTGGGCCCAGCAGCTGCTCCCTGGTGGCCACGTGCTGCCAGCAGCGCTGGAGCCGCCCGGGCCGGAGCGGAGCCGCTGTTCTCAGCTGCAGCAGGAGCTGCCCCCGGCCCCGCTGGGCTCCAGGTGGGGACAGAGCCTGGGGCCCGGGACTCCCCTGGGTGCGGCTGGCGGGGCGGGACGGGAGAGGCTGGAGCTGCAGGCGGGGAAGGGCGGGGGGCAGGCGGGGGGTTGATCGGTCTCTGGGCCCCAGGGGAGCCCCGGGGCAGAGTGTGTGTGTGAGTGTCCCGGGCCCAGGCGTGCGCAGGGGGGGAGCCCCGGCACCCCAATGCCCTGAGCCCCGGCTGGGGAGGCTGCTCCCCCCCTCCCGTGGGGGTTCCGGGGGGGGGAGGAGGCTGCGGCGGCTGCAGGCGGGTGCTCGGCCCCCCCGGACTGACTCGCTGCCGGCAGCTTGTGGCGCCTCCTCCGCGGAGCTTTTCCCCGGGGGCGGCCTGGCGCAGCTGCGATCAGCTGTTTGCTGGGCAGGCTCCGCCTGCTGCTTCCTCCCGCCCTGGGGCTGAGTGAGCCCCAAACAGCCCCAGGGGTCGGTGGGGGCGGGGCCAGCAGCAGCAGAGCCCCCGCTCCCCTGGGGCTGCCCCGCCCTGCTCGGGCTGGGGCTCTGCCAGGGCCCCCGCGTGAATCGCTGGTCCCTGCCCGCCAGGCTCGGCTCCGGCCACAGCAGCGGCGGGTGCCCCGGGGAGCCCAGCTGGGCTGGGGCGGGGGCCGGGGGAGGTTGGGGGAGACGTTCCAGATCCCGGCAGAAGGCGGGGGGGGGGGGGGATGGAGGGGGAGAGGGGCCACCCTGGGGCAGGGAGGAGGAGCCCTGACCCTGGCAGAAGATGTGGGCTGAAGTCCCGGCTCGGGAGCCCCAGCCACCTTAGTGGCAGAAGTTACAAGGCTGAAGCCCTGACCCCCCCTCTGTGTGGAGCTGGCCTGAGCCCCTCTCGCCCCATCCCCCCTGTGGAGCTGGCTCCCACTCTCTGTTTGCGCAGAAATTCAGTGCAAATCTCCCCATGTTGGTATCTCCATTTCCTCCCCACCCCATCACCCAGCCATGGATGGATTTAGCCCAGGAGGCAGGGTCAGTGTTGGCCCCATTGGGCAGGTGGGATCTAGGGCACAATGAGGTGAAGTGACTTTCCCAAGGCTAAGCAGGGAGTCTGTGGCAGAGCAGAGACTCAAACCCAGAACACCTGAGCCTGAGTCCTGTGCCTTAACCACTAGGCAACCTTCCCCCGAAGGAGGGAACCTCCTCTGCCACTTTGAGTGTGTGGGTGGGAGCAGCCACTAGACAGAGCTGCCAGGAGGGGGTTGATAGTTGGGGGTGATTAGTGGGTGGGTGGGGGTCTCTGGAGGGGCGGTCAGGGGACAAGGAGCAGGGAGGTTGGATGGGTTGAGGGTCTGGGGTGGAACGGGTCGGCAGGCAGGGAGCAGAGGGAGTTGGATGGGTCAGAGATCTGGGGTCCTGTCAGGGGGTGGGGAGCGGTTAGATGGGGCGTGGGAGTCCCCGGGGTCTGTCTGGGGGTGGGGGTGTGGATAAGGGTCAGGGGGATGGGTAGGGTCCTAGGGAGGCAGTTACAGTGGGGGGGGTCTCAGGAGGGGGCAGTCAGGGGACAAGGAGCAGGGGGTGTTGGTGGTTCTGAGGGGGGCAGCCAGGGGGCAGGAAGTGGGAGGCAGTGGATAGGGTGGGGCTAGGTGGGGCTCCTGGGTGCACACCCTAATGAAATGTGCTGCACATGCCTATGGTCACGGGGATGAGCCACTGCATCCTTTCCTGTTTGTGCCATTTCTTTCCTCTCAAAACCTGAGAACAATTTCTCTAGTTCTTCTCCTTCTCTCTCCTCCCCACATGTGGCTAGAAAATCCAAGGAAATTCCCTCGTTTTCTTTAAAATTATTGACTCTCTAGTCTCTTATTTTGCCCTGTTTTCTCCATAATTCTTAAATTCTCCTCAGCTTTGGGATGTGAACCCAGCCCGTTTATCTGCAGCAGTTTGTCCTTGGGTAGGTGGAATTTGCTGTCCTGTGTCACTCCCCCAGTGTGGGTGGGGGTTAGTAGGTGCTGGCTGGGGGAGCCCGCAGACGTGGCTGCCTCTGGGGAGGAGATGGGGGGGCCGATCTCTGCCAGCGACAGGACATGGTCGCACAGGAGGGGAAGGGAGGAGCTAGTGTCCCTATGGAGCCTGCCCAGCCCCTTTGGTTCTGCTCCTTTCCAGCATTTTGTTCAGAGACTTTATTACTGGGGAGGCTGAAAAATCTCCCTGTGGGCTTAGCCTGGCAGGAGGGGCCAGGTCTCTCCTGCAATAAAGAGCTGGAGCATGTTCCCAGCATGGCAGAGCCTAGGCTGTGTCTCTGCAGGGAAAGATCCTGGGGGAATCGTGATGTGACATGAACTAAAGCCTGTTCTGAAACCTCCGCAACTGCCCTTCTCACCCTGCCAGGCTGCAGGATGTCGTCCATGTTTCGCTCCAGCTCATCCCATCCTCCCATGGGACAGGGAAGGGAAATGGCTGCAGAGGAGCCAGCTCAGGTAGGGGTTATGGGGGGGTTGTTGGTGGGTTCCTGCTGGAGGGAAGGGACAGCAAATGCACCGGAGGAGGGAGGCTTGGGCAGTCTGGTTTGGAGGTTGGAATAAGCCGAAAACTTCCCAGGGTGGAGAATGGGAGGAGGCCAGGGTGTAGCAAACCTGTTGGGACTTGTTCAAAATGTGGCTTCCATTCTAGGAACAGACCCACAGGGTTAGAGGGTGGAAATGCTCTAATTTGTGGGACAGGAAACAACCCCCCTCGGTGGGGCTAGGAAAACGGACCAGACTCCCAGGACTGGAGCCCGACCTGATTAACCAGCGGCTGCTGTGAGAGGCACCCACCAGGAGGCTTAGGGGTTCTTAACCTTTTCTTTCTAAGGCCCCAACGTGCTATAAAACTCCACTGCCCTGCATGTGCCTGGTTCTCTGCATATCACTATCATGTATGTGACTCAGTAAGATTTGACTCCATTACTGCTATTAGTATCATACTTGGAGCTGCGTTTATTTTCATAGAAATTTTGAGTTACTTTACAGACAGATTTAAAAATACAGTTTGAAGATAAATGATCTTCATCTGCACAGTGTCTAAAGTTTGAGTTTAGCTATTTTTTTTCTACCGAGCCCTGCTAAGGTAAGTACAAGCAAAATGTACAGTCTGTTATTTGCTAGTACCATTTAAATAACGAATGACAAAGCACAATACGGCAATAACAGTAATAATGATAATTACTCCAGCCAGGCCAGGTGAGGCATTTTAGAACTCGTTACTCAAAGAATTGAATTTAAGCATGAGACAGAAATAAAATGCACAGACCAGTTAAAGCTAAACTACCACCATTGTCATCCTGACCGAATGTGAAAGAATAAAATTACAGAGACTATATGTACTTTGTGCATTTTGACAGGAAGTAAAAGGAAGTAATAACAGTAACTGAAGTGTCTGTTGTGGGGTGTGTGTGTGGGGAGTATGAGACACACCCGCTGTCACTTCCAGCCCAGCGGCACTCACTAGTCCGAAGGCCTGCTCACACGGCAGCAGGGGCCAGCAGCTCCCACTCCTGACCCAGAGGCAGCAGCACAGAATCTTGTTCCCCCAGCTCAGCTCAGCAGAGACTGGGCACAGAGGCAGGAGGGTGGGGCCACTCTGACATCAGCAAACCCCCCCCGCCCCACACAGCACAGGAGGCTCCTGGGAGCAGCTTGGCCGGGGGCAGCTCCAAGGGGGGGGGGGGGCAGGGCTGCAGGAACAGTTGCAGGGGAGGCAGGTGAAGAGAAGTGGGGGGAGGACAGACAGGACACCCCTGATGGAGGAACCCCCTCAGCAAGGCCCCCCGGACCGTCATGTCATCTGCCCCCCACTGAGTTTGGCCCCGTCCAGCTCTTCACAATGAGAACAGCACTGGGCTCCCTGCCAGCGAGCTCTCCCTGCACCTGTCAGGGCCTCCATCTCCTGTGTGCGTCTGTGGCTAGTGGGGTGGATCTGCTGGGAGAGACAAGGGGCCTCGCTTCGTCCCTCCCCTGGCATTTCCTGGCTGCTCTGAGCGGGGTGGATGGGACTCTGCCTGTGAGCCACCCAGAGCTTCCATTTGATTGGCTCCTCTCCCCCACGAGTGTGGGGTTGTGAGTGGGGCAGCAGGTACCGAGTGTTGGACTCTGGCTCTTTCAGGGGCCGGTGACCTTCGAGGAGGTGGCTGTGCATTTCACCAGGGGAGAGGGGGCTCTGCTGGACCCCGCTGACCCCACTCAGAGAGCCCTCTACAGTGATGTCATGTAGGAGAACTATGAGACGGTGACCTCGCTGGGTAAGGAGTCCTGTTACCTTGGTCAGTACAAGCTGTGGGGTCTCTAAAGAACCTGAGCAGTAATAACTTTATACCTTTATTCCCTATACAAGTTTTGACAAGTTTCTTTGCCCCCCTTTTTTTGCCTTATCTCCCACCCACTAGAATCATTTTTAGACATTTGTCATCAGTCATTTTGAAATTGTATTGAATGTGTCCTTATTGGCTACATTAATAACTGTCGCTTTCATGCCTTTTCCTCATTTTAAGAGGAAAATATACCTCCTGTAGAATTCTAAATTGAGTAAATAGGTGTGTGACCGATGCAGGGCTTGTGACAGTCAGATGAGCTCATCTTTTGATAGAAGTGAGTATAATGTTGTCTTTCAGGAGCCCAAAGGTGAAAGGAGAACAGAGCCATGTGAGAGGAGCAGAAGGAGGGGGAGTAGATAATTCTGGGGTGCCTGGACATGGGGTGGGTGTGTGCAGGGTTAGAGCTAAGAAGCAGCAGGGAGGGAGGAGGTTGTGAGAGACGAGGAGGGAACACAAGAAGCTTCCAAGGTGCCAGGAGGTGGTGCTGGCTGAGAGTAATGGGAAGAAGCGGAGGGGAGTGTGGGGGAAGGGCACCCAGGAAGTGGGCTGGGTGGGTCAGTGGGAGAGAGGAGAGGGTTGGGGATCCAGAGCTGTGGGGGATCCCAGACCTTTAACCCCGAATCCCTACCCAAGCCTTGTTGTTTTGGAGCAGGGGTTGGCAACCTTTCAGAAGTGCTGCGCCGAGTCTTCATTTATTCACTCTAATTGAAGGTTTTGTGTGCCGGTCACACATTTAAACATTTTAGAAGGTCTCTTTCTATAAGTCTATATTATATAACTAAACTATTGTATGTAAAGTAAACAAGGCTTTCAAAATGTTTAAGGAGCGTCTTTTAAAATAAAATTAAAATGTTGTTTTACGCCGCCAGCCTGCTCAGCTCGCTGCCAGCCGGGGGTTCTGTCTACCTAGGCCGGCTGTGGTTGAGCAGAGCCTGCGGCTGGGACCCGGCACCCCAGACCTGGGGAAGGTTCAGGGTCAGGCAGAGGGCTGGGGAAGGGGTTCAGGTTGAAGGCTGGGTGGGGGCGGTTCAAGGGTCAGGCAGAGGGCTGGGGGTGTTGGGGGTTCAGGCAGAGGGCTGGGTATGTGTTGGGGTGTGGGGGTTCAGGGCAGAAGGCTGGATGTGGGGATTCAAGGTCAGGCAGAGGGCTGGGGGTATAGGAGGTGAAAGGCACAATGCTGAGTGGGGGTCAGGCAGAGGGCTGGGGGCGTGGGGGTGCAGGGCACAATGCTGTGGGGGTCAGGCAGAGGGCTGGGGTATGAGGGGTGCAGAGCAGAATGCTGAGTGGGGGGCCAGGCAGAGGGCTGGGGGTGTGGGGGGCAGGCAGAATGCTGAGTGTGGGGATCAGGTAGAGGGCTGGTGGTATGGGGGGTGCAGGGCAGAATGCTGAGTGTGGGGATCAGGCAGAGGGCTGGGGGTATGGGGGTGCAGGGCAGAATGCTGAGTGTGGGGTCAGGCAGAGGGCTGGGGATATGGGGGTGCAGGCAGAATGCTGAGTGTGGGGATCAGGCAGAGGGCTGGTGGTATGGGGGTGCAGGCAGAATGCTGAGTGTGGGGATCAGGCAGAGGGCTGGGGGTGTGGGGTGCAGAGCAGAATGCTGAGTGTGGGGGGTCAGGCAGAGGGCTGGGGTATGGGGGTGCAGGGCAGAATGCTGAGTGGGGCCAGGCAGAGGGCTGGGGGTATGGGGTGCAGGGCAGAATGCTGAGTGTGGGGGTCAGGCAGAGGGCTGGGGAGTATGGGGGTGCAGGGCAGAATGCTGAGTGTGGGGGATCAGGCAGAGGGCTGGGGGTATGGGGGTGCAGGCAGAATGCTGAGTGTGGGGATCAGGCAGAGGGCTGGGGTATGGGGGTGCAGGCAGAATGCTGAGGAGGAGGGTCAGGCAGAGGGCTGGGGTATGGGGTGCAGGGCAGAATGCTGAGGAGGAGGGTCAGGCAGAGGGCTGGGGGTATGGGGTGCAGGGCAGAATGCTGAGTGTGGGGTCAGGCAGAGGGCTGGGGTATAGGAGGTGAAGGGCAGAATGCTGAGTGTGGGGGTCAGGCAGAGGTATGGAGGGCGTGGGGCCAGGCAGAGGGCTGGAGGGTATGGGAGGTGAAGGGCAGAATGCTGAGTGTGGGGTCAGGCAGAGGGCTGGGGGTATGGGGTGCAGGGCAGAATGCTGAGTGGGAGGAGGGTCAGGCAGAGGGCTGGGGATATGGGGGTGCAGGGCAGAATGCTGAGTGTGGGGCCAGGCAGAGGGCTGGGGTATGGGGGTGCAGGCAGAATGCTGAGTGTGGGGTCAGGCAGAGGGCTGGGGGTATAGGAGGTGAAGGGCAGAATGCTGAGTGTGGGGGTCAGGCAGAGGTATGGAGGGCGTGGGGGTCAGGCAGAGGGCTGGAGGGTATGGGAGGTGAAGGGCAGAATGCTGAGTGTGGGGGTCAGGCAGAGGGCTGGGGGTGGGGGTGCAGGCAGAATGCTGAGTGGGGGGTCAGGCAGAGGGCTGGGGGTATGGGGTGCAGGCAGAATGCTGAGTGTGGGGTCAGGCAGAGGGCTGGGGTTCTCGGCTCATGGGGGTGTTCCCAGACTGAGTGGCTCACGGCAGGGGGCTGGAAGGGAGGTGCCCTGTTCCACCCCCTTCCCAGGCCTGTCCCCACCTCTCGGCGCCCTGCACGGAGCTGTGTGGACGCTGCCGCTCTTCCCCTCGCAAAGGCCGCCAGCTGATTGGCTCAGGGGCGGAGAAGGGCGGGCAGGAAAGCATCCTGCTGGGGGAAGAAGCGGGGAGGGGGAAGCTTGGCTGCCGCAGGACCAAGCTTCTGCCTCTGCCCCGCAGGGAGCGGGGTGGGGGCTGAGTGGGGCTGGGGCCGGGACCGCGCAGGCAGCTGCGTGCCACTCAAAATCGGCTCGCGTGCCATGTTTGCCACACGTGCCATAGGCTGCCGACCCGTTTTAGAGCCTTCACTCCGGTTCTTTCTGTTCTGTTTCACTTATATACATGTTTTCCCCCAAATATTATTATTTTAACTCTTGACCTCCCTCTCCCACTCGTTACCCCCCTCCTCACATAACCTCCCCATCTCTGTGCACAGAGACCCCGGCCACCGACCCTGAGCCTTGCTGCATCCTCCCTCCCAGAGCAGGGCCCCTACCCAGGCACAAATGGGCACTTCATTGATGATGTCACAGGCTGGTGGTGTAGCCTGGACAGTTTTTACACCTATAAGATTACGTATTGGGGCACAGCTCGCCCTTGTACATGGCTACTCACAGTTAATGGAGAAGATGAAATTTGGTGAAACACACAGAAACTTGATTGAATGGAGACAGTTATAACTGAAATCATAGACAAGGATCAATCTACATAATGTACCAATTGCCGAATTGCCGCCGAATCCACGGGACCGGCGCACCTCCCGCAGGCAAGCCGCCGAAGGCTGCCTGACTGCCGCCCTCACAGGGACCACCAAGGCAGCCCCCGCGGCTTGCCATCCCGGGCACGCGCTTGGATAGGGACTCACATGCCTCTCCTTTTTCACCAGGGTTTGAGGATTGCAGCTTGTCCTCCACTGTGTTCACTGGACTAATGTCCAGTTCTGTGCGTTGCTTTATCTCCAGGGGCTGTGAGCAGTGTGGGTGTGAGAGAGGTGGGACTTTTGGTGATACTTGTATGATGCCAATACACACCTCAGTTTCCCTCAGTGGTTGGTATTGCTATGATTATAAAAAGCAGGAGACATGGGGTGTTTTGTCAGTTATCTGTCATGGAGTGATATGAATGGGTCATTAAGGACAGGCTGGGACCAACCTACATCAATGGAATACCCAACAGAGACAAGGGAATGATTGTCACCTGTCCATGGAGGATCTCCACTTGGCTGAGTGAAGCATACATGGACTCGTTGCATTTTTGGGAACAGGAAGAACTGGGCTCATAGACGCAGGGAGCTCTACTGGAGCAAAGACAAATGGACAGGTGCAGTTAAAGGAAACCAAAGCATTTTCTACAGCAGCCTGGCTCAAGGGCATTGGCCAATATGGAATATATTGTCTTCTTTGCTTCCCTGTGCTAATCTAAGGAATTTCCAGTGCTGTGTTTCGGTTCACTAATGAACCCTGCTGTGTTTTAACAGTCTGCCCAGTGTCACAGCAAAAACTTGCTCTGTGCATTGACTGAGGAACAGTCTCTGAACAGGAGTGTCGTTCAGCTGGACCTGCTGGCAGAGCTCACAGGTTGAAGTAGGAGTGTTGAAGCCAGAGGCTTCCCAAGCACTGTTTAAAAGCCCAGGCATTGCACAGATCCCATGGATCCATGACAGTGTGCCTAATGGGGAAAGGATATAAAACAAGACAAGGATCTTAATGCATATTTTGCATGGTCCCCTCATCAGTGCTCATGGGAATCCCTGATCATTTCCAATGTGTATTAAAATCTTCGTTAAAAGCTCACCTCTTAGTTATCAGGTCATGTCAGCTATGTTAGAGGCCTCCCGCTTCCCTGGTTTTTGTCACGCAGACAGCAAGCAGCAAAAGACCAGAAGTCCGAAGCGCAGACAATGCCATGTTTATTGGGGTTAGTTTCTAAGCAAGTTTATTCCAAGCCCTTCACACCAGTCGGGCTTATCTCTATACTCCCATAGAGTCTGTTCCCCAGTGTTTCTTCCCAGCTCTGATGCCGCAGAGCCTTGCCTGTGTTCCTGTTCCACGTTTCCCCCATTAACAAAGATGATTCCAATTTCCCTTCCCCCTCCTGTTTATAGAGTAATATTCTCAGCTATACGTTAACCAATCATTGTACTGAAATTTAATGAACCAATTCGAACAGATTGTAACATAATTCTATAACCAATTATATCCCACTACCCTAATTAACTTACGCCTAGCAAAACTCATTATACAGCAGAGAGAAACAATTAGAGAACCAGACAGATTAACAATAGAAAATTGTGAGACATAAATATAAAGCAATACAGAAATGATAGTTTCACAACCATTGAGAAGTGATTTCTGCCAGACCAGCTGCTGTCAAACTAAGTTTTCTTTAACCATCTTAATATCGGTTTCTTTATCTGGTGGTGATGGGCACTATCAGGACAGGATTGTCTTCCTAACAGCCCTATAGCACCTTATTTCAGTGTGACTGGTTTGGGATGTGAGGATGTGACCCTTCGCTTCCCAGCGATGGCTGCCCCTGCTGCTTAGCCAAAGGCCTTAGCCTAAGAACAAGGCCTGACTGTCACAGTAAGAGAAGGCCCTTACAAATACAGACAGTGATTTTGATTCTTTGTTTTATACCCCTGTAAGTAGCTAAGTGATAAAAATACCCCTAAGTTCTTAAACTATAGGCTTTACAGGCAGGCCTGAATATCTCTCTTCTAACAGTGGGTTCTACCCCTTCCCCCGTTCTGTGTCTGGCTTGTCTATTTAGATTGTAAATTCTTCAGGCATGGCCCAGCTACTATTCTCTGTTGTACTTTGTGTAGCATAATGGGGACCCACTGTTAGTTCGTTCTTAGGCACTAAGGTAATGCATATGATTAACAACTCTCCTGCCACTTTGAGCCAAGGAAGTTGGCCTTGGGATGTTACTGCTTAAAATGAGCTGGGGGTAAAACCATGGAATATTCTTTGTGACAAGTATCCCACAAATTCCACTGACCTCCCTTGTTTTCTTTGCCTGCAGTAGGGTTTCCAGATTCCAAACCTGATGTGATCTCGGAGCTGGAACGAGGGGAAGAGCCGTGGGTCCCAGACCTCCAGGGCTCTGAGAAAGAAGTGCTTCCAAGAGCTGCCTTCACAGGTAGGGAATTGGTTAAACCAACTCAAAAACTGTCAGTGAATGCAGGAAACATTTGGGATGCCCTACAAAAAACTCTGAGATTTTCTTTCTTTCCGGTGCAGGTAGTGATCTGTGTCTGATTTTTCTGTATCCCATCAGGTGATGGGATGGTGAGTGAGAATGAGGAGCAGAAACCCCATACGGAAGATGCTGAGCAAGTAGAACCACATGGAACGTTGTCAGGAAGACCCAAAGGGAACGTTTCCGGGAGTTGTGCACTCCCAGAAAAAGAAACAGCCTGTGAGACTCAGCAGAGGTCAGAAGAAAACTTAAATAGCCTCTCAGACCTTATTCCACACGAGAGAATCAACTTTGAAGAGACACGCTACACATGCCATGAGTGTGGGAAAAGCTTCAATGGGAGCTCAGACCTTCTCACTCATCAGAGAATGCACAGAGGAGAGAGACCCTACATGTGCTCCGAGAGCAGGAAAAGCTTCAGTCAGAGCTCTACCCTTATCACACACTGGAGAATCCACACAGGAGAGAAACCCTACACGTGCTCTTAGTGCGGAGAAGCTTCAGTTGGAGCTCACACCTTATCAGGCATCAGAAAATCCACGTAAGAGAGAACTGTAATAAATGCCTTGACTAGGCTGAGCAAAGATTTTTTTTAAATCACATTTGCTAATTCCTACATAGTGATCTTTGCACCATCTTCACCGTAGTAGATCAGCTCCCAGATGAGTTGCCTGCTTCTGCCTTTTCCAGCTCACCCTTCTTTGGGGTCAGTCCTATGATCTTTTCTGTTGAGTCGTAGGAGTGTATGTCATAGACCCATAGAATATCAGGGTTGGAAGGGACCTCAGGAGGTATCTAGTCCATTCCCTGCTTAAAGCAGGTCCAACCCCAACTAAATCAACCCAGCCAGGCTTTGTCAAGCCAGGCCATAAAAATCTCTCAGGATGGAGATTCCACCATGTCCCTAGGTAACCCAGTCCAGTGCTTCACCACCACCTTAGCAAAATTAGTTTCCTAATATCCAACCTTGATGGCTCCCACTGCAACTTGAGACCATTGCTCCTTGTTCTGTCATCTGCTACCACTGAGAACAGCCGAGCTCCATCAGCTCCAGGTGGGGAGAGAGGTTTGATTCCCAACAAGCTACACTGAGGCAAAACTACTTGTGCCTGACAGCCACTAGGGCTGTACATGGCTTTGGCTGCTCAAGTTAGTGATCTTGGTGTAAAAGACAATTATAGTTGTAGAGCAGATGCAGCCCAGGTGCAGTGGTTGGCATTAGCTTTCCCTTGTCCTGACCTAAACTCCATCACTTTCCTAGTCTAAACAGACCCTGAGCATCACGGTTATACTGTTCCCCCTTTTCACAGCAATTGTTAGTCATCGAGTTCCCCTTTGGGAACAAATTGTTTCATTCCCGTTGCTCTGATGTTGGTTCAGGTTGTGCTGCAGAGCAGATATTTTTACTGCCATTTTCCTCACTTAAAATATATTGAACTATAACAAAAGCAGGAACAGGGCAGGGATAGGGAAAATGTCATTTCACCCTCTGTAACAATAGAAGGAGATAGAGTAAGTCAGAGGGATTTCCATCACCATCCCAATCCCCTGTTGAGCAGTTGGTTAGGTCAATCTTTTTTCTAAAGGGCTGGGAAGATGATACCCTAGTAAATGACTTGGAACTAAGCAAAATACCCATGCATTGGGCTCCCAAAGCCATTGTGGCCCAGGCCCTGTCGCTCCTGAAGATATCTCCTTCCTAATCAGGTGCATGTTGCCTATTATTTGGGAAATGCAATCCCTTTCTAGGTAGAGATGGGGAAAAATGGAGGTGACATTTCTGTTCAGCTCATCCCTGGGAGATGCTGCAAATGTGTAGAAATTGAAACCCATGTTGAATGTGATATTTCTGCAGAAAGATACCTATTTTTAATAGAGACCTGACATTTGGCATCTTACAGGGATTCTAAATCACACCTGAATTTAGTCCCTAATTTAAATCTGTGCCACCAGATTAAAGAAATAAAAGGGCACAGTAGGGGGAGTTGTACTTCACTGTCGCTATTGATCTGTTGTGTGGTTGGTGAAGAATTCTACACCAGAGACGTGTAAAATTACTCCAAGTAAGGTCAAAGATTTGACAAGAGCTCAGGTAGAAATTGCAGGTAGTGATGGTTGATTTTCACCCCAGATATGGAAGCTATGGTGTTTTTAGAATCCTGCTCCCTAGTTAAGTGGCATTGATCACATTCCTAAAGGACGCCATGATTAAACTGGGCACAACTGTCTTTTACCATCTGGCTCCAAAGTTAGATGAAGCACAGAGAGAAACAGCTGATTCCTTCAGAGCCATTCCATGCCTATGGGTCCCAATCTGGCTGCCTTGTTGGACAAGGAGCACTTCCTTGCTAGCCAAACAATGGTAGCCAATGAGGAAGTAGCCAACTTCAGATGTGAAGTTCAGACTGCAGGATACTTGAATGCTGAGTCCAGAGTCTGTGGTTTGGTCTCTTAGGGCAGGTCTATGCTACCCACCGGATCAGCGGGTAGCGATTGATCTATTGGGGTGTTGATTTATCGCATCTAGTCTAGACATGATAAATCAATCCCTGAGCGCTCTCCTGTCGATTCTGGTACTCCAGCACCGCGAGAGGCAAGCGAGTCGACGGGAGCAGCAGCAGTCGACTCAGCGCCAGAAGATGCCGAGGTAAGTCGACCTACATACGCCGACTTCAGCTCTGCTATTCCCGTAGCTGAAGTTTGTGTATCTTAGATCGAGCCCTCCTAGTGTAGACCTGTCGTTAGTTTTGCTCTTGAGTCTAATGCATTTGTATCACCTCTCTGCCTCCTGCTTCTTTGAAAAATTAGAAAGTGTGAAAATAGAGCACAGGTGGTTCTACTTCCTCAGCATCTTCCTGCTGGTTTCTCCTCATTCTCACTCATGGTCCCATCACCCGATGGGAGACAGAGAGAATGAGACATAGGTCACGCCCTGCACTTGAGAGAAAGGAAATCTATGCCAGTACCTGGTTCCTAAACTGCAGCTACAGTTCCTACTCCGGGCGAATCCAAAGCCCAAGAGGTGCAGAGATCCAACCCCTTATTATCTTAGAAACGCTTTGTTCCCTTTTCTATTTTTTGTCTGTTTCTTTTTATGAAGTTGGAGAACTCCCAGCCTTTCTATTCGATTGGGGTGTAACAGTGCTCGGTGAGGGTGTGAACACCTCTGAAATCTACAACGAGAAGATGCTAGGAAGAATAGTTCCCCAAATCTTAATAGCCTTAAAACCCTGCCCTATGGAATGACTGAACGCATGCTCCTCACCTGTGCAAGCATCGCAAGGAATTGAGTGGTCAGATGTGTATTGTTCAGCGAGAGCTGTCTGAAATTTTTACTAATGTCTCTCTTAAGGTCTGTATGTGTTTTGGGGCGAGAGGGCAAGGAGAAGTATTAGCTACATAATAGTGAAATCTAAGGAGAAAACTGTAATTAGCTTTGAGGTTGTGGGTTAAATGTCAGCAATGATTAGGTTTCGGCATTGAAATATTCAGCTGGCTAAATGTGGGTTGCAAGGCCTGGGTGAAAAATCTCTGGGGTTTCGGCATCACTAAATGTGCACCTGCCTCCTTGGGTTGCTCTTTCAGGATTTATAGGGGTTGGTTTTTCTGCTGTATTAATCTGATGGTTGGACTAAATTGACAACTTGATTCCAGCACAATATCCTTGTTAACTCATTGATTTCCTGATTTGACCTGAACTTTATCACTGTGTTGTTTAACCCTTAGCTGAGTGGTGTCTATAGTCATTTAGCCTCAGTGACGTGTGCTCCTGGGATTATTTGTTCATGTTAATAAAACCTGTAACTGGGAAATTGAGTCATTTCTTTCAATAAGCAACCGGGGCTGGAACTTTTCTTTGTATATTTCCCTTTAATTCAATCTCCATTTTCTTCATTTCACACTGTTCTAAGTTAAGGAATGTGGAGCAACAAAAACTGACACAGACCTGTTGCTGCCCCATTCTGTGCCCCTCCAGCAGGAGCAGAGAACAAACCCCTCCTGGAGCCGGGATTGTCACACTGGACTGGAAATACAGACGCGTGTTCCCAAGCTTTGCTGTCTTTCTCCAATCATGGCATAAGGGTGACACCTACACCTACTTGTAATCACGCCTGGCAGGAAGGAGATCCCTATGTTTATTGCCTTGGGAGCAGGGGGATCTGGGAGACACTGGGGGCTATTTACCCAGAGCTCAGGAGCAATCTGCTCTGGGGTGATGCAGCAGAAAAGAGCTGGGTGCTGCTTTCCCCACTTATTTCTCCTTATCCCCTTTCAATCTCTCCTCTTTCCTTTTCTTCCTCCTCCCCCACCCTCTGGCAGGGAGACTTGGTCACTTCCCTGCTCCCAGGGGCGCTCACTCTCCCGTAGCTGGATTGGCCCCTGTGAGCGCTAATAGGAGCGAGAGCCTGGGTGCAGGTCGGTCCCTGCAGCGGCTCTGGGACACCCAGGGGCAGGAGGAGGAGCAGAGATGGGGCTAGTTCCCACCTCAGACAGTCCCTGGCCCGGTGAGTGCGGCAGCTGCCGCCTGGGTTGGGCTTGAAGGAGCCAGGAAGGGGCTGGAGCAGTGGGGGCTGGTAGGAAGGAAGCAGGAAAAACAAGGAAAAGAGCCGTGGGGCAGCTCCTGGTGGCCGGGCTTTGTAAGGTACCAGACACTGCTGGTGCTGCTGCCTCCAGTGGGAGCTGGGGCTGAGCTGAGGTGGGGACTTTCTCCAGCTGGACCCAGTCCCAGGCTCTGCTGCCCCTGGCCAGGGGCTGCAGGCACCAGGGGCCAGAGGGACCCCAGGGGCTGCCCTGGGTGGGCAGAAGAGAGACTCCACACACAGGTCCCAGAAGCTGAGGGTTTCGCAGCCCCTGGGGATCTGCTCTTGGGTGGGGTCTGGACAGCGATGGAGCCCCTGCCTCATGCTGCCTCAGGTGCAGTGTGAGAAACTGCTGTGTGTAGGAATTTGTTACTTATGGTGCACTGAGCATGCTCAGTAAATCTGCTGAAGCCACTTCCCTTCACTCCTGCCCTTTCTCAGAATCAGATTCTGCAGATTGCTATTTACAGGGTGTCATAAACATGTAGCTACAGGTAGCATAAAATACCCTGTAAAGGGTTAAAAAGCTCAGATAACCTGGTTGGCACATGACCAAAAGGACCAATTAGGGAAGAAAATACTTTCAAATCTGTGGGGGAAGGTTTTTGTTTTCGTGTTCCTTTGTTCTCTCTGGGTCAGCGAGGAACCAGGGCATGGAAAATACATCTCCTAAACACATGGCATAGAAAACCTTAGAGTTCTGTCCATAGGCAGGTCCTTGCATAGCTTGCTGAGTCACAAGGTGTATCTGCCTTTTCTCAGTGGGTCGATTGTAGAGCTGATGGTTCGTAATGGGCCATCAAGCAGGCTAGGCAGAACTGACACCAACTTGTCTGGCTGGGGTGTTCCCTGGAAGCATAGAGCCAATATTCATAACATCAACTACAAAAACGATACACAGTTAGAGATAGCATAATTATAATCATAAGAGCATAAGAACATAAGAAAGGCCGTACCGGGTCAGACCAAAGGTCCATCTAGCCCAGTATCTGTCTACCGACAGTGGCCAATGCCAGGTGCCCCTGAGGGAGTGAACCTAACAGGCAATGATCAAGTGATCTCTCTCCTGCCATCCATCTCCATCCTCTGACAAACAGAGGCTAGGGACACCATTCTTACCCATCCTGGCTAATAGCCATTTATGGACTTAGCCACCATGAATTTATCCAGTCCCGTTTTAAACATTGTTATAGTCCTAGCCTTCACAACCTCCTCAGGTAAGGAGTTCCACAAGTTGACTGTGCGCTGCGTGAAGAAGAACTTCCTTTTATTTGTTTTAAACCTGCTGCCTATTAATTTCATTTGGTGACCCCTAGTTCTTGTATTATGGGAATAAGTAAATAACTTTTCCTTATCCACTTTCTCAACATCACTCATGATTTTATATACCTCTATCATGTCCCCCCTTAGTCTCCTCTTTTTCCAAACTGAAGAGTCCTAGCCTCTTTAATCTTTCCTCATATGGGACCCTCTCTAAACCCCTAATCATTTTAGTTGCTCTTTTCTGAACCTTGTCTAGTGCTAGAATATCTTTTTTGAGGTGAGGAGACCACATCTGTACACAGTATTCGAGATGTGGGCGCACCATGGATTTATATAAGGGCAATAATATATTCTCAGTCTTATTCTTTATCCCCTTTTTAATGATTCCTAACATCCTGTTTGCTTTTTTGACTGCCTCTGCACACTGCGTGGACATCTTCAGAGAACTATCCATGATGACTCCAAAATCTTTTTCCTGACTCGTTGTAGCTAAATTAGCCCCCATCATGTTGTATGTATAGTTGGGGTTATTTTTTCCAATGTGCATTACTTTACATTTATCCACATTAAATTTCATTTGCCATTTTGTTGCCCAATCACTTAGTTTTGTGAGATCTTTTTGAAGTTCTTCACAATCTGCTTTGGTCTTAACTATCTTGAGTAGTTTAGTATCATCTGCAAACTTTGCCACCTCACTGTTTACCCCTTTCTCCAGATCATTTATGAATAAATTGAATAGGATTGGTCCTAGGACGGACCCTTGGGGAACACCACTAGTTACCCCTCTCCATTCTGAGAATTTACCATTAATTCCTACCCTTTGTTCCCTGTCCTTTAACCAGTTCTCAATCCATGAAAGGACCTTTCCTTTTATCCCATGACAGCTTAATTTACGTAAGAGCCTTTGGTGAGGGACCTTGTCAAAGGCTTTCTGGAAATCTAAGTACACTATGTCCACCGGATCCCCCTTGTCCACATGTTTGTTGACCCCTTCAAAGAACTCTAATAGATTAGTAAGACACAATTTCCCTTTACAGAAACCATGTTGACTATTGCTCAAGAGTTTGTTTTTCTATGTGTCTGACAATTTTATTCTTTACTATTGTTTCAACTAATTTGCCCGGTACCGACGTTAGACTTACCGGTCTGTAATTGCCGGATCACCCCTAGAGCCCTTTTTAAATATTGGCGTTACATTAGCTAACTTCCAGTCATTGGGTACCGAAGCCGATTTAAAGGACAGGTTACAAACCTTAGTTAATAGTTCCGCAACTTCACATTTGAGTTCTTTCAGAACTCTTGGGTGAATGCCATCTGGTCCCGGTGACTTGTTAATGTTGAGTTTATCAATTAATTCCAAAACCTCCTCTAGTGATACTTCAATCTGTGACAGTTCCTCAGATTTGTCACCTACAAAAGCCAGCTCAGGTTTGGGAATCTCCCTAACATCCTCAGCCGTGAAGACTGAAGCAAAGAATCCATTTAGTTTCTCCGCAATGACTTTATCATCTTTAAGCGCCCTTTTGTATTTTCATCATCAAGGGCCCCACTGGTTGTTTAGCAGGCTTCCTGCTTCTGATGTACTTAAAAAACATTTTGTTATTACCTTTGGAGTTTTTGGCTAGCCGTTCTTCAAACTCCTCTTTGGCTTTTCTTATTACACTCTTGCACTTAAGTTGGCAGTGTTTGTGCTCCTTTCTATTTGCCTCACTAGGATTTGACTTCCACTTTTAAAGGAAGTCTTTTATCTCTCACTGCTTCTTTTACATGGTTGTTAAGCCACGGTGGCTCTTTTTAGTTCTTTTACTGTTTTTCTTAATTTGGGGTATACATTGAAGTTGGGCCTCTATTATGGTGTCTTTAAAAGGGCCCACGCAACTTGCAGGGATTTCACTTTAGTCACTGTACCTTTAACTTTTGTCTAACTAACCCTCATTTTTGTATAGTTCCCCTTTGAAATTAAAGGCCACAGTGTTGGGCAGTTGAGATGTTCTTCCCACCACAGGGATGTTGAATGCTATTGTATTATGGTCACTATTTCCAAGCGGTCCTGCTATAGTTCCTCTGACCAGCTCCTGCGCTCCACTCAGGATTAAATCTAGAGTCGCCTCTCCCTTGTGGGTTCCTGCACCAGCTGCTCCATGAAGCAGTCATTTAAAGTATCGAGAAATTTTATCTCTGCATTTCGTCCTGAAGTGAAATGTTCCCAGTCAATATGGGGATAATTGAAATCCACACTATTATTGGGTTCTTAATTTTGATAGCCTCTCTAATTTCCCTTAGCATTTCATCATCACTATTACTGTCCTGGTCAGGTGGTCGATAATAGATCCCTACTGTTATATTTTTACTAGAGCATGAAATTTCTATCCATAGAGACTCTATGGAACCTGTGGATTCGCTTAAGATTTTTACTTCATTTGAATCTACACTTTCTTTAACATATAGTGCCACTCCTCCCCCTGCACGGCCTGTTCTGTCCTTCCAATATATTTTGTACCCCGGAATGATTGTGTCCCATTGATTGCTCTCAGTCCACCAGGTTTCTGTGATGCCTATTATATCTATATCCTCCTTTATCACAAGGCACTCTAGTTCACCCATCTTATTATTTAGACTTCTGGCATTTGTGTACAAGCACTTTAAAAACTTGTCCCTGTTTATTAGCCTGCCTTTTTCTGATGTGCCAGATTCTTTTTTATGTGACTGTTTATCATCTGATCTGGCCCTCACATTATACTTCTCATTCCTCTGCTCCTGACTATAACCTGAGATTCTCTATCATCAGACTCTCCCCTAAGAGAAGTCTGTGTCCGATCCACACGCTCCTCTGCAGCAGTCGGCTTTCCCCCATCTCCTAGTTTAAAAACTGCTCTACAGACTGACACAGTGTCTGTGTGTGTGTTCCCAGAAGATATGTGGGTATTTCAGTCCCTCATAAGCACAGTGTTCGGCATCTTCAAGGACCTGGGGAACTGGTCCTGGGAATTCACTGGTTTACCAAGTGTGACACTGTATGGAATTGTGAGACACTTTGGTATTAATAATAAAATAATAATATAATCTGATAAAATTGCAATGAATCGTGCTAGATATGCCATGCAAGGTGTCAGTGAAAATGTTATGATTTGCCAAGTATGATAATTTTGTTTCTATGTTTGTATCACCTTTGTATTGTGAGTTATAGATATGTAGGGTATATCTGTATTTCCAGACTTGTGCAGTGTTTCTGGGTGACACCCCAGACATATTGGCATCAACACTGCCTAGTTTGTTTCATGGCCCATTCAGGGTCATCATCTGTACAATGAGCCCATGGAAAGGACCAAGGATACACCTATTGAGTCAGCAAGACATGCCGGGGTATGCCTGTGTAATGAGAACTCCAAGGCTTTTCCATGCCACGTGCTGTGAAGCTTGTGTTTGGGACACAGGAAGTACAGGCCACATGGCAAAAGGAATATAAAGGGCAGCTGCATCATCTCCATTTGTCTTCAATCCCCTTCCTACCTCTGGAGCAACTTCTCTACAAACTGAACCCTGAACAAAGGACTGAATGACCCATCCAAGCTATGGATGTGTTCCAGACGGACTTTCAAGCCAGCAACTCACCAATACTGCTAAGAACCTGATATATCCATTTTGGAATGTATCTGACTGCGTTCCCATTTAACTTCTTTTCTGTCTTACTTTGTTTAAACCTTTAGTTTAGATGCTAAAGGATTGTCTGAAGGATGGAATTTTGGGTAATATCCAAACCTATACTGACCTGGTGATGTGGCTGTGACCCTTTGGAGTCAGAAGAACACTTTGTTTATGTGAGCAGAGTTTTAAATAACCTCTCACTGTACTGGACCTAGTTGCTGATTAGGAGTCAGAGAACAGGGATGCAATAAAGGGGACCGTGTGATTTCTTTTTTCAGCTTCTCGATAACCCGTGTGGGGGATCAAAAGCACAGTTGGTGACTGGTCGGTGAGTTTAACTTCAGTGTTAACCAGCAGTTTTGGGAGCATCTACTCTCCCTTTTTCAGCCTGTCCTAACTTTGGCATTGTCAGTGAGAACTGCCCCTGGCCCACCAGGTCACATTAAGCACTGAAGTTAAATGAATAGAATGTTTTTTAGAAGCAGCAAAGAATCCTGTGGCACCTTATAGACTAACAGATGTTTTGTAGCATGAGCTTTCGTGGGTGAACACCCACTTCTTCGGATGCAAGCAGTGGAAATTTCCAGGGGCAGGTGTGTATATATAAGCAAGCAAGAAGCAAGCTAGAGATAACGAGGTTAGATCAATCAGGGAGGATGGGGCCCTGTTCCAGCAGCTGAGGTGTGAAAACCAAGGGAGGAGAAACTGGTTCTGTAATTGGCAAGCCATTCACAGTCTTTGTTTAGTCCTAAACTGATGGTGTTAAATTTGCAGATGAACTGGAGCTCAGCAGCCTCTCTCCGGAGTCCGGTCCTAAAGTTCTCTTGCTGGAGGATGGCCACCTTAAAATCCGCCACCGTGTGGCCAGGGAGGCCGAAGTGTTCTCCCACTCTTGTTTTTTTATGACCAAGTCTTATGAAATCAACTGAACTCCTTTGTTTTCTTTCATCTGAGCAGGGTTTCTAGTTTTCCAACTTGATATGATCTCCCAGCTGGAACAAGGGGAAGAGCCATGGGTCCCAGACCTCCAGGGTTCAGAGGAAAGAGAGATCCTGAGATCTTCCTGCACAGGTGAGGAAACATTAAACCACCTCAGAATCTGTAAGTGCCTGAATGAAACATCTGGAATGCCCAACAAAGCCCTTGGGGAGGTCTCTCAGTTCATTATTGTCCGTAGCAGGAGTCGTATCCTCAGGGTAAATATAGTTCATGGCTTCCTATAGATCCTAGCAGACACCAGGCAGTAGCTTCCTCCCTCCCCCCTGCGTATTTGGATGGGATGTGAAGGTTGAATTCATCCCCTCCTCTCTCCTATTTGGGGAAGAGTTTGGGGAGTTCAGCTCCTGATTTTTATTTGACCTGTCTTCAGCACTTGTTTTTGTTTGGTCTTCCCTTTCCATCCCTGTTTGAGGTTTCTGTCTCTGTCACAGCAGGTGATGCAATGGCATGTGAGAAAGAGGAGCAGAATTCTCAGCCTGATAATGTTGAGCCAGTGGGTAAAAACAGAGCATTATCTCAAAGATCGAAAAGGAATGTGTCCAGGAGTCATGAGCAGGGAAAATCCTGGGAGATTCAGCACAGACCAAAAACAGATGAAGGAAACCAGCCAGGGAAGAAAGTGGATAAATTTATTTCCTGTTGGGGAACTCAGAAGGTCCTCATGGAAATCACAACACAGCAGGATATCCTCAGGCGAAAGAGAAAAAATACATGCAGGGAGTGTGGAAAAACCTTCTCTCACAGCTCAGCCCTTTCTGTACATCAGAGAATCCACACAGGGACAGGCCCTATGAATGCACTGAGTGTGGGAAAACCTTCAATCGCAGTTCGCACCTTATTAGTCATCAAACAATCCACAGAGGAGAGAGGCCCTATGAATGCCGTGAGTGTGGGAAATGCTTCACTAGCAGCTCAAACCTTTCTCAACATCAGAGAATCCACACAGGGGAGAGGCCCTTTGAATGCCGTGAGTGTGGGAAATGCTTCACTAGCAGCTCAGTCCTTTCTAAACATCAGAGAATCCACACAGGGGAGAGGCCCTTTGAATGCCGTGAGTGTGGGAAAAGCTTCACTAGCAGCTCAGCCCTTTCTGTTCATCAGAGAATCCACAAAGGGGAAAGGCCCTATGAATGCCGTGAGTGTGGGAAAAGCTTCACTAGCAGCTCAGACCTTTCTAGACATCAGAGAATCCACACAGGGACAGGCCCTATGAATGCACTGAGTGCTGGAAAACCTTCAATCGCAGTTCTCACCTTATTTAGCATCAAACAATCCATGGAGGAGAGAGGCCCTATGAATGCCGTGAGTGTGGAAAATGCTTCACTAGCAGCTCAAACCTTAGATTTAATTTACCCTGGTTCCTCAACTGTTGCTACAGCTCTAGTACCCATCAATCCAAAGACTGAGAGAAATGGAGAGTTCCAACCATTGTCCTTTTAGTATCTTATTGTTCCTCTCTCTGTTTTTGTGCTGGCCTTTCTATTCTATCACTTTCTGCCTTTGTTTAGTGATAACAGTTGGTTTCCATCACTCACGTTTATTTGTTTAAATCTCTATCCATTGTTAAATAAATTTTTTGCTTGTTCGATAACTGTACTCAGGTGCTGTGTGAGATACAGTAGCAATGGTCCACAGTAAAACTAGTAACCTGGGATACTTGGGGAAGAGAGGATCTGGGATTTCACCGAGTATCTGGTGATCTGGGCTGGACCTCAGAGGGGACACATTGAAGAAACTCAAGGGTTAAGGTGGCTGCTGTAGCTCAGAGGAGGGTCCTTGAGTTCCAGCTGGCTGGTGAGTTTGGTCACTAACATCCAGCTGCCAAATGCAAAACTCCCTCTTCCTTGTGGCAGGTGGCAACAAGGAGACTCACAGCCCTTAGCACCCTGAGAAGGGTCACAATGTGTCTCTATGTTGATCCACCTGTCAAATTCACACAGGGAAAGCTCCCGATAGCACAAAACTCTGCCCTATGAAATCATGGAACATGTGCTCTTTGCTCTGTGAAAGCATGTAAAGAATCCAAGCACTGGAGGACAGGGTTTGGGTCCAGAGCGACCTAGACAAATTGGAGGGTTGGGCCAAAAGAAATCTGAGGAGGTTCAACAAGGAGAAGTGCAGAGTCCTGCACTTAGGACGGAAGAATCCCAGGCACTGCCACAGACTGGGGACTGACGGAGTGAGGGGGGTTTGATAGCAGCCTTTAACTACCTGAAAGAGCAGCAGTGTGGGCTTTCTCCTGGCCACTTTTGCTGGGCTGGGCAGGCAGCCTGGAGGCCTTTCTAGAAGAGAATTGGGAACTGAGTTAGAAAAACCAATGTGAAAACCAGAACCTCAGGTTTAGACTCATTTATTTATCATATTAAATCTTCCATTCTAGTGTCACAGTCAATACAATTGCTTCAGCCTGATAGTTGCCCAAAGGGAAACTTAACGTCTCTCCAAGGGGAGTGGAGAGAAAACACTTTTCAGAGTCCAAGAGAGACAAGGCGGGTGAGGGTAAGAGCTTGCAGAGGACCAACCTCTGTTGGTGAAAGAGACAAGCTGTGGAGCTAACCCCACACACTTCTTCAGTTCTGTGTAGCCTGGAAGGTCGTCTCTTCCATAACCAGCAGTTAGAACATAAGAACAGCCACACTGAGTCAGACCAGTTCATCTAGCCCACTCTCCCGAAAGTGGCTAATGCCCGGCGCCCCAGAGGACCCCTGGGACCAACATGGATACAACACCACCACAAACAAGGTTAAAAGTCAATGCACGGGGGAGAAGGATCTTGTGTTTCATTCCTTATGTCCTAGTCCCATCATGTGGCCATTTCCTTTTCTTCCTTTCTGTTAAAAGCTTTGGTGTTTTGCACAGACACGTTATTTCCCAGGAGTGGGGCTGCATTCCTGTGCCAAACAGTCACTAGGAGGGGGCAGACAAAGGCCTTTAGGACGAGGCGTCCGTCACTGTCAAAGATCATCTCTCCGGCAGGTCACTGGCAGCCTGAATTTGTTCCTTATCCTCCCAGAGTCTGGGGGCTGGAATCAGCACTACCCAGCCCCTCCGTATGTAGGAGGAACAAACACAAACCTGGTCTTTAAAACAGGCTGTCCCCTTCCTTCTCAGGGAAGATTTTTCAGTGATTGAAGTTGAGCTTCAGTTCCCTCTCCTAGGGCGGGGCAGGTGTGGGGCCAGCTCCAGTGAGATCTGTTTTCACCTTTGTCCCCTTTCAGTCACTCTGGGATGGTAACTCTGCTCCCAGCTGTCAGGCAGCTTCCAGCCCAACCACCCTGCTCACTAACTCCATGGTCATGTGTCACTCCCTCTGCCAGCACACAGAGCCTGCAGGAAAGCTACTCTTGCCAGATGCATTGGTGGTATAGTGGTGTGCATAGGTGCTTTCCAAGAAGTTGATCTGGGTTTGATTCCCAGCCAGTGCGATAATGGCTTTTCTCTTCTGTTGTTTCCTCATCTGGAAGTGGTTTAATTTCAGTCACATTGTGTTACAATCACATTATCTATAGAATGAGACAGTAAATGGGTCAAAGTCCAGCAGGTCATACAGGATGGAGGCACACAAGGGGCTGGAATGTGTCATCTGAGAAAGACAGAACACTTGGAAACCTGCATCTCCCATCCCCTGTCCTTGCATGTTATGATTCCCGCTGTGTGAGCTGTTTGTAGGATGTTCCGGCATGATGGGGAAATGAAGTTTTGAGTCATTTTTTGCTCCTGCAGATTCCTTTGCTGTTACAATTATAATGACATGAACAAAAGGGAGGCAAAATAAAAATAAACCCCAAATTGCAATATGGGTGGGGAAAGGGAAGATCACAGTTAAGCCAAACACGTCAAAATAAAAATTAATACAGATGTAAGCAGAGTCAGGATGAGCTCTACCCTGACATCTGGTGGTGAATTATGGGGCATGTGGAAAGAATTTCAAGGAGTAGCAAAGCATTTGCATTGCATAAGCCCACGGCAGCATGGGATGGTTATTTTGACAGCTGGGATCCCCAATTTCTTTGTTATTGGGGCAGGAAGAAATAAAAGTGCTGTCACCCTAATTATGTGAATGAGGAACTATGAGACTGCTGTATGGCAGAAATGACTCAACCTACATTAAATAGTACTTGCTAGACAAGTGACATGGGTTCCAACTCCCAGTAGATGGAGAAAGGTTGGGTATTGAGGGGTGTGCTTTATGGTATGGTGCCTTTCTGAGGGCTTGGAACATCTGTTGCACATCTTCCTCTCTCCACTGTTGAAGAGCAGAGCTAATTTTGATTCCCTTAGAACTCTATCTAGAGGCTGCTAAGCTGAATTCATGTTGGCCCAGTAGCCAGCACTGGGGCTCCCCTACTAGGAGCTAAAATCACTAAAAGAGCTGAACTTACTGAGCTGACTTGTGTCCGAAGAAGTGGGTATTCACCCATGAAAGCTCATGCTGCAAAATGTCTGTTAGTCTATAAGGTGCCACAGGATTCTTTGTTGCTTTTACTGAGCTGAGATCACTGAGTGATGTGTTAACTAGTGGGGGAGCCTGAAGATCTCTTGCTAAGTGGCTGGCAGAGTTGAGCAGTTGGCAGCGTGTTGTAGCAGCCCATGGAACAGAGCGGAGTGGAGCAGTTTGCGGGGATGGCTGGAGAGGCTCACGGGTCGGCTGGAGGAGCGGCACAGCTGGTGGAGTGGAGCTGGTTGTGGCGAAGGCTGCAGCAGAACTCCACGGAGAGGTGGAGCAGTTGGCCCTGGCCCACGTAAGGTGCCCCTTAACACCATGTGTGTGTGTCTCCCCACCCCATCTCCACCCGTGCTGGGGGGTAAAACTGCAGATAAACTTTTGAACTCTGGGGTGGCACTGACCAGAGACTTTCGGGTTGTTGGACTTTGGGGTGATTCCCTAAGGGGGAAAGGACAGTGCCAAACATACTTGGAGGTGGGTTTTTGTTGCTTATGGTTTGTGTTATAATCCTGTTTGTGGTGTTTCTCCAATGTGATGCCGCATTGTTTCCCTCCTTTATTAAAAGGATTTTGCTACACTCAGATGCCGTGCTTGCGAGAGGGGAAGTATTGCCTCCTAGAGGCACCCGGGGGGTGGTATGTAATTGTCCCAGGTCACTGGGTGGGGGCTCGAGCCGGTTTTGCATTGTGTTATTGAAACGGAATCCCTGGATACTGAACCCAGCCCTTGATGCTGCCAACTCAGAGGGGCAGAAGGGTTACATTTATATTAAACACCTACTATACATAATAAAATAAATCTGACAGAAACAAAACCTAGGAAAAGTTTATTCTTTCTGCGTCTTATTTAAAGTTTTACAGTAATCTCTTGCTTCAGAATGCCTCAGGGGTCACCCATAGTGTTTGCAGTAGGATTCAGCATGTGGCTTGGCAGCTGACTCTTTACTGATTCCTGAACAGCTGGTAGCTCAATATTAATCTGAGATAGAGCCTATATGCAGAAGCACAACTCTGTATATATAGGAGGGGGATTATTGACCTTGTGTATATGTAATAGTTTTTGGTGTTTGTAAGACAAGGTATAATAATGAACTGTGGAAAAGTTCCTGTTTGGTGTGAGAGATGTTACCTATACCTAAATGCACTCCCCTTCCCCACTCCCAGCCCTATGCATGCTGGCTTGGGAATATCACTACTGTAGTGTCAGCTTTTAAGAGAGCTTCACATGCAGAGCCGTCACTAGGGATTTTTGCACACAAGGCAAGGAACAGAGGCAGCATGTCTGGCTCTTCCCTATTGGAGGGAAGGATCCACCAACAAATTTCTGCAAAAGAGCCGTATGTGCCGCTCCTCTCCATTGATCACAACCAGTGGCAATTCGGCAACGGGTCCCCCAGTCCCTCTCAGAGGGAAGGACTTGCTGCTGAATTGCCGCTGAAGGAGAGACTTTCTGAGCCCCTCACTTTCCGTGCCCGAGGCAAGTGCCTCACCACCTTGCCCTCACGGCAATGTTCACATGCACCACGCCTAGTATTATGGTAAGTTAAAACAAGCTACAGTACATTGGGACATTAATGCTCTATTACAGTGTTTGCATTAGCATATAACACTGAACAGACTAGTTAGGCCAGCTTTAGAAGTTTGGGGCCCACCCAATTCAAACATTTTCGGCGGCCCCAGCAGGGATGACTTAAAAAGAAAAAAAGGTTAAAGAAAAAGCCTTTCCTTTCTTAGCAACCGGTTCCTATAAAAGTTCTGATTTAAGGGATGTGCCAGAGTATGTATTTTTGGTACCAATAGGGTTACCATATGTCCATATTTAAAAATTCCTCCTGACAGCAGTTTAAGAACCAAAAGTCTGACATGTCTGGGAAAATGCGGCTGTATGTTAAACCTACCTACAGTTATTTTTAAAAGATGGGACTGAACTAGAAATGAGCTCCATTTCACATGTGTGGGTCCCCGCCACTCCCTGGGAGTGTGCTAGGTGACCACATGTCCTGATTTTATAGAGACAGTCCCAATTTTGGGGTGATTTTCTTATATAGATCCTAGTAACCTCCACTCTCCTTTATTAAAAGGATTTTGCTACATTTGGACTCTGTGCTTGTGAGTGGGGAAGTATTGCCTCCTAGAGGCGCCCAGGGGTGGTATGTAATTGTCCCAGGTCACTGGGTCGGGGCTCGAGCCGGTTTTGCATTGTGTTATTGAAACGGAACCCCTGGATACTGAACCCGGCCCTTGATGCTGCCAACTCAGAGGGGCAGAAGGGTTACACCCCATCCGGATTTTTCACACTTGCTGTCTGGTCACCCTAGGGTGTGCACATGTGTGGGTACCAGCTGCCTCTTCTCCCATCATTGAAGCAGGTGTGCAGGGTTAGTGCCCAGGGAATTGCAGGGCACCAGGGGACATGGGGCTGGCTGCAGGCAGGGCAAGGTGCAGCAATGGCTGGAGACAGGGGTGGGTGGGGTGGGCTGGCTGGCTTCAAGCAGGGCCATAGGGGTGCGGCAGGGGTTGGCTGGAGATAGGCAGGGGTGCGGGTACAGGGGTACAGACCACCCGGCATGGTAAGTGCTCCTCCTCCTCCTCCCTCCCCACCAGGCTCCCTGCTTCCACAGCCCTGGCCATGTACACAGCTGCCGGAGCCCTGGGAGGTGTCAGGCTCCAGTGGCTATTTAAAGGGCTGGGGCGATAGAAGCAACAGGAGCCACGGACTTTAAAGTAGCCCACAGATCCCCACAGCCCCACCCCAGGGCTCCAGCAGTGTGGTTGTGGTGGCACTTAAAGGGCCCCAGGCCCTTTAAATTGTCCCCTGAGAAGCCGGGCCACCCTGGTACAGTGCACTGACTCTGCCAATACACCGAACCGGGCTTGGGCACGGGACCCTCTTAGGGCAGGCCCGATTCAGGGAATTGGTTGAATTGCCCTAAAGCCGGCTCTGCCAGTGTATCCAGGACATTACTAGCACACTTTTCCCCCACCAATACCTAGTAGTTGCACTGTCATCTCCCATAGCTACTTACGTTGCAGCTTTATTGTTAAAACTAAATTGGGAAGAAAGACGACTGATTCAGAACTTGTTTAATGGTTACTTTCTTGCTAAAGGGTGTAGTGGGGTGTAGACTTGGAGAGATGAAGGTTTCTATGATGTAGGCAAGATCAAGTATTTTATCCAAAACCAGAATACGAATGGTGCTGGTCTTCTTGGTGTCTGACCTTGAACTATTGTCAAAAGTTTGAGGGTGACTCTTCTCCTTCCTCATATTTTGCTGAGGATTCCATTGATAAAGGGATTGGCCTCAAATACCTGGTTGTAGGACTCTTCCACGGTGTAGTTTTCATCTTGGGTTGCCCGGTCCTAATTATATTAAAGCATGTACTTTAGTCTTTGTAATTATCTGTTATAACTCGGTAGCTTTTTATGAAGGCAGGAGTAAAATAAAAGTAGCTGCAATAGTTTCATACTTAACTAACACTGAAAATGTACATAATTTAAATCAGACTCCTAATCTTAATTTTTGCTTAATAAATAAATCCATAAGAAAACTATGTTGGGAAACTGCTATAGGGAAGTGCACTTCTCCTATATAGGTCATAAGGGATCCTATTTGTCTGAAACTGGCTGCTATTTCTTTCTTTGATCTGCAGAATGACTGATGCTTTTCAGACATCAGTTGTGGGTACAGAAGGGTTTCATTGCATCTTCTCTCTTGGCACCAGCTACTGTTCTCTCTTCTTGTTGTATTGATAGTGGTGGGTGTGTCTCACCTTTCTTTAAAATCACATATGCTAGGGACAGTCTTGTCCTCTTCTCCTCTCCTGATGTCACTGTAGATGCAGGCAGTGCAAAGTGTACTACAGTCATATAGTATCTCAAATGCAAAGCTGCATTTCAATGATCTGAGGTTTGAAGAACAATGTGGAACTCGCTGTTTTACGGGATGGCTCCATTTCATTCCTGTAGTAACATAACTGGTGATAGGAAAGCAGGGAGAGAGAGAGGTGTGTGCTCTGCAAGGCTGCTGGCAGAGAAGTGAAAATTTACATACTTCTAAATTTAATCCAGAGGCTCTCAGGTTTTTCTGCAGTTTCATACCGGAGCTCTGAGCAGTCATACTGCTCTCTTACATACAACGCAACTCCCCCACCTTTTCTGCCCTGCCTGTCCTTCCTGAACAGTTTATATCCATCCATGACAGTACTCCAATCATGTGAGTTATCCCACCAAGTCTCTGTTATTCCAATTACATCATAATTCCCTGACTGTGCCAGGACTTCTAGTTCTCCCTGCTTGTTCCCCAGGCTTCTTGCATTTGTGTATAGGCACTTAAGATAACTCGCTGATTGTCCCGCTTTCTCGGTCTGAGACAGGAGTCCTCCCTCTGCAGTCTCCTGCTTGTGCTTCCTCCCGGTATCCCACTTCCCACTTACCTCGGGGCTTTGGTCTCCTTCCCCAGTGAACCTAGTTTAAAGCCCTCCCCACTAGGTTAGCCAGCCTGCTTGCAAAGATGCTCTTCCCTCTCTTCGTGAGGTGGAGCCCGTCTCTGCCTAGCAATCCTTCTTCTTGGAAGACCATCCCATTGTCAAAGAATCCAAACCCTTCTCTCCAACACCATCTGCGTAGTCATTTGTTAAAGGTAATAAAGGTAATAATTGGAGATATACCAATCTCCTAGAACTGGAAGGGACCTTGAAAGGTCATCTAGTCCAGCCCCCTGCCTTCACTAGCAGGACCAATTTTTGCCCCAGATCCCAAAGTGGCCTCCTCAAGGATTGAACTCACAACCGTGGGTTTAGCAGGCTAATGCTCAAACCACTGAGCTATCCTCTCCCTGTTTAGAAAGCTCTTACCTTCTAAACAGGGACGTCTGTTTTCTAGTAAAATCACTACAAGGGAAGGAGAAAACTCAAAAGAGGTTCCTCCTGACGCTCACGTCCGTGAACCTGAATACTCTCTCAGTCCTCAAAGAGAGACCTGGAGAAGGAGACTTGCTGAAGCAAAGCCACAGGGTCTCTGAGGTTTCCCTGGCCCCTCGCCCCTCTCCTGCCCTGGCTGATGTCAGCATCTCTCTGTGAGGTCACCACCTCCCCACCACTTTTCACCAATAGTCTGAGGTCCTGCAAAAGGCCTTTGTGATGTCACTGCCGCACCCCTCCCTTGCTGTGCTAATGTCCTGCCCTGGCCAGGCACTTTGGAGGTTTGAGCTACTCCCTGTGGATCACCCCACTCAAGGAGCATCTGTTCTAGGCAGCAAGCTGACTAGACAGGAAAACATCAGACGCTGCTCCCAATGCTACACTCAGTTTTTCAGAAATTAGTCGACTTTATGGCCAGAAGAGACCATTAGAGCATCTAATCTGACCCCCTGCATATCACAGGCCTCCTGTATGACACAAGAGCTACTTTGGGGCAAACACATTCCAGAAAGGCATCTAGTCTTCATGAAATGACATCAGGAGATGGCGAATCCACCACTTTCCTTGGTAGCTTGTTCCTGTGGTCAATTATCCTCGCTGTTGAATATTTGTGCCTTTGTTGTAATATGAATTTGTCTCTTTTCACCTTCCAGCCATTGGGTCTTGTTAGGCCTTTCTCTGCTAGATTCAAGAGCCCTTTAATACCCAATCTTTTATCTCCATTAATGCACTTCAACACTTCAGTGAAGTCACCTTTCAATCTTCTTTTGATAAGCTGGACAGGTTGAGCTCTTTCAATAGCTCACTAGAAGGTATTTTTCTGCAGCCCTCAGGACATTTGGTGGCTCTTTGCTGCCCCAGCTCCAGTTTCACAACATCTTTTTCAAATGAGGACACCAAAACTGGAGGCAGTATTCCAGTATCAGTCTCACTGATGCCATGTCACCTCCTGTGACGTTACTGACATAATCTGTAACTGTACAGATCACCATTGCAACCGCTGTTCTATATTTGCAGACAATATTGTAGAAAGGTTGTCGTGTAAGAGGTCTATGGAGAGGTTCTGATTGGCTGATTATAATGATGCCATCTCTAGATGTGTATCATTTTTGTAGTTGATGTTATAAGTATTGGCTCTGTTCTGTCCATATTTCAAACTTGTGCTCTGCTTCTGGGGAACACCCCAGATAAGTTGGTGTCAGTTCTGCCTAGCCTGCTTGATGGCCCATTAAAGACCATCAGCTACACAATCGACCCACTGAGAGAAGGCAGATACGCCTTGTGACTCTGCATGGTCTGCAGGGACCTGCCTATGGACGAACTCTAAGGTTTTTCTATGCCACGTGCTGGATAGAGTGTCCTTGGGACAAAGAAAGCAAAGACCACATGGCAAGAGACTAGAAAAGGCTGATGCCTCGTCTCCATCTTGTCTTCAGTCCTGCTTCATACCTCTGGAGGGACTTTGCTACAAACTGAAGCTCTAGACAAAGGACTGAATGACCCATCCCAGTGGGGGATGTACTCCAGAGACTTGATTTGAACCTGCAGTTTATTCCATCACTGCTACAAGCCTGAACCAAGAACTTTCCCATTACTGTATGTGAAGGGTTAAAATCCATGTGCATTTTATATAACAACCTGGTCTATGGATTGTGGCAGCTCTTTTCCAGACCCGAAGTCCAGACTATGGTCTAGCCCACTATGACTCTTTTGATGGTTTAAATTACACTCACAGGCACTGAGGATAGAGTTACTGAAAGTTTGGGAGTGAGGAGCTGATAGGTCAGTGGTCCAGTCCCCTCACAGATGACCCTGACCTTCTGGGGTCTCAGCTCACACCAAATGCTCATTGTGGCTGCCAGAATCTGTGGACAGCTCGTTTAGTTTACGCCGAGGGTTGAGTCCTGCTTCGTGCACCGTGTGTGAGAATGAAAATCCTAAACCGCCCTTTGAAATAACGAATGCAGCAGGACGTGTTATTGTCCCTGCCCCAGAGCAGACAGACTGATGGAGAAATGCCATTGAGACCAGGGTAATACTCCACTGCTGTTCTACCTTTTTTACTTGCTACACTCCCTTCCAGCCTTATGGGGTATCAGAGCCTGGTACTGAGCCTGAGCCGAGATATCTACACTGCAAATTTACCACCCCACAGCCCAAGCCCCGGGAGCCTGAGCTGGTATGGGGCAGCCCTGGGTGTTTCATTGCAGTGTGGACATAAGCCTATTGTGTTTCATTTCTTAGATTCTGCTGCCATCGTGTGGCCATTTCCTTCCCTCCTTTCTGTCCAAAGCGCAGAGCCCAGTTCCTCCAGGGGAGAAGGACGTCTTTCTTCTTTCCTCAACAGCCCCCTTCCCTGGGGAGCCCTTTGCTGGGGTCTGGGTGGGGAACAGCCATTTCTGAGGATTAATTTCACACCATATTGGGTGTTGATATATAGATTTTACAGCCAGACTAGATCAGTAGGTACCTCTGCTCTGACCTGATTCAGAACAGAGTCCAGAGAATTTTACCCAGTGACTCCTACATCCACCCCAAGATCTTCTGGCTGAACGAGGAGGGTCTATTCAGAAAGTCATCGTGTTTGGGTGTAAAGGTGTGAAATGATGGGGAAATTGGCCCTCTTTCAAGTTTAAATGTTGTAACTTCTACATCTAGACCGGGTGGCTAACCTGAGCCTGAGAAGGAGCCACAATTTCCCAGCGTAACTGCCAAACGTGCACCTTTGTATGCAACTACTGAGTCAATTGTAAGCCTTCCCATCATTGTCCTTTGCTCTTAACCCTGAGGCTATTGCCCCATCATTGGGGCCATTTCCCGCCTCTCTTTCATACAGAAGCACAATTTTCTTTGCACAGACACAGGAACAGCAAGATCTTTCTCTGTCCCTTGTGCAAAGCAGGAGGCCAAATTCCATGGAAACAATGGACAAGCAGGGGGCTCTGGGCACATCCAGCCCTGGCCGTGAGATGTTCCCTCCCCTCTTTCTTTATGCTGCTGCTGCTATTTCATGGATTGTCTGGGATGGGGAAAAAGCTGAGTTCACTCCAGGTGGAGGGGGAAAGAACCCTGAAAATCTCAGGACCCAACCCTGCTACCAGGATCACTGAGGTGCTGGGAATCTGCCTGGGAAAGGGACTGTGTGAATTGTCAAGTTGGGGAATGAATAACAATCTACAAGATCCACCTCATTAAGCACTGACACAGGCTAATCCTGCTTCCGATAGAAGGGAAACTGGGAGCCATTCTTTGCTGTTCAGCCATGGAAATAGTGACCCAATTGCACCGCAGTGAATGTGCTGGGGAAAGTTGGACTTCACAGGCAGGTGGAAATAGCAGATCCTAGAAATACCTGGCGCTTCCCACACCACTGCTGCCACCAGGGCCTCACAGCATCCCCCACTATGACCTTGCAGCAGGGGATTGCAGCACCCCCAACCCAATGCAGGGGAGATGGCTGAGTGTATCTCTGCACCCTGAGACCAGGGCAGCCACTCTCTCTGCCCCACACATAGAATCTGGCCCTGCTGAAAAGTGACCCCTATGAACAAGTCACCTCTAGGAGAGCAGGATTGGTCCTCAGAGAGGGGAATGGGCTTCTCGTGAAGCTTATAGGTCACTGGATGCTCTGGAAACAGGAGGGCTCTGAGTGTAACCCATAGCAAATACAACCTGCTAAGGGATATAGCTCAGTGGTTGAGCATATGCTTTGCATGTACGAGGTCCTGGGTTCAATCCCCAGAATCTCCATGAGCCTTTTTTCACCCTGCTGCTTTGCTCATGCCCAGAGGGGATGTGGCCCACCAGTCTCCCTGCACCAGTTTCAGTCCTGCTCAGTGAGGGGCAAGTGACAATTGCATGGAAGGTCTAGGGGTGGGTTCTGCTCCTAAGTCACCTCGGTACATTTAAGATTCCCACCCGCTGTGCTGCTTGGAACAATGGTAGATGAGAAGGGCGAATCGTCCAGCACTGGAGGGAAAGGTCCCATCTGCACAGACTGAGAGGCAAGGAAACAGAGGGGCAGTCAGTGCTCAGGGAGGAGAGAGGTCAGTGATTTACTCCCAGCAGGGGACATTGTCTTTTTGAGTATCAGAGGTGTGGCCGTGTTAGTCTGGATCTGTAAAAGGCGACAGAGTCCTGTGGCGCCTTCTAGACTAACAGACGTATTGGCGCATGAGCTTTCATGGGTGAATCCCCACTTCGTCAGATGAATGGAGTGGGAATTCTGTGCCTGACTAGCCAACTACAAAAGCAGTTTCTCCTCCCTTGGTGATCACACCTCAACTGCTAGAAGAGGGTCTCATCCTCCCTGATTGAAGTACCTTGTTATCTCTAGACTGGTTCTTGCCTGCATATTTATACCTGCCCCTGCAAATTTCCACTACATTCACCTGACGAAGTGGGATTCACCCACGGAAGCTTATGCTCCAATACGTCTGTTAGTCTGTAAGGTGCCACAGGACTCTGTCTTTTTGAGGCGAGTGCTGCTGGCTTGAGATGGTGCTGACAATGGATAGAAAAAAGGCTGGAGTCAATGGCAGATGGGACCACAGAAGGGGAAGGGGAATGGCAGCCCCACAGAAGGTCCTCGGTGCTCAGATGCCCCAGTTATTGCACCCTGGCCTATCCTAGAGAGAGAAAAGACACCGAGGGACCCAGCCCCCCTACAGTGATCCCATGGACAAGAACCAGGTTAGGAGTGGGGTGAAGGTTCCCTCTGGGCAAAGGGGAGCTGAAATCCCTCCACGTCCTGGAATTTAAGCAATGAAAGCTTCAAACCCTGCATGGGTGTGGGCTGAGGTGCATCAGCAGAAGGTTGGGCTGGACAGGGGTGGCAGGTTTGTATAATTTTTGGTGGTGCCCAGAATGGGACCAAGTCCTGCCCACCTGCCACACACACCCGTGTAAGGCTCTGGGAAGGAGTTTGGTTGTGGGAGGGAGAGGGGTTGGGCTCTGGGAGAGTTTGGGTGCAGGGTCAGGGGGTTGTGGTGAAGGAGGCAGTGTGGGGGGCAGGCTCTTGGAGGGAGTTTGGGTGCAGGTGTGGGGTCTGGGCTGGGGCAGGAGGTTGCAGGAGAGGGTGAGGGTGCAGCATTTACCTCAGGCATCTCCCGAAAGCCCTGCTGGCGGGCCGGGGGCATCTCTGCGCACCGCTGCCCGCAGACTCCACCCCTGCAGCTCCCATTGCCACAGTTGGCAGTTGGGGCGGGGGCAGCATGTGGAGACCCCCCCCACCACCACAGTTGTTCTTCTCACAGCTGGCTGATGGGGGGCAGCAGGGGATCTCCCCAATCTGGAGGAATCTCTCTGTGCCCCACTGTTAGTTCTCCATCCTGTCTCCCCCTAACAACATGCACCACTCCCCTCCTCATTATCAATGTTTTAGAGAGACCCCTCCCTCCCTTTATGGGATACAGACTCTCTGTGACAGAGACTGACTGGGGCTCCTCTCTGCATGGCCCCAGTGAGGAAGAAAAGAGACTGGGGGAGGGGGAGAAGATGGGCAGAAGGAGTCTAATGGGGCAAAGCCAGAATAGAGATTTTCTTCCTGTTAAAATGTACTGGAGTCTCATCGCTGAAAAGCCACATCTTGAGTTAAGTTTGAACCAGCAGCCTTTCAATTACCAGGCAAAGGTGTGAACCACAGAGACTGATAACTGCCTGCTTCCCAAATGTGTTTAAAAAACATCTTCAGGGGTGCAACTGGTTAGTGCAGAGGGGCTATCTGTTGGGGTTATGAGTTCAAGCTTTCTCTCAAGCCCTTGTTTCTCTTACCTGTGTGGTTTGTTTTGCCTAATTCATACACAAAGTGCTATACTAGAAAAAGGAGAGTAAGTTCTAAAATGTAGAGGTGGGTGCATACTTTAGAAACATCGCCCCTGTGCTGCCATTAGTTCCAGCAGATTGTTCACTGGAAGGGCAAATTGATTTCTTTGCTGCTGAGAAAGATGCCAGGACAGGTCTGTGGGCACCAGATCTCTCTGCTTCTTCCAGCTCCTTCCCTGCCCCAGTCACTGCTGTAGGAGGATCCTATATGCACTGAGCCTAAACATTTTCCTGGGCCTTCTTAGCATAGTTGGCAGCATGTCAGTCTCATACTCAGTAGGTCCTGAGCTCACACCTCAGAAAAGACAATGGTTTTCTGCTCCCTGCTTCAGATTTTCTAAAGGAAATCAGAGAAAAGAAGCTATAGAAGAGTGGTTCCTAGACACTCTAACACACACAGATTTTTCTAAGGCATTAACTTTTCCTTCTCTGTGGAGTTTGTATTCTCCATAGAGCAAAATAAAACAAAAACATGCAAGTCTAAGACTAATACAGTATGAAACTCAATACAGATAAAATCTCACCCTCAGAGATCTTCCAACAAGCTTTTTTTGCAGACTAGATTTATTTCTTGTCTGGGCCCAATCTTTGCACCTGGTATAGTCCTTGTTCCAGCTCAGGTGGTAGCTAGGGGATTTCTCATGACTGCAGCCACCTTTCTTCTGTTCCACCCCCTTATACAGCTTTGGTACAAGGCAGGAATCTTTTGTCTCTCTCCTGGTGTAGGAATGTTACACTTCTTAAGCTGAAGTGGTTCCCACGCCCCCACACTCAATCAGGAGATTCATAGATAAAGCGCTGACCAGGTGCATACCATTGGGATACACAAGGGATGAAGCACCAATTAGGGGAGGGGGCGAAGTAGTTGGATTATGTTAGCACATGCGCATAATAGAATGATTTATGTAACCATTATAATAAAAGACGTGGAAAACCCCGCTTGAGGCGCTCCACTGGGATAGACTGACGGACTTGGCTTGATTCATTACTACATCTGGTGACCCCGACGTGATACCCCCCTGCTCACCGGCTGAATAGCCCCGATGCATCAACCTCGCTGAATAGCCCCATTTCGTGAGTATGGGGGGGCAATTGTCAGCTCAGCAGAAGTTTCATGCAAAAAAGCTGCAAAATATTACACGACAGACTGGCAGGCCAGTTTCCCTGGGTCAGTTAGAAAAGCTATTAATTGAAATCAATCGCCAATGTCCTTGGTACCCGGATCACGGGTCACTGTCAGTAGAAGATTGATAAAGATAGGGCGACACTGCACGCAGAGCCTAGAGCTGCGGTGCAATGGCTCCTGCTTTGGCAGCGATGTACAGAGGCTCTGGATTCAATCAGAGTTGGAGCATTATCCAGGGCTATCCTTCTCACCCCTGCGCCTTCGGCCCTCCCTCCTTACCCTCGGATCTTGCCTCCCATGCCGCTTGAGGCGGTACCCGAATGCCATGATGCATGTCTGGGTACAGATGGCTCTTCATGGCCAAATCTTTGGCCCCTTTTCAGGCAATGATACACAGGGAGGAGATGGGAGAATTGAGCAGCGAGGGAGAATTGAGCAGCAAGGAGAAAGAACAGAGCTCCACAGAGAAGGGAGAATTGAGCAGCGAGGGAGAATTGAGTAGCAAGGAGACAGAACAGAGCTCCACAGAGATAACGGAGCTACTGGCTGCCTTCCCAGTAACACATCGCCCAGGCAACGCAGAGGGGGAGGTGGAAGTGGAAATCACAGCCCTCCCTATCCTGTTCTCCGAGAGGCAAGACAAGTAGTTACTGAGTCTGAATTGGAATCCACCTTACCTGAGGCATGTTAGAAGAAATTAATCATCACAAGAAAGAAATACAGCGGCTGCAGAAAGAAATCGAACGCCATAAGAAGGCATTGGGGGGGGGCCCATACTCCCGAGCAATTGTATGGAGCAGGACAGTTCGCCGCTATACGAGAGCAGGCAGATAATCCTGATGCCCTGTGGGAATTAATAAGGAAACTCGCTTATCGGTATCCCCCTTGAGGGACTGGCGGATACTGGAGCTGACGTTACAGTCATCTCCGCTTGGCAGTGGCCATTCACCTGGGACAGGTTTAAAGTGCCAGCCATTTGGGGAGTGGGCAGATTGCAGGCTGCTCAACAAAGCACCCGATGGATTGCTATGACTTTGAGAGAAGGGGGAAAGGAGATTTTCCTTAAACCCTATATCATGGATATTGCTGTATCCCTATGGGGAAGAGACTTGTTATTACATTTTACTGTTTATGATTGAGGCCAGGCTGTTAGTGCCTGGCCAAGTTTTGTCGCTTGTGTTTGGGTGTAGTTAAGCCCCCCTTTTTTTTTTTTAGATGTCCGCCAAGTTTTAGCAGCTAATGGTGTTTTGATTGATTTAGCTTTTTTAGTTAACTCATTGTGTTCACATTTTACCATTCATGATTGAGTTTACTGCCCTTTCCCTTGTATGGTTAACCAGTACCCCTGTGTGGGTGGAATAGTGGCCACTGCCCCAAGAGAAGCTTTTGCATTGTATCACTTATGTGAGGAACAATACCAGGTGGGCAATGTGGAAAATCCACTAGCCCCTGGAATTCGCCTGTTTTGGTTATCAAGTAAAGATCTGGTAAATGGCGAATGCTCCATGATTTTAGAGTGATTAATGTTTGTATTTAACCCATGAGACCCCTGCAGTGTGGAACCCCAAATCCCAGTTTTATTCCATATGATTATTAGCTTATGATAATAGGTTTTAAAGATTTTTTTAATGATTTTTCCTTGTTTTAAAGATAGGGAGCTTATTTTTCCCAGGGAGGTGGTGGTGGTTTTTATTTGATTTTTTGGACCCCTGCCCCCGGGCATGATGGGGTTAATCCTCCCTCGTTCCCATGCCGGAAAATATGGTATTTAGATAGTCCCCAGGGTAATAGATAGTGATTATGTGGGAAAAAAATTATGTTTAGATTTGGGCTTATATGCCAAAATAGCTGTATTAAGGGGACTCATGGGCCCAGATGGTGATTTTTCCCTTTTCTTTTGGCTAATATATTTTGCTATTGCCTGGCCGAGTCCTGCCGTTTTCATTGCAGCTTTTTTTGGCTGTTCGCTAAACCCCCCCCCCTTTCTCTTGGCTGTCCGCCAAGTTTCAGTTTTTGTAAGCGGTGTCCTTGACTAAGTCAGTGTTTTGGTTTTTTTTTCTTTTGGCTTTTCAGTTAACCCATTTTGGTTTTTTTGAATGCCATCGATAGTCATGCATTTTTTTATTAAAATGCTAAATTTTTAGTGAAGTATTTTAATGATCCCTTTAATTTAAGCCCAATGTATTGTTTTAATTTGTAATTATTGTCCAAGTTTTTTTTCATTGCCCCGAATTGGGTGTTGATCCCCGTGGCCTTTTATTTAATTAAATTTGGCAAATGGATGTCACGCTTTATCCCCCTTTTTTTTTCTGGAAATATCTACATTTTTTACAGATTTTCAGATTTTTGCACGCAGTGGCAAATTAACCACATTTTTGGTATTTTGTATAACTCCACAGGTCAAGCCATTGTGGAATGGATCTATTATACACTTAAAGAGTACCTACAAAAAGCAAAATAAAACAGTGGGGGATGATGGGCCAATCATGGGAGCCAAGCAAAATTAATTAGCGATAGTATTGTTTACCCTAAATATTTTAAATATCTTTCAGAATCTTACAGCCACTGAATGACATTTAAGATGGAAACCCCGCTCCCATGCCCATCTGTCAAAAATAGGCAGAGCCCAGACCCTAATTGGTATGGCCCCGTTCCATTGAGAATTTGGGGACAGGGGCATGCCGCTGTGCTTACTCCCACAGGTCGGTTGTGGGTCCCTGCCAAGAATGTGAGACCGTGGCACAATGACGTGGCATTAAAGCCTCAAGAACCCGATACCCAACTTCAATCTGACCCTAACCGAGACCTTTCCAGTGTGCCAAGCCATAAAGACGGCACCAAAGGTTACCTGGGGGCAGGTGAAACGACTGGCGCAGCAGGCTCAGCTCATGCTGGAGAATAACAAGGCCAAGCCTATCCCCGAGAATTTTACTGCTGTTATCTTTGCTTGTTTGATTGCTAAATTTTTTACCATATTGTTGTGTTTTTGTGTGTTACAGGCTAGGGCCAAACCCAAATTGCATAGCCGTATGTGTTATAATATATGGGCTTGATTTGTGATCCTTGCCAATTGATTTTTCTTTTGTTTACAGCAGGCCCCTGAGATGCATGGCCTGTTGGGCACCTGCCTGGTCCCAGTATATAAGGCACCAGGCGATGCCGCACATGTAACAGGGATGTTTAATTTTTATAAATGCCACCGAGGTTCAATATTATTTAATGAGCCAATGGGGCCAAGCCACTTATGTGAAATTTGCAAGTGCCTTGTTTTTTTTACCCCATGGGTAGCCAATTACGCCAAATTGACCTGTGCACGGATGGTTAATTGCACACGTCACAAGCCCCTAAAAGGATGCTTGCGGTGGGTACCCAGGATGGAATTGTACGCGCTTTCAAAATGTGTCCAGCAATTACGGGCACATCGCGTTACCGGAGGGTTGGTTTTTTACATGTGGTCAGAGGACCTTTAATTATATTTTGGCCAATATTTTAGAAGCTTAATGTTGCTTAAGTAGATTTATATTAATACTCCCCATGAGGCCAATGTTGATTGGCTCCCAAATTAATGAGACCTGCACCCAATGCCAGCAAAGCTTAACCCCCATGAGATTAGGATGTAATGCCAATGTCAGCCTTTTTAGTTGGGCTGAGTACATCTTTTTGGCTGCCATCCATGGGATGGGTTTGAATTGTTTTGTAATATGCTTTGATTGTTATCGCCTGCTTGATTGGTTTTTGTTGCTTTGCCCAGTGTATTCCTAATAATATTAGGATGTGTTTTACACCCTGTCGGCGCAAACCCCTGCCTACATTCCAAGCCGTCATGTATGCCCATAGAATCATGAAACATGCGGACCAGGCACGGGTCGACAAAACAGAAAAGGAGGGGATGTAGGAATGTTACACTTCTTAAGCTGAAGTGGTTCCCACGCCCCCACACTCAATCAGGAGACTCATAGATAAAGCGCTGACCAGGTGCATACCATTGGGATACGCAAGGGATGAAGCACCAATCAGGGGAGGGGGCGAAGTAGTTGGATTATGTTAGCACATGCGCATAATAGAATGATTTATGTAACCCCCGCTTGAGGCGCCCACTGGGATAGACTGACGGACTTGGCTTGATTCATTACTACATCCTGGGAAAAGCCCCAGGTTTAAGATGGATTCCTGTACCAGGTGACATGACCTGTGAGACCCAAGCCGTCATTGTTCCTGGCCTGACTCACAGATGGTGCAGGACAGAGCCATCTCCAGTCAATTGTCCTGGTTAATGGGAGCCATCAGGAGTCCAAACCACTGTTAATGGCCCACACTTTGCATCATTACAACAGGACCTCAGAGTTATAGCTCATATTTCTAGCTTCAGATACAGGAATGATCGGTTCATACAAATAGGCTGAACACACACAGTAGATAATAAGCTTTGTAATGATACTGCACAAGAGACCTTTTGCATGAAGCATGTTCCAGTTACATTATATTCACACTCATTAGCATATTTTCATAAAATCATCAACATCAAAGCAGGGAAAGGGTTTTACTGCGGCACCTGGGAGCAGTTGAGTTTCATGTGCAGGCTCTGCTATGAGTTCCTCCAGGTTTCCCATAAGCACACAGGGCCCTTAGCGGGTACTCGACACAGGAATGGCCCAGATACAATGAAGTGATGGGAATTGCATTTTCCTTTTAATTTTTGAATTTCCAATGACATTTCTGTTTGTGATTTTGTTGTGCTTCGTATAACTGTGTTTTCTCAGGGACTTGATATTTACCAGGCTAACTATCAGCTAATAACGGGAGACTTCCAAGCAGGGCGTGGGCGAGCGGAAAAGAACAGTAAGAGATGCTGGTTTTCAACCTTGTGTTAGATAAGAATAGAATGCAGATTGTAGCAGAAATTGCTGAGAGAAGTAAGCTCTCAGAAAGGAATATGTACAAACAAATGCAGTTGTTGCGCCTCAGTGTATGTCGCAAAGGTATAAATGCTTGCCTTATTTGTTTATCTAACCGAGACCTACCTCGGGAGGGGAAACTCTGCCTGTCTGTACTCTCCCGAATAACTGCAGTTGCTCGAAATAAACGGCATAATATAATAATATTTAACATCCCTGTGGTGGGAAGAACATCTCAACAGCCCAACGCTGTGGCATTTAATTTAAAAAAGGGGAACTATACAAAATGAGGGGGTTAGTTAAACAGAAATTAAAAGGTACAGTGACCAAAGTGAAATTCCTGCAAGCTGCATGGACACTTTTTAACGACACCATAATAGAGGCCCAACTTAAATGTATACCCCAATTTAAGAAAGACAGTAAAAGAACTAAAAAAGAGCCACCGGGGCTTAACAACCATGTAAAAGAAGCAGTAAGAGACAAAAAGACTTCCTTTAAAAAGTGGAAGTCAAATCCTAGAAAGGAGCATAAACATTGCCAAATTGTAGGTGACAAATCTGAGGAACTGTCACAGACTGAAGTGTCACTAGAGGTAGTTTTGGAATTAATTGATAAACTCAACATTAACAAGGCACCAGGACCAGATGGCATTCACCCAAGAGTTCTGAAAGAACTCAAATGTGAAGTTATGAACTATTAACTATGGTTTGTAACCTGTCCTTTGAATCGGCTTCGGTACCCAATGACTGGAAGTTAGCTAATGTAACGCCAATATTTAAAAAGGGCTCTAGAGGTGATCCCGGCAATTACAGACCAGTAAGTCTAATGTCGGTACCAGGCAAATTAGTTGAAACAATAGTAAAGAATAAAATTGTCAGACACATAGAACAACATAAATTGTTGGGCAAAAGTCAACACGGTTTCCGTAAAGGGAAATCATGTCTTACTAATCTATTAGAGTTATTTGAGGGGGTCAACAAACATGTGGACAAGGGGGATCCAGTGGACATAGTGTACTTAGATTTCCAGAAAGCCTTTGACAAGGTCCCTCACCAAAGACTCTTACATAAATTAAGTTGCCATGGATAAAAGGGAAGGTCCTTCCAAGGATTGAGAACTGGTTAAAGGACAGGGAACAAAGGGTAGGAATTAATGGTAAATTCTCAGAATGGAGAGGGGTAACTAGTGGTGTTCCCCAAGGGTCAGTCCTAGGACCAATCCTATTCACCTTATTCATAAACGATCTGGAGAAAGGGGTAAAAAGTGAGGTGGCAAAGTTTGCAGATGATACTAAACTGCTCAAGATAGTTAAGACCAAAGCAGACTGTGAAGAACTTAAAAAAGAGCTCACAAAACTAAGTGATTGGGCAACAAAATGGCAAATGAAATTTAATGTGGATAAATGTAAAGTAATGCATATTGGAAAAAATAATTCCAATTATACATAAAATATGATGGGGACTAATTTAGTTACAACAAATCAGGAAAAAGATCTTGGAGTCATCGTGGATAGTTCTCTGAAGACGTCCACGCAGTGTGCAGAGGCGGTCAAAAAAGCAAACAGGATGTTAGGAATCATTAAAAAGGGGATAGAGAATAAGACGGAGGATATATTATTACCCTTATATAACTCCATGGTACACCCACATCTTGAATACTATGTACAGATGTGGTCTCCTCATCTCAGAAAAGATATACTGGCATTAGAAAAGGTTCAGAGAAGGGCAATTAAAATGATTAGGGGTTTGGAACAGGTCCCATATGAGGAGAGACTAAAGAGGGTAGGGCTTTTCAGCTTGGAAAAGAGGAGACTAAGAGGGAATATGATAGAGGTATATAAAATCATGAGTGATGTTGAGAAAGTAGATAAGGAAAAGTTATTTACTTACTCCCATAATACAAGAACTAGGGGCCACCAAATGAAATTAATAAGCAGCAGGTTTAAAACAAATAAAAGGAAGTTCTTCTTCACACAGCGCACAGTCAACTTGTGGAACTCCTTGCCTGAAGAGGTTGTGAAGGCTAGGACTATAACAGGGTTTAAAAGAAAACTGGATAAATTCATGGAGGTTAAGTCCATTAATGGCTATTAGCCAGATGGGTAAGGAATGGTATCCCTAGCCTCTGTTTGTCAGAGGATGGAGATGGATGGCAGGAGAGAGATCACTTGATCATTGTCTGTTAGGTTCACTTCCTGGGCTGCTTCTGCTCTAGAACTATAATTGTCTTTTTACACCAAAATCACTAACTTGAGCACCCAATTCCATGTACAGTCCTAGTGGATGTAAGGCACAGGTAACTTTTGCCTCAGGGTAGCTTGTTGGCATCAACCCTCTCTCCCGCACCTGGAGCTGATGAAATTCCTGGCTGGAGGGACACACGCTCCTACAAGTCAAAAGGAAAGGAGCTGATAGTAAAGATCACAGGACTGACCCCAAAGAAGGGTGAACTGCAAAAGTCTGAAGCAGGCAACTCATCCGGCAGAGGTGAGACCACAGTGAAGATGGTGCAAAGATCACTATACTGGAATTAGCAAATGTGATTTTTTTTAAAACAAATCTTTGGGAAGCCCTAATAAAGGCATTTCTTACAGTTCTCTCCATTTGGATTTTCTGATATCTAATAGGAATGACATCTGACTGAAGCATTTCCCAAATGCAGAGCATGTGTAGGGTCTCTCCACTGTGGATTCTACGATGTCTGACAAAGTCTGAGTGCTCAATGAAACTTTACCCGCACTCAGAGCATGTGGAAGGGCTCTCCCTGTGTGGATTCTCTGATGTCTGATAAGGTGTGAGCGCCGACTGAAGCTTTTCCCGCACTCAGAGCACGTAGGGCGTCCCGGTGTGGATTCTCTGATGTGTGATAAGGTTTGAGCGCCGATTGAAGCTTTTCCGCACTCAGCGCATGTGGAGGGTGTCCCCTGTGTGGATTCTATGATGTGTGATAAGGGAAGAGCGATCACTGAAGCTTTTTCCGCACTCAGAGCATGTGTGGGGCATCTCCCCAGTGTGGATTCTCTGATGTGTGATAAGGTGTGAGCGCTGATTGAAGCGTTTCCGCACTCAGAGCACGTGTAGGGCGACTTCCTGTGTGGATTCTCTGATGTGTGATAAGGCTTGAGCGCTGACTGAAGCGTTTCCCGCACTCAGAGCACGTGTAGGGCGTCTCCCCTGTGTGGATTCTCTGATGTGTGATAAGGTTTGAGCGCTGACTGAAGCTTTTCCCACACTCAGAGCACGTGTAGGGCTTCTCTCCTGTGTGGCTTCTCTGATGTGTGATAAGGCGTGAGGGCCAATTGAAGCTTTTCCCGCACTCAGCGCATGTGCAGGGCATGTCTCCTGTGTGGATTCTCTGATGTGTGATAAGGTGTGAGCGCTGATTGAAGCTTTTCCCGCACTCAGGGCACGTGTCGGGCATCTCCCCTGTGTGGATTCTCTGATGTGTGATAAGGTTTGAGCGCTGAGTGAAGCTTTTCCCACACTTGTGGCATGTGTAGTGTGTCTCTTCCAAGTTGATTCTCTCATGTGTAATAAGGTCTGAGAGGCTACTGAAGTTCTCCTCTGGCCTCTGCTGAGTCTCAGAGGCTTTTACTGTTTCTCGGAGTGCACAACTCCTGGAAACATTCCCTTTGGGTCTTCCTGATAACGCCCATGTGGTTCTCCTTGTTCAGCATCTTCCTGCTGGGGTTTCTGCTCCTCATTCTCACGCACCATCCTATCACCTGATGGGAGACAGAGAGAATCCAGACATAGGTCACTCCTTGCGCCTGAGAGAAAGGAAATCTCAGAGACAGGAATTTTAAAAGGGATGAACAAACCAAAATATGTGCAGGAGAGATCAATCCTATCAGGAGCTGATTTTCCCAGAGGAGAGAGGAAGGGATCAGTTTTGGTCTGCATTTCACCAGAACATGCAGGGGAAAGTGGATAAGGTAGGGATCTGCTGACAGTTGTTAGTCAGGATAGGTGGGAAGCCATGAGTGACATCTGCCTAATTATTCCACATCTGCAGGGAACAATCCTGAACAGGGTCTTTGTAGGGCATCCCAAATGTTTCCTGTATTCACGGACAGTTTTTGACTTGCTTTAACCAAGTCCTCACCTGTGAAGGCAGCTCGGGAGCACTTCTTTCTCAGAACCCTGGAGGTCCGGGACCCACGGCTCTTCCTCGTTCCAGCTGTGAGACCACATCAGGTTTGGAATTTAGAAACCCTACGCCAGGCAAAGGAAACCAGGAATTTCAGTGGAATTTGGGATACTTGTCACAAAGAATAGTCCATGGTTTTAAACTCTGATCTTTTTTAAGCAGTAACATCCCAAGACCAGCTTCCTTGGCTCCAAGTGGCAGGAGAATTATTATTATTATTATTAATCATACGCATTACCTGAGTGCCTAAGGACCAACTAACAGTGTGTCTCTGTTGTGCTAGGCACAGTACAAATGCAGAATAGTAGATGGCCCATGCTCTGAAGAATTTACAGTCTAAATACACAAGACAGACACAGCATGGGGGAAGGGGTAGACCCCTGTTAGAATGGTGATATTCAGGCCTGCTTGCAAAGCCTATATTTTAAGAACTTAGGTGTATTTTTATCACTTAGCTACTTAAAGGAATATGAAAACAAAGAATCAAAATCACAGTGTGCCTGTGTCTGGGCCTTCTCTCACTAGGATAGTCTGAGGCCTTGTTCTTAGGCTAAGGCCTTTGGCTAAGCAGCAGGGGCAGCCATAAGCTGGGAAGTGAAGGGTCACATCCTCACATCCCAAACCAGTCACACTGAAATAAGGTGCTATTGGGCTGTTAGGAAGACAGTCCTGTCTGGATCTTAAGATGGTTAAAGAAACCTTAACTTGATAGCATTCTGTCTGGCAAGAAATCACTTATCAATGGTTGTGGTTGTGAAACCTCATTTCTGTATTGCTTTATCTTTATGGCCACCACTTTTACATTGTTAATCAGTCTGGTTCTCTAATTGTTTCTCTCTCCTGTATAATTAATGCTGCCAGGTGTAAGTTAATTAGGTACTGGTTTATAATTGGTTAGAGCAGGAGTAGGCAACCTATGGCGGCACACGAGTTGATTTTCAGTGGCACTCACACTGCCCAGGTCCTGGCCACCGGTCCAGAAGGCTCTGGATTTTAATTTAATTTTAAATGAAGCTTCTTTAACATTTTAAAACCTTACTGACTTTACATACAGTAGTTTAATTATGTATTATAGACTTATAGAAAGAGACTTTCTAAAAACGTTAAAATGTATTATTGGCACATGAAATCTTAAATTAGAGTGAATAAATGAAGACTCAGCACATCACTTCTGAAAAGTGGCCGACGCCTGGGTTAGAGAATTAGTCACAATATGTTAGAATTGGTTAGTTAAATTTCAGCACAATGATTGGTTAAGGTATAGCTGAAAATATTACTCTATAAATGGGGTCAAACAGGAGGGGGGAAGAAAATTGGAATTATAGAATATCAGGGTTGGAAGGACCTCAGGAGGTCATCTAGTCTCACCCTGCTCAAAGCAGGACCAATCCCCAACTAAATCATCCCAGCCAGGGCTTTGTCAAGCCTGACCTTAAAAACCTCTAAGGAAGGAGATTCCACCACCTCCCTAGGGAACCCATCCCAGGGCTTCACCACTCTCCTAGTGAAATAGTGTTTCCTAATATCCAACCTAAAACTCCCTCATTGCAACTTGAAATCATTACTCTTTGTTCTGTCATCTGCTACCACTGAGAATAGTCTAGATGCATCCTCTTTGGAAATCCCCTTCAGGTAGTTGAAAGCAGCTATCAAATCCCCCCTCATTCTTCTCTTCTGCAGACTAAACAATCCCAGTTCCTCAGCCTCTCCTCAGAAGTCATGTGTTCCAGTCCCCTAACCATTTTTGTTGCCCCCCGCTGGATGCTTTCCAATTTTTCCACATCCTTCTTAGAGTGTTGGGCCCAAAACTGGACACAGTGCTCCAGATGAGGCCTCATGAATGTCAAATGTTGGTTAGGGGGAGAAGGGGAACAGGGACACAGGCCAGGTTCTGCGGCATCAGAGCTGGGAAGGGAACACTGGGGAACAGACTGTATCGGCGCATAGAGATAAGCCCGACTGGTGTGAAGGGCTTCGGAATATGTAATCTTATAGGTGTAAAAATTGTACAGACTATACCACCCTGTGACATCATCAACGAAGTGCCCATTTGTGCCTGGGTAGGGGCCCTGCTCTGGGAGGGAGGATGCAGCAAGGACTCAGGATCGTGGCCGGGTCACTGTGCATAGGAGATGGGGAGGTTATGTGAGGAGGGGGTAATGAGTGAGAGGGAGGTCAAGAGTTAAAATAATAATATTTGGGGAAAAAAATGTATAATAAAGTGAAACTGAACAGAAATAAAACTGGAGTGGAGGCTCTAAAGCAACAAGGCTTCGGTAGGGATTCGGGGTTAAAGGTCTGGGATCCCCCACAGCTCCAGATCCCCAAACCTCTCCTCCCTCCCACTGACCCACCCAGCCCACTTCCTGGGTGCCCTTCCCCCACACTCCCCTCCCCTTCTTCCCATTACTCTCAGCCAGCACCACCTCCCGGCACCTTGAGAACTTCTTGTATTTTCTCCTCGTCTCTCACAGCCTCCTACCTCCCAGCTGCTTCTTAGCTCTAACCCTGCACACACCCGCCCCATGTCCTGGCATATCTACTACCCCCTGCTCTCTGTCCCTCCCACGGCTCGCTTATCCCTTCACCCATGGGATCCTGAACGGCAACATTACACACTCTCCTAAAAGAGCTCATCTGACTGTCACACAAGCCAGGCATGAGTCACACACCTATTTACTCACTTTAGAATTTACAGGCAGCATATTTTCCTCTTAAAATCAGGAAAAGGCATGAAAGCGACAGTGATTAATGTAGTTATGAATGTAGCCAATAAGGATACATTCAATGCAATTTTAAAATGACTGACAGCACCAAAAAGGCACATGTCCAAAAATGGTACCAGTGGGTGGGAGATAAGGCAAAAAAAGGGGGGGCAAGGAAACTTGTCAAAACTTGTATGACGAATAAAGGTATGAAGTTATTACTGCTCAGGTTCTTCAGAGACCCCACAGCTTCTAATAACCCAGGGGACAGGACTCCTTACCCAGCGAGGTCACCGCCTCATAGTTCTCCTGCATGACATCCCAGTAGAGGGCTCTCTGAACAGGGTCCAGTAGTGCCCATTCCCTTGGTGAAATACACAGCCACCTCCTCGAAGGTCACCGGCCCTGAAAGAGCAAGAGTCCAACACTCAGTACCTGCTGCCCCACTCACAACCCCACTATTCACGGAACAGCAGCACCAGGGAAATGGAAACCCCAGGAGACACATGTTAACAGAGTCCCACCCCACCTTGTCTAGAACAGACAGGCGGCATCAGAGGGTAGAAAGAGAGAAACTTTGTGTCTCCCAGCTGACAGACGGAGGCAGGGTCTTCACGTTTATCACATACCTATTAGCCAGAGCTTGATATAGGAGATGGGGCTGGCTCTGGACCCTACTAATGGCTCCCTGGTAGGAAACACTCTCCAAATAAAATATAAGAGAGAAAAGGGAAGTCAGTAGTAAAGAATATTAGTCAGAACAGGGGTAGACAACCTATGGCACGAGTGCTGAAGGCAGCACGAAAGCTGATTTTCCGTGGCACTCACAATGCCCGGGTCCTGGCCACCAGTCAGGGGGGGCTCTGCATTTTAATTTAATTTTAAATGAAGTTTCTTAAACATTTTAAAAGCCTTATTTACTTTACATACAACAATAGTTTAGTTATATATTATAGACAGAGAAACATCTTCTAAAAATGTTAAAATGTATTACTGGCACTTAAAACCTTAAATTACAGTGAATAAATGAAGACTTCTGAAAGGTTGCTCACCCCTGAGTTAGAAGGTCAGAATTATAGAAAATTGGTAAGGGAAGTGTGACGTTATTGATATAAATTGGGACCATATAGAACATGGGTTGCAACCAAGGTCCTGTAGTGGCACCAAATCTAATGTAAAGGGGGTCATATGAGGTGTCTAAGACCAGGTTATGGGTTGCTGGTTATGATTATGCTGTCTATATGTATGTATCATTTTGTAGTTGAAGTTATGAATATTGGCTCTATACTGTCTGTATTTCAAGCTGGTGGGAGACATCGCAGACAAGTTGGTGTTAGCTCTGCCTAGCCTGCTTGATGGCCCATTAAGGACCATCAGCTACACAACTGACCCATGGAGAGAAGGCAGACACGCCTTGTGACTCAGCAAAGTATGCAGGACTGGCCCATGTGACCCCAGACTCCATTTTGCTGTAATTTTCCACAGTAAGGACAAAGAGGTTCTTACACCTGAAAAGCCTAGATAAGGCTGATGCCTCATCTCCATCTTGTCTTCAATCCTGCTTCTACCTCTGGAGGGACTTTGCTACATGCTGAAGCTCTACACAAGGGACAGATGACCCATCCCAGCGGGGGATGTTCTCCAGAGACTTGATTTGAACCTGCAGTTTATGCCATCACTGCTACAAGCCTGAACTAAGAACTTTGCCATTACTGTATGTAATTGATTCCATTTAACCAATTCTACCTCTCATCTCTACCTTTTTCCTTTTATGAATAAACCTTTAGATTTTAAAGGATTGGCAACAGCGTGATTTGTGGGTAAGATCTGATGTGTATATTGACCTGGGTCTGGGGCTTGATTCTTTGGAATCGAAAGAACCTTTTTCTTTTATTGGGGTGTTGGTTTTCATAACCATTCCTCCCCGGGACGGGTGGCACTGGTGGTGATACTGGGAGACTGGAGTGTCTAAGGAAATTGCTCGTGTGACTTGTGGTTAGCCAGTGGGGTGAAACCGAAGTCCTTTTTGTCTGGCTGGTTTGGTTTGCCTTAGAGGTGGAAAACCCCAGCCTAGGGCTGTGACTGCCCTGTTTGAGCAAGTGATCCTGAATTGGCACTCTCAGTTGGGTCCTGCCAGAACCGCATCGTCACAGGAAGCTATCAGAAATCAATGATCAATCAATGAAAATAAGAAGGAAGTTTTGAAAAGTATATTAATCCTAACAATGGTAGTGATAAATTACTAGACGGAAATGGCAGAATTATCAAAAATAATGCAGAAGAGGTAAGAGTGTTCAATAAGTGTTCTCTCCTGGATTTGGAGAAAAACAGATGCTGTACTTGTATCATAAGATTTTGACGACGACACTCCTTCCATTCCAAGAACTCACAAGGACATTAAACAGCAGCTATTACAGTTAGACATGTTTAAATAAGCAGGTCCAGATAACTTGTATCCAAGAGTTTTTAAAGACCTGGTGGAGGAGCGTGGTGGACTATTATTGTTGATTGTAATTAGGACTTGAACACTGGGAAAATTCCAGAAGACTGGAATTAAGCTAATGCTGTGCCAATACTAAAAAGTGTAAAAGAGATGACCCAGCTAATTACAAGAGTGTCAGTCTGATATCAATACTGAGCAAAATAATGGAGCAGTCGATACTGGATTTCGTTAATAAAGAATTAAAGGAAAGTAATATAATTAGTACCTATTAACAAAGGTTTAGAGAAAATAGATCCTATCAAACTAACTGGATATCCTTATTAGATGAGATCAAAAGTTTGGTTGCAGCTAATATTATTGATGTAATATATCTAGACTTCTGTAAGGCATATGACTTGATTCAGCACAATATTTTGACTAAAAAACTAGAATGATACAAAATAAATACGGCTTACATTAAATAGATTAAAAACTGGGATTGTAAATGGGGAACCATGGTCAAGTGGATTTATTTCTAGCGGGTTCCCACAAGGATTGCTTTTTGCCCGTGTGCTATTTAACATTCTTATCAATGACCTAGAACAGAATATAAAATCATCACAGATGAAGTTTGCAGTACCACAAAGATTGCGGGTGGTGGTAACTAATGAAGTGGCAGTAGATTCAGGCTCCAGCACTGGGAGTCTGAGAAATTTTTCCCAGCCCTGGCTGGAGGGTTATTTCCTGTTCCACAAAGAGGAGAAGTTCCATTCCCAAATCCCTTGAAATTAGGCCCTATCTGACACTACACCCCCATATTCATCATAGTGGTATGGTTATAATATGATTAGGACATAATTATGATGCATTTTGTGCAAGATGCGTCATGTGCTGAATATGATTATCCTATTTGTGTGCATGGATCATGTTTGTATTTGAAGTTATGGATATTGACTCTGTAGCTGTATTTCAAATGTGCTTACTCTGGGTAACACCCACAATGAGCCTTTCAGGTACAACAATGAAGAAGCCAGACAGAGCTGATGGCTTATCAACAAAGACAATGGACCGTGGAAGAGCTTAGCCTTCCTCTGAATGTTTCAGCCAGCCTATGAGTCATGGCTACTATGACTCAGCAGGACATGCTAGGACATGTGACTAGACCACATGACAACGAACTCCATTTTGGTACCTGTATTTTTCCACAAACTGGACTGGGAACTGAGTTTGGAACAAATGGTTCCCGCCATATGGAAAAGCTACATAAGGTGGGGTGTGACATCATCTCTTGGCCTCATTCCCCACACAAGAGAACTCCTGGAAACATTTGAGGAACAAAGACTGAACTGGGGGAACTGCTGGTCCCAGGGTAAAGGGATTTCTAGCTTGTGTATGGAAACTTGGGGGACTGCTTGTACCATCAGTCAGGTGAGAAATTGCTAATTCAAATTCTATCCATCTAGTATGTTAGGCTTAGTTTGAGTTTTTGGTTATCTGCTAAGTAATCTGCTTTGATCTGTTTGCTATCACTTAGAATTGTTGGGATACGTTAGGGTTCAGTAAAACAGCTGGGAAGCTGCTAATGTGCTGACATGCATTGGGGACAAAGGCATAAGCAGGCAGTAATTCTTTGCTTAACAAATAAGTTGCCATATTTTTCCTTTCTCTGTTGCTTGTAAGAATTGACATTGATGCAGCTGCATGAGAAGTGTAGTTGCTGGAATGAATGTCCTTTGTGTGAAAGAAAGTAAAAGAAATGTTATCTCCCCCTCCCTTCCTTTCCCAGCTACATAAACAAGCCCTGGCTTATGGCCCCTTCCTCCCTCCCCGAGAACTGCTCATTGACCCTTCCTCCATACCCCAAGAACTGCTGTTTAGGGAAATTTGTGGCAACACGTTATTGCAAAGAACGGTATTTTCAAAGTAAAAACGCCTCTATGATACTGTGACAGTGGATAGAGGTGGGTATACTAATTGTATGAGCGTTTCTACTACTTAATAAGGGGTTTTGGGGTGTTGTAACGGATGTAGGTCTTTACATACAAACTTAGATAAAAGGCATGTGATGTAACTAATCCAGTGCTTACTCGATAGTTGGGTCAAGGGGAACAAGTAACGCAATAAAGAAGCCTGTATTCATATCCGCCTCTGGATCAACCGGCTCCTTTTTTGTTCTAACAATCATTACTTCAAATCTACCTTTCTGCCATTAATAAACTTGTTTTATGCTTTATCTTAATCAGTGCATTTTGAGTGAAGAGTTTGGGGAAAAGCTGAGCTTGGTTAGCACAGGCTTGTTGTGCACATCTTTCCCATATCGAGGGGAAGGCGAACTATATTAATGAGCTGACATTACAGAGATCCCTGTGCACTATAAGATGGGATAATTCTGAATTTATACTACAGCAAGTGTGCAAGGTTGGGGAGCTGGGAAATTGGCTGTTGTCGTCTATCTGTCCTTGAGCGGCTTAGGTAAAGCACTCAGGTAGCTTAGTTGGGTTTATGGCGCCACCTGCTGTCGTGTTGGGTGATAACAGGCCCTGGAGAGGCTGGCTGAATCTCCAGCAAAGCCGTGTGAGAAGGGCCAGCCCAGCTTGAGGGTTAGAGGGCACAGCGGTTCCCAGAAGCCCTCCCAGACTGCACCCCAGGGTGACAACCCATCACACCCTAAATTACACAAGTCTCAGCAGGTTTGTCACATCCTGTCTCCTCCCTTTCTCCACCCGAGATATTTCCTGCCTCCCACCACCTCCAGCAGCTCCTACCCTCCTATGCACGTACTGCTCCTCTCCCTCCAAGCAGAACCCACCACCAGCTCCCTGAGAATCCCTTACCTGAGCCAGCTCCATTGCAGCCATTTCCTTCCTCTGGGAGGATGAAATGATCTGGAGCAAAACATGGACGTTCATCTGTAGCCTGCCATGACGAGAAGGGCAATGTGAGAGAATGCAGAGGGGGCTTTTGTCCATTCCACATGCTGATTCCCCCCCTGATTTTTCCCTGTTAATGGACACTCTAGGTTCTGCCACACTGTGAAGCACAGAGTGACCTTATTCCAGTACAGGCCTAGCCCCCTCCCACCAGGGTGTAACCCTCTGAGACATGGTGAAACCCTCCCAGTAACATCCTCTGTTATACTTACCAAGTTTGCAGACAATACCAAGGTGGGAGGGGTTTGAGCATCGGCCTGCTAAACCCAAGGCTGTGAGTTCAATCCTTGAGGGGGCCATTTAGGATTTGGGGCAAAAATCTGTCTGGGGATTTGTCCTGCTTTGAGCAGGGGATTGACTAGATACCTCTTGTGGTCCCTTCCAACCCTGATATTCTATGATTAAAATTCAAAATGATCTGGAGAAAAGGCTTGAAGTAAATAAGATGAAATTCAATTAGGACAAATGCAAAGTGCTTCATTTAGGAAAGAACAATCAGGTGCACACGTATAAAATGGGAAATTCCTGCCCAGGAAGGAGCACTGCGGAAAGGGTGCTGGGGGCCATAGTGGATCACAAGCTAAGTATAAGTCAACAGTGCAAAAGGGCAAACATCATTCTGGGATGTATTTGAGGGAGTACTGTAAGCAAGGCACAAGTAGTAATTCTTCCACTCCGCTCTGTGCGGATTAGGCCACAACTAGAGTACTATGTCCATTTGTGGGTGCCACATATGAGGAAAGATGTGAACAAATTGGAGAAAGTCCAGAGAAGAGGAACAAAAATTATTAAAGATCTAGAAAACATGACCTATGAGGGAAGATTGGAAAAATTGGGTTTGTTTAGTCTGGAGTAGAGGGGACATGATAATAGTTTTCAAGTACATAAAAGGTTGTTACAGGGATGTGGAAGAAAAAATTGTTCTTAACCTCTGAGACTAGGACAAGAAGTAATGGCCTTAAATTGCAGCAAGGGGAATTTAGAATGGAGATTAGGAAGTTTTTTCCTAACTGTCAGAGTGGTTAAACTCCAAAACAAATAGTGTAGGGAAGTTGTGGAATCTCCATCATGGGGGATGTTTAAGAGGAGGCTGGACAAACACCTGTCAGGGATGGTCTAGATAATACTTCGTCCTGCCTTGAGTGCAGAGGACTGGACTAGCAACCTCCCAAAGTCCCTTCCAGTTCTACGATTCTATGAACCAAAGGCCAGAGACGAGCAGAATCAAAGGAGTCACTCTGGGGGATTCTCCCTGTCACTGTCCCCAAGGCAGCTCTCTCAGGTTTACAAAGCCGTTTGATGCTCCAGCCTTTATCCAGTCTCTCCTGGCAGTGCCACCTTCATGGGCTGGGCCTAGTTTTAGCTTTTGGGAAGCGTGACCCCGGGGCTCTGAGACGGGGCCTCCTTGCCTCAGCACATCTTGTTTCTTTCTATGGCTCCCCAGCGAGTCCCAATGAGTAGATACTCCTCATACAGACTGTGAACATAAGAATGTGTTTAGACTTCATTGAATGCTTGTGAGTTGCTGCCTGGGTTAACATCTGACTAGCTCCATTGTGAGCCTCTGTGGCTCTGTAAATCACCAGACAGGAGAGACACTTTACCTAGGTGAAGTGCTGATTGACAACAGAATGCATTACACCCTGCCTGGCAGGAAAGGTCCATCCACACCAGAGAGACTATTATGGGACTTTAAAGAAGACACAAGACTGTTGTTGTGCTCTTGACTTCCCATTAGTTGAGTTTCCAGCTCAGAGCACATGGCAGGAAGGCGATGAAAACCCCACACAGAAGGAACTGATTATCTGTATGCTGCTTGGACTCTGAGGGGCAAAGTTTCTAGGCATAAGCAAGAGATCCCCAGCTGCTTAGCCAAGTTAGTCCTAAAGAATATGTAGAGCTTGCTAATTATAGAAGCTTCTATTACTTTTGAAATCTAAGATTGCAACTCGTCTGCATCTATAGGATTACCTGCTTTAACTTGGTAAACAACTCTCCTTTCCTTTTAAATAAATCTTAATACAGGTTGTGACAGGACTGGCTACAAGTGTTGTCTTTGTTGGAAGATCTAAGATTCAATTGACCTAAGGAAGTGACTGGTCCTTTGGGCCTGGCAGTAACCTGAACATTGCTGTGATTCGTGGGGTAAGGCAGGGGTTCTCAACCAGGGGTCTAGGGAGCCGTGAGCAGCTTTCAGGGGGCTGCCAAGCAAGGCCGGCATTAGACTCGCTGAGGCCCAGGGCAGAAAGCTGAAGTCCCAGCGCATGGGGATGAAGTCTGGGTCCCTGAGCCCCACCACTCAGGGCTGAAGCCAAAGCCTGAGCAATGTAGTTTTGTGGGGGCCCCTGTGGCATGGGGCCCCAGGCAGTTGCCCTGTTTGCTACCCCTAATACCAGCCCTGGATTTTATATGCCGAAAACCAGTTATTGTGGCCCACATGGGCAGTGGAGTTTTTATAGCGGGGGGGTGGGGTGGAGCTCAGAAAGATATATGGGATCACCCAAGGGGACTGTGTGTGGTTCCATGTTAATGCTGTTACAGAGCCTGAAGCGTTTACACTGGATTCTAAGTTGGTGAAATCTCCATACAGACCTCACACCCAATTTGGGGTTTGTTCCCTGCTTCTCACCAGTCTGCCCGAGGCTGGTGCTCGTGCTCGAGACACTGAAGACATCGTTACAGAGAGGGGCTGTGACTTCCCATGGTCACTAAACGGGTCTGTGACAGAGCCAGGAACAGACCCTGTTAGCTCCAGAGCCCCGTCACCCGCAGCTTGGAAAGGTCCCCCGAGCACACTGTCTTAGGCTGCAGGAAGAGGTGTGCAGGGACTGCAGCTGAGCTGCCCTGCCAAGACAGCCTGTGCATCCCTGGACAAGCCACCTAGCAGGGGGGTGTCCCCTGGGTCAGGAGAAGTCAGTGTCCAGCCCTGTGGGGCTGCGCTCCTGGCTCATACCTCCAGCACTCACTGCTGCCCCTCCTTACCAGCTGCACTGTTCAGCCAGCCCCAGGCCTCAGCGAGGTCACTTCCCCCCGCCCCCACCTCAAATCTTCAAACATGGACATGGTGCACCAGTGCCAATCAGAGTGCACTAGTGTAAATTCTGTCTGTACTAAGGGTTTGCACCAGTGCCTAAAACACCAGGGTGGCAGAGACCTTCAGAAACAGCAGTACGGTGGCACTAGAACCTATTTCTAGCTCGGTCACGGACAGCCTGGGTGACCTTGGCCACATCAATGTTTCTCCTCCCAACTTCAGTCCCTTTACCCAGCTGCCACTCACTGGGGTCTCTCTCTGCAGAGCTGCTCACCACTACAATCTGTGTGCGTGTCCCCAGAGCTAAGGGAGGTCAGCTCGGGAATAGTCTTACAAGGGGGGCTGGGGAGTCTCTGTCCCTGGAAGTTTTTAAGAACAAGTAGGACAAAGCTCTGTCAGAGATAATCTACAGATACTTGGGTCCTGCCTCAGCAGAGACAGCTGGACTTGATGACATCTTGAGGTCCTATCTAGCCCTACATGTCTAGGATACGATGCAATATATACATATAAAACAACATACAGAGAAAAACCGCACAACAACATGATGTCAGGCCATTCAAAAAACAACAATAAAACAAAAACCTACATTGCACAGCATAAAATGACACAATACTAATGAGAAGAAAGCAACACAATGCAAACTAACACACCTTAGGACAAAAGTACACAATGCAAAATAGGTCAACTCAAATCAACACAACACAGACCCCAAACAAGTTGAGGCAAAACAATGCACCATAAAACTATGCAACACAACATGGGGCAATCCCAGTTCCAAATGGCACCATGCAAAACAGCTCAGCATAGAACAGGACACAGCACAAAAGAGAATTATTTCAATTTATGTCTGGAAGGGATCTTGAGAGGTCATCTACTCCAGCCCCCTGTGCTGAGGCAGAACCAAGTGTTAGGATATAGCTATTCAGGCCTGTCTGCAAAGGCCTGTACTTTAAGAATGTAGGTGTATTCTTATCACTTAGCTAGTTACAGAGGTATAAAAGAAGGAATCAAAGATCACTGTCTGTGGAATGGCCTTCTCGTACTGTGACAGGCTAAGGCCAGTACAGGGGTGCGATGTGATCTGGGTCGGGGTCAGTGCAGTGCCAGACCCAACGGGACACAGATCTCAGTCGAGGTCTCTGAAGTGCCCAGCACAGTGGAGGCAGCGCTTTGGGTCGCAGTCGTGCGCTGCCTGCGACAAGGGGGGGCCGTGATCTCGGTCCAGGTCTCAGTTTTACCTGGCACAACAGTGGGGTCTGATCTCACCTGGGGTCTCTTCAGTGCCTGGCACAACAGGGCCCAGATCTCAGTTGGGGTCTCTGCAGCAGCTGTCAGAACAGGGCCACGCTCAGTACGATAAGAGCCCTGATCTCAGTCACACACCTGGAGAGAAAAGGGAAGATTTTTGAGCATTAGATATCAGTATTTCAGAACTGAGGAGAAAATGGGGCACAAACTAAATATTTGCCAATATAAGAGAGAAGCACCAACATCTGGGAGATTTTGTGTCACCATTTAAAGGCTCAAGAGAAAAGATGGGAAATTGGAGGGGATTATACAGGGATATTGAATCAACAACAGAATGGGAGGGATTCTTCTTGTCTCACACTCACATGGCCGGCAGGAGCCCTGGGTGATGTCTTTTCACAGGGGAAAGGAGGGGCTGGAGTGAGAAAGTCACTAACACTGGGGAGGGCCTGGCAGTGGGGTCTGGGAATGTGACTAGCAAGTGGTGGGGGGTGCAGTGTATATTGGAAAAGGGGTAAAAGAAATACAAACAAAACATGGTACTTATTTAAAATCCTGTTAGGGCTCCAAAAGGAGTCATAGTAGATTGTGCTTCTTTTTCAGATCTTTTGAGCAGTGTTTTGGAGCAGAAGATGAAAGTGAAGGGTAATAAGAACCCTGGTGGAAGTGAAATGTGTCCCTTTTGAAACAGTCTGAGCTGCTGATAGCTTTGAATCCAGAGACAAGCCAAGAAAGACTTTGTGGGGATGCAATACCCAGCTGATGGGGGAAGGAGGAAACTGCCATTTGCAGCACAAAGAACCTGAGAATAATGAATGCATCTGGTCAGCAAACAAGCTACTAGAAGACTCAGATTATGGCCCCCCAGAAAAGGGAGGTGAAAAAACAAGTCAAGCCTGAACATAAGGGGGACAGGTTAACGCTAAGGAGAGAGAGAGAGAAAGAGAGAGTGTGTGTGTACAGAGCAGAAATTTGAAGCTGTGGGAAGCTGAGGCACGCCACCTCATAAATTAGATAAATGATCAGTGAGTGGGGTAATTCACTAGCCTGACTATAGAACAAAATAAGGACAGCTTGAAGGTAATTCTTCTGTTCTTCCTGCAATTAGCAAGGACATTTGTAAAAGGAATTGGTATTATTATTAAGAAATAATCTGACCCCACCGAGGGGTGGGGGGGGAATTGTTTCTTTTGTTTTTCAGACACTCTACAACCATGCTGGCGCCAGCGGAAGAATAACCCAGAATAAAATGGATCTATGTTTTGTGATGTTTGTCTGTGGTGTTGGTCTTGCTGCTAGCATGAGGTGGGTGGGGGATGGCTTCAAAAGGCTGACCTGGGGAGAGGAAGATGTGTGGAATGCAAAATGCTCAACTGGGAGGCCAGCACCTGGGTAATAGCTACTATGGTGCCTGGAAATAGAACGGCAACCAAGGTGGGCCCCACAAGCCCTATGGGAATAATGAGAAGGGGAGGAGCTCACTGGGAATCAATGGAGGGGTGTGAAAAATGGTGCACATCAAAGGAAATGTTTGGCCGTGCCCCTCTCCTATGACTATGCAGGAGCAGGATCAATGGCCTATGGCAAGGGGTGGACAATTGGGTGTACTGTGTAGGAGGGGTTTTGCTGGAAATATACATATTTCTGGGGGCACAATTACACCAGCCCCAACCAAACTACACACATACACATGCTGCTATCTGGACTTTGGTGCACAAATGGATCTGTAAATCTTATTGCTGTGAATAATTGCCTATTTAGCCTTTGAGCTTTTTGTGGCAAGGTCTCTCTGTCCCTGGGGGCATGTCCACACTGCAGTCAGACACCGGCGTCTGGCCCGTGCCCGCTGAATTGGGCTCACACGGCTCAGGCTGTGGGGCTGTTTAATTGTGTTGTCCATGTTCCGGCTGGGGCTGCAGCCCAAAGTCTGGCACCCTCCCACCTCGCAGGGTCCTACAGCCTGGCCCCAGCCCAAACCCAGACACCTACACTGCAATTAAACAGCCCCTTCGCCTGAGCCCTGTGAGCCTGAGTCACTTGGCATGGGCCAGCTGGGGGGTTTTTATGGCAGGGTAGAGATACCCTTGGTGTCTGTGCAGCACCTGTCACAATGGGGACCCTGATCTTGGTCAGTGTCTGTGCAGATCCCTGCGCAACAGAGGCCTGACCTCAGTCGGGGACTCTGCAACTCCCAGCATTACAGGATCCCGGATTTTGTTTAGGGCCCCTGCAGCATCTGGCAAAATGTGGGGGCAGGAGCTCTGTCAGGGTCTGTGCAGTGCCCAGTACAGTGGTGGGGCGTGATCTGGGTCGGGGTCAGTGCAGTGCCAGGCCCAACGGGGACACAGATCTCAGTCGAGGTCTCTGAAGTGCCCAGCACAATGGAGGCAGCGCTTTGGGTCGCAGTCATGCGCTGCCTGGCACAAGGGGGGCCGTGATCTCGGTCCAGGTCTCAGCTTTACCTGGCACAACAGTGGGGTCTGATCTCACCTCAGGTCTCTTCAGTGCCTGGCAGAACAGGGCCCAGATCTCAGTTGGGGTCTCTGCAGCAGCTGTCAGAACAGGGCCACGCTCAGTACGATAAGAGCCCTGATCTCAGTCACACACCTGGAGAGAAAAGCGGGAAGATTTTTGAGAATTCGATATCAGTATTTCAGAACTGAGGAGAAAATGGGGCACAAACTAAATATTTGCTAATGTGAGACAGAAGCACCAACATCTGGGAGATTTTACATCAGCATTTAACAGTTCAAGAGAAAGGAGGGGAAATTGGAGGGGATTATACAGGGATAGTCAATCAACAACAGAATGAGATGGATTCTTCTTGACTCACACTCACAGGGCCAGCAGGTGCTGGGGAGTAGCTGGGACTGGGAAACCTGGGGCTGGGCCGGCTCCATGGGGGACACTTGCTCCTCCCTCCCCTTCCTGGCCCTTCCCAGGCCCCGCTGCCAGCAGAGAGTGGCCACCCCAGCCCAGCCCAGAGGTGTCCCTGTCTCAGGGCCCCCCCAGCCTCTGCCCATTCACCCTCTGCCCAGCTCAGGAATCCCTCGGGGGAACCATTTCCCACCCGCACAAGGACAAATCCCTGCAGGTGGGAATGGGGGAAACCCCCAAACCTGAGACCTGAACTGGCCACTGGCGAAGGGGAGAGAAAATGGGGCACAATCGGGGGGGGGGGGCAGGGAACTTCTCAGGGGTTGGGGGAGGGGGGGTCACCCTGGGCGCTGCTCGTGGCTCTCTAGGGAGAAAGGGGGCAGGACGGGGGAGGAGGGGGGTCCCCACGGGAGGGGGCAGCGGTAAATCCGAGGGGATCTCAGCCCCCCCCTTTCTCTGCCCGCTCCTCGGGGGTCACCTGCCCCCGGCCATGTCCGGGCTGCACCGACATTGCCCGCCCCTCCCCTCGCCCCACGCCCCACGCCCCACGCAGGGACCCAGGGTTAATGAGGGGCTCTCCCACCGCGATCTGCGCATGCCCAGAGCTCCAACGGCACCAACCCTTCTCCGGCCCGGGAGAGGCTCCAACGGCCCCGCGCGAGCCAGGCAGAGCCCCAGCGCCCAACGCTCCTTTGCAGCCCGGATCCGTCTCCTCTGCCGACGTCACTTCCGCTTGCGGGAGAGTCAGGAACTACATCTCCCAGCCTGCCCCGGGGCCGTTTCCGCAGCCCAGGGAAGGGAGGGTTTCAGTAGCTGTTACTGCGCATGCTCCTTGGGAGCCCAGCTGGGGGCGGGAGAACAAAGCTGCTGCCGCCTCCGCGTGAGCCGGGCCCGGGCTGAGCCGCTGCTGCTCCCCGGGGGGTGTCTGTGCGGGGGGTTCTCCAGCTGGGCCCCGCCCCCCGGGCTCTGCTCGCCCCAGCCCTGCCCGGAGCCCCCGGGGAGTGAGAGACCCCGGGGGTGGGCGCTGGGGGGGCGGGATTTTATGAGACTGTCCAATACAGAAACACAAAGTGATGGTTCCCCCCCACTGCCACCATTCACATGGGCAGCAGGGAGCCCTGTGAGGAGCTGATTTAAGGGGGGAGGGGGAGCTGGAAGGCTCCCTGGATAAAGGAAGCGGGCGGAAGTGGGGGACGGGCAGGTGACTGGCAACTGAGGGCTGGGGGAAACTGTGTCGGTAGTTTGGGGTCAGTGGGTGGGATTGGGAAACTCGAGTCTGGGCAGTCTCCATGGGGGACACGTGCTCTTCCCGTCCCCGCCTTGGCAGAGAACCAGCATCTCCTCCCATCCCCACTCCAGGGCAGCCATGTGCTGGGGAATGACTCAGGGCAACAATTTCCCACCTAAATGAGGACAAATCGCGGCAGATAAAGTGGGGGGGGAAGCTGCCACATCGGAGAGATTTTAAATGGACACTTGAGAAGTAGAGAGAGACCAGGGGGAAATCGGGGGAGGGTAGAGGGCTCAGCCTTGGGGGGGAGGGGGAAAGCCGGGGGTGAGAATGGGAGTCAAGGGGACAAGCTGGAGAGCCTTTGTAGGTGGGAGGACGGGGCACAAACAGGGCAGGATTCAGTGACCTCACCTCCCCCCCCCGCGGGAATTTCCTGGCTGCACAAAACAGTTCAAATGTCCCGCCCCAATGATCTTCCCTTTAGCCCCCTCAGCCCCGCCCCCACCTGCCTGACACCCCATCAATTCCCTGCTCAGCCCCCGCCCCTGTTGCTCCTCGCCCTCCCAGCGGAACGTTCCGGCTGATACGGGCGGGGGGAAGGGCAGCGGCTTCAGCAGCTGCTACTGAGCATGCGCATTGCCCGGGAGCAGCACAGGGCTATGGGGAGCGATTTAATGCACCGCCCCCCGCCGCCCCCCCTCCCCATCCCAGCGGGGGGCGGATCCTGCTGCGGCTCCGCTGGGGCCGAGGCGGCTCCGAGGCTTCTCCCGGGTTCCCCGGGGCAAAGTTCCACCCTTTCTCTTTCATTTCTGAACGTTGCTCTCAAAGCTCAGGATTTCCTCTTTCTATATCATTATCAAATGTTAGTTAAAAATCCTCTCGGGTTTGGGGCTGTTCCCCGTGTTTCTAAATCCCAGCAACTTCTTCCTTCGAGGGAACCTGTTGCCCTGAGTTCTTCTCCATCCTGGATGTTGTAGGGGGTTAAATTGCCCAGAGATCATCTTTCCCGACTCCTTTGAGAATCATTTGTTCCCTCCTTTACCTCTGTTAAAATGTTTGCTGAAGAAAGAGACCAGCCAGATATTTAATACCCATCAAAGCCAGAGGTCTCTCCTGTTTGGGGATCAGTGGTTCCCAGCTGGTAACGGATAGTTGGCTGGACCCTTTTCTTTCTGCAGCTGGCATGGGATGAGGAGGTCACTCTGAGTGCAGTGTGGGTCCAGAAGTATCCTAAACCCCATGACAAATGGTCTCTGTGATGTAGCCACCTCTGGGGTGGCTCCATGGTGACCATTATTTGCTAGTGACAGGGCATGGACATGTCTTACCTCTGTGCTGAAGGGCAGGCGGGGTCCTAGGAGGGCAGTGGGGAATCCCAGGAAGGCAGTGAGTTCCTAATTGGGGTCCTCGCTGGTGGGGGCTCTTGGTGGGATTCCCAGCCTGGCAGTGAAGATCTGGTGGGGTTCTCTGTCCGGTGGGGCTCTGAGGGGTATCTGGGATCTCTCTGGCCAGGGATTCTGGGAGTTGGGTCCCAGGAAATATCTGTGGGACCCTGGCTGGGGATCTGGGTTCTGGGTACTGGGGTGTTGGGGCCCCTGGATGGAGGCTCTGGGGCTGCTACTAACCATGTTCCTTCTCTCTGATCAGCTTGTGCCAGAATCCTGGCTCCAAGCACTGCCCGACATTCCTGGCCAGGCCCAGTCACTGTGATAACTTTCTAGCCACTTATCAAACACTGTGAGGTGAAATCACAGATTTTGCATTTCTCCTCTTGAAAACTGCAGGAACTTCCAGTTCCATTGGGAAAACTCCTGCCCGATTCCTTGTCCTAGATCTGGAGGGTGAGGGAAGTGGGAAGGAGTGCTACACTATGGCACTATCTTCCACAGCATTCTGGACTCGTGATCTCTCTCCTGCCGTCCATCACCCCCCTCTGACAAACAGAGGCTAAGGACACCATTCCTTACCCAGCCTGGCTAATAGCTATTAATGGAGTTAACCTCCGTGGATTTATCCAGTTCTCTTTTAAACCCTGTTATATTCCTAGCCCTCACAACCTCCTCAGGCAAGGAGTCCCACAGGCTGAGTGTGCGTTGTGTGAAGAAATACTTCCTTTTGTTTGTTCTAAACCTGCTTCCTGTTAATTTTCATTTGGTGATTCCTAGTCCTTGTGTTATGAGCAGTAAATAACACTTCCTTATTCACTTTCTCCACGCCAGTGATGATTTTATAGACCTCTCTCATATCCCCCCTTGTCTCTTTTCCAAGCTGAAAAGTCCCTGTCTTTTTAATCTCACCTCATACAGAAGTTGTTCCATACCCCTAATCATTTTTTTTTGTTCTTTTCTGAACCTTTTCCAATTCCAATATATCTTCTTTGAGATGGGGAGACCACATCTGCACGCAGTATTCAAGATGTGGGTGTACTATGGATTTATAGAGAGGCAATATGACATTTTCTGTCTTATTATCTATCCCTTTCTTAATGACTCCCAACTTCTTGTTTGCTTTTTGACAGCCACTGCACGTTGAGTGGATGTTTTCAGAGAACTATCCACAGTGACTCCAAAATCTCTCGAGTGGAAACATAATTTAGACCCCATAATTTTATGTATAGTTGAGATTGTTTTCCAATGAGCTGCACTATGTGTTATCCTGACATCTAGTACTGCTGAGATCCTGCAATCAGTGATATCCCTGCCCTTCCTGTTCCCTTTCTCCCCTGAACCCCACCAGCCCATAGTTACTGTTCCCAGCTTCTCCAGGACTCTCTCATTGTCTCTGGACCTGTCTGTCAGCAAGAAGCAGTGCCAGGGAGACTTGCCCTCTCTCTAGAGACTTCGATTTCTGGGACATGGATTTACTTTCTATGTGTTCTAGGAGACTCTTTGAAATTGAGTGTCTGTGACATTAACCATAGTGCAATCTGGACTGTTGAACAGCTGTGAGACTCAGTTCCCCAGGCTGGGGTGCCTTTTACACTGCTTTACTGTGAGAACAGCCACTCCTGGGCAGGTAACACACAGTCTCCAGCATGTAACTCGCTCCCAGCTACACAGTACTGAGTGCTGCTAGTCAGCGACTCTCGAATTACAGTACCCCACAGGAGAACCCCAGAAAATTCTCTGCTCCCAGACTTCTCCCAGAAATGTGCATCTTGCACTGTCCAGCACACTACTGAACAATGGGAGCTCATATGAAATCTGTCATTTCATCAGTGGAAAATGACCTGTGCCAACCTTGTCATTCCAAATGGAGTTTCCAACACACTTGAATCCAAACACACTGGTTAGGTAAAACAATAAAACAAAATTGTTAACTGCCGGAAAAAAATCTTTTCAGTGGCTAAGGGTAATGAGGCATAAAAGTCAGAATTGTTTACAAAAGAAATGCAAAGATAAAACACAAATTAATGTCTAAGTTAACAAGCTAAAATGGATTCAAAGCAAATGCTTCTCTCTCCATGTGCTGAGACAGGCTGGTTTTCCTTTCAGCCAGGACTCCCCCGTAACCTGCCCCTGCCTCCCAAGTTCAGTTCTTCAGGATTTGTCATGGGCAGAGGGAGAGGGGAGAGAGAGAGTCCCAAGCATTTTCCTCACCTCTTTTTATAATTCAGTCCTTTCTATTAGAAACAACTTCAGTTCTCAGCTGAGTCATGGTGACAGGCTGTCTGTTGGAGATATGAGTTTCAGGTCTCCCTCTGATAGAATGTAAATGTCTTCTTCACACCTTCCCCCTGCCAGCGAATTGCTGTTTGCCTTGCTGTCTCTGAGGAACTGGTCTGTGGGTGTTCCCAGAATTGTAACTTTTTGTAATATCCTACAGTAAAATCTCATAACTTTACATACAGTGTTGCTACACATTTTAACAGGAGGATAATATTCAGTAGATTATGTGATTTCAAGTGATACTTCACAAACCATACTGTGTACAAAATTGATCATAATTTTCCAGAAGAGTGAACATAGGATTACAGACTGACACAGGGCCTGTGTGTGTGTTCCCAGCAGATATGTGGATTTTCAATCCCTCCTAAGCAAAGTGTTCTGCATCTTCAAGGACCTGGTTTACTAAGTGTGACACTGCATGGAATTGTGAGACGCTTCCTATTATTATTACTTTGCAATTTTATCATATTGGTATTAATAATGAATTGTGCTAGATATGCCATATTAGGTGTCAGGGAAAATGTTATAATTTTCCAAGTATGATCATTTTTTTTGTTTGTATCACCTTTGTATTGTGAGATATAGATACGTAGGGTATATCTGTATTCCAGACTGTGGACTGTGTTTCTGGGTGACACCTCAGATCTATTGGCATCAGCACTGCCTAGCCTGTTTGATGGCCCGTCCAGGGTCATCAGCTGTACAATGAATCCATGGAAAGGATCAAGGGGATACACCGATTGAGTCAGCAAGACATGCTGGAGAATGCCTGTGTAACGAGAATGCCAAGGCTTTTCCAGGCCTGTAACACTCGCATCCACCCCTCTGCAGAAAGAGCAGCCCGGATCCAGCATGGGAGCTGAGACCCCACGGGGCCCTGGGAGCTGTAGTTCCTTGGCCAGCTCCCTGCCTTGGAGCAGGGAAGGAACTACATTTCCCAGCATTCCCTTGGCTGCTATCAACAGGAAAGGGAGGGGGGAAGCTGCGAGACTCCATGCGCTGCAGCTTGCTGTGGCTGGGGAGCTGGCTGCTAGAAGGGGGTGGCAGTGTGAATGGGGAACAAGTGTGCCCAAGGAGTAGAAGGCTTTGGCCCAGGTAGCACCCTCAAAAGACTTCCCCAGACTGGTTTAGGGATGCTGGTGTGACCTCGCCTGGCAGCCCCCAAGGAAGGAACTGGGTGGACTAAATGGACAGTGTCCCCCTTCTATCTGAAGCCTGGCAAGGGAGGTATGTGGATCCCACCAGAAGTTAAAATGGTAAGTAAGGGAGGGGAGGCTTTACTAGAGGACCTGGGCAGCTTCAGCAACAGCACAGGAGGATTTCCACTTCTGAGCCATGAAAATAGAAATTGACTTTTTCCTTTCCAGATTTAGCTAATGTTCAGAAAGGGAATCTAGCGCCTGCCTTCCAGATTTGAACACCCTCAAAATTCAAGAGTGCTCAAGCTCAATTTGGGCAGCTGTTACTTCATTTCTCCTAAATCAAATATGCTGATCCACTATCATTTGCTTCCCAGTGCTCACTAGGGCTGGAATTGCTATTTTCAACAGCCATTACCATTTTTTTTTGTTTTAGTTTTGCTTGTTTAAAAGGAAGACAGTGATATTGCACTGGCAAATCCCCCATAGAAACAAAGAGTGGAACAAAAGAATAATAAAGGCACTTCAAGTTTTCCTCATTTATGTAGGACAGTCTTATAAGATGGATCCAGACATCTTCCAATCACACAAGCTGAAAATTATTCCACTTTACTGCAGTAACCATGCGGGAACCAGTCCTGTATGTGTTCTGTGCACATCCAAAATCCCTGCTGAACTCAGAAGTGCCTTGCTTTTGTGACCATCTCACCTGATATGTTCAGCCCTTGTAAGGGAAGCAGGTTCACATTTAGTAATTGGGTGGGAAGCGTCTCAGAAAAAGTTAGGTGCTGTAGGAGGTGTTGCTTATTCACTAGGTAATGTGAGACCTTCCTGTTACACTAGTAAACCAGTGCCGCACAGCAGGCACTTTGCTCCTGGAGTCTAGAATGGGGCCTTTGCATCTATACACAGCCCATTAAAGACAATGAAAAGCCTCCCACTCACTTCAACAGGCTTTGGCCAGAACTGGTTATACACGGGGTAACCCCACTGTCTTCACAGGGTCCTGGTCTCACAGCGGAGGGGGGGCATGTGAGCTTGTTGCAGAGCTGCTGCTCCGGGACGGGAATCTCCTGGCATCCCAGCCTCCAAAATCATTCAGGCTTCACTTTCTGCACGACTAGGTGCTGGCTGAGGGGGGCGTGGGAATTCGTGGCCTCTGCTGCAGGTGATGGGAATCACAGGTATTTAAAGCCATGGCCTAGAGGAGGGAAGTGCCTGTCTGCAGCTGCCTAGGGCCAGGGCTGAGGATTTAGAGTCTCTAGTGCTGCAGTTGCAAGGTTCAAGCAATGCCGTGACTGGTGACATGGGGGGGTGGGTACTGGAGACATGGCTAGAGAAGGTCTGAATGAGGAAGGAGATAAATCTGTGGGGAGTTTCCTTGATCACTATGAAAGTTCTGCTCACTGTGGACACTGGTAAACTCACATGGGTGTACAGCTCAATAAGAAAACCCGGGGGCTGAGGGAGCTGTGTATGGCAATGCGTACAGTCATGGAGAGGTGTGAGATCAAAATAAAAAATGTCTCTGAGGTTCAGTAGCGGGTATCCTATGGCACCAATGGCACTGCCCCACCAGGCCCACACTTGGAGCCCACAGTGACTACATAGGGGCCTACAAATATGTTTGGTACCAGGACCCACAGAAGGTTAATCTGGTTCTGACTGCCTGAGCACTATTTCAGCCCCACATTTTTGGGTGGACCTCCCACAGTGGGAGCTGCAGAGCCCTCCCCCGCAAAACACACACCCACCCCATCCTACCTACTGGTGTTGGGAGGGGAACAGGAGAAAGGACAAAAGAAGCAAGAGAAGAAGCGAAAGGAGGGGAGGGAGGGATGGAGGAAAAGGTGAAACAAAAAGGACAAACCCTAATGTCCCCAATGATTCTAAGGGACAAAATCCCAGGTGTGCAATAAAATTCTGCCTCCTTAAGCTCGTGTTTTCCATGCCTAGAATTCAACTCCCACCAGATGGATCAGACTGAACAGGTTTCAAACCTCCAGGAGGCTCTTACCTTCTAAAGAGGGACGGCTGTTTTCTAGTAAAATCACTGAAAGGGAAGGAGAAAACTCGAAAGAGGTTCCTCCTGGCGCTCACGTCCGTCCGTGAACCCGAATACTCTCTCAGTCCTCAAAGAGAGACCTGGAGAAGGAGACTTGCTGAAGCAAAGCCACAGGGGTCTCTGAGGTTTCCCTGGCCCCTCGCCCCTCTCCTGCCTGGCTGATGTCAGCATCTCTCTGTGAGGTCACCACCTCCCCACCACCTTGGACCAATAGGCTGAGGTCCTGCAAAAGACCTTTGTGATGTCACTGCCACACCCCTCCCTTGCTGGGCCAATGTCCTGCCCCTGGCCAGGCACTTTGGAGGTTTGAGCTACTCCCTGTGGATCACCCCACTCAAGGAGCTTTTCTGCAGAGCATCCTCAGATGTCTGAGTACACGAGTGCCATGGCAACGAACTGACACACGTGACACCAAAATGAGATCATTAATATACTAACCTAGAGGAGAAGGACACTGCAGCATTAGTAGGGGAGAACCCCCTACTGAACATGCATTACACCTAGAAGCGTCAGCAGAACATATCGGCTACACAACTAAAGAATGGGATCTGCACGTGGCTGTAGACCAGTGGCTCCCAACAGGGTGCCCACGAGCGCCATGGCGCCTGCCGGGGCATTTATGTGCGCCCACCTACTGCCCAGCAGGGGAGAGAAGCTGTGGCCCTGCGCCTGACGGGGACAGAGAACTCAGGCTGCAGGCACCGGTGCTCTCTGTCCCTGGAAGGCGCGGGGCTGCAGCTTTTCTCCAGCTTCTCCGGGGCTGCAGCCTGCGGGCGCCGGTGCTCTCTGTCCCTGGCAGGTGCGGGGCTGCAGCTTTTCTCCAGCTTCTCCGGGGCTGCAGCCTGCGGGCGCCGGTGCTCTCTGTCCCTGGCAGGTGCGGGGCTGCAGCTTCTCCAGGGCTGCAGGCTGCGGGCGCCGGTGCTCTCTGTCCCTGGCAGGTGCGGGGCTGCAGCTTCTCTCCAGCTTCTCCAGGGCTGCAGCCTGCGGGCGCCGGTGCTCTCTGTCCCTGGCAGGTGCAGGGCTGCAGCTTTTCTCCAGCTTCTCCAGGGCTGCAGGCGCTGGTGCTCTCTGTCCCTGGCAGGCACGGGGCTGCAGCTTGTATCCAGCTTCTCCGGGGCTGCAGGCTGCGGGCGCCGGTGCTATCTGTCCCTGGCAGGTGCGGGCTGCAGCTTATCTCCGGCTTCTCCGGGGCTGCAGGCTGCGGGCGCCAGTGCTCTCTGTCCCTGGCAGGCGCCGGGCTGCAGCTTTTCTCCAGCTTCTCCCTGGCTTCAGGCGCTGGTGCTCTCTGTCCCTGGCAGGTGCGGGGCTGCAGCTTTTCTCCAGCTTCTCCAGGGCTGCAGGCTGCGGGCGCCAGTGTTCTCTGTCCCTGGCAGGTGCGGGGCTGCAGCTTCTCTCCAGCTTCTCCCGGGCTGCAGGCTGCGGGCGCCGGTGCTCTCTGTCCCTGGCAGGCGCAGGGCTGCAGCTTCTCTCCCGCTTCTCCCCGGCTGCTGGTGCGTGTGCTCTCTGTCCTTGGCTGCATCGGGGCTGCAGCTTCTCTCCAGCTTCTCCGGGGCTGCAGGCGCTGGCGTTCTCTGTCCTTGGCAGGCGCGGGGCTGCAGCTTCGAAGTTGAGAGAAGCTGCAGCCCAGCCCCGGCCGGGAACAGAGAACTCTGGGGCTGCAGGCTTCAGTCTATGTTAAAGAAAGGATAATAAATATATTTGGACCAGCAGTTCAGCAATGTTTTACTTTTTTAAAAATAAAGAAGATGAAAACTGCTTATGATATTTATTTTGTAAAATATTTTGTAGATAAAAAAGAGCAAATTGACATGGGAAGGTGAAAGAGTAATTGCTGAATAATTTAGTTAATACCTTTTACATGTAAAATTACCGTTTTTATCTTATGGATTCATATATTATGTAATATTAAATGACTTTTTTGTATATTTAATGTACAAACAGAAAATAAGCCTTGAAAAATGATTGGCGCCCGCCACAGTCTTCTGAAAACATGAATGTGCTACTGGCCACAAAAAGGTTGGGAAGCACTGCTGTAGACAGATCAATGCAAAGCTCCACTCACTGCACAGCTGCCAGCAGAAAAGCGAACGTGTTCAGATCCACAAGGAATGGGATGGAAAATAACACGGAACATTTGTATATAAATCACGGGGGCAGCCTCGAATATCCTGGGCTCACCATAGCTGCTACTAGAGCACCGCACCTGGGATATTTTAAATCTATCCTTGAGAACTGGGGAAGAAATAGGTCTAAAAAGAAATATTTGATAATGAGAGAAAAGCACCCAGTTCTGAAGAGATTTTATACCAAGTAAGTGACAGTAGTTGGACAGTGTGACGGGATTGTATATGGAAGTTCCATAAACAGACAGTAATAATTCCCCCCCCCCCACCCTTCACATGGGTAGCAGGGAGCCCTGTGGGGAGGTGCTTTAAGAGGGTACGTGAGGGGAGTATGGAGCAGGAAAACTCCCTGGCAGTGGGGAGGAGGCAGCAGCAGGGGCGGGTGACTGGCAGCTGGGGCGCTGGGCAGGGGGCAGCAGCAGGGCGGGCGGGTGACTGGAAGCTGGGGGTGCTGGGCGGGGCAGCAGCAGGGCGGGCAGGTGACTGGCAGCAGGGGCGCTGGGTGGGGGCAGCAGCGGGAGGGGCGCTGGGAGGGCAGCAGCAGGGCGGGGTGACTGGCAGCTGGGGGCTGGGCGGTGGGGGCAGCAGCAGGGCGGGCGGGCGACTGGCAGCTGGGGCGCTGGGCGGGGCAGCAGCAGGGCGGGCGGGTGACTGGCAGCTGGGGGTGCTGGGCAGGGGGCAGCAGGGCGGGCGGGTGACTGGCAGCTGGGGGCGCTGGGCAGGGGCAGCAGCAGCAGGGAGGGGTGACTGGCAGCTGGGGCGCTGGGTGGGGCAGCAGCAGGGCGGGCGGGTGACTGGCAGCTGGGGTGCTGGGCAGGGGCAGCAGCAGGGCGGGCGGGTGACTGGCAGCTGGGGGCGCTGGGCAGGGGGCAGCAGCGGGGTGGGGCGCTGGGCGGGGCAGCAGCAGGGCGGGCGGGTGACTGGCAGCTGGGGGCGCTGGGCGGGGGCAGCAGCAGCAGGGGGCAGGTGACTGGCAGGTGGGGGCGCTGGGCGGGGCAGCAGCAGCAGGGGGCGCTGGGCGGGGGCAGCAGCAGCAGGGAGGGTGACTGGCAGCTGGGGTCGCTGGGCAGGGGGCAGCAGCAGCAGGGTGGGGTGACTGGCAGCTGGGGGTCGCTGGGCGGGGGCAGCAGCAGCAGCAGCAGGGGGCGCTGGGCGGGGGCAGCAGCTGGGGGGGCGCTGGCGCAGCAGGACCAGGCCGGTGGAACCTGGGGCCGGACAGTCTCCGGGGGGCACTTTCCCCTCCGGTCCCTTCCCGGCCTCGCTGCGGGCAGAGCCCGGCCCCGCCTCCCCCCCACAGGCCGCTGCGTCTCGGGCCCCGCGAGCTGCTCCCGGGGTCTCGGGCTCTGGCGCGAGGGGGACGCGCCCCGGCCGCGGGCAGGGACCGGCACACGGGAGGGGGCGGGGCTGGGGGCTCCGGGCGGGGCCGCTGCTCCTGGGGCGGTGCGGGGTCTCTGCGAGGGGCGGGCATGGGATGGGGCCTCCCTTACCTGGGCGGCGGAGGGCGGAAGCGCCCCCGGGGCAGGCTGGGAGATGTAGTTCTTGGCTCTCCTGGAAGCGGAAGTGACGTCGACAGAGGAGCCGATCCGGAGTCGGAGCCGGGTTGCGCTAGAGTGTTGGGCGCTGGGGCTCTGCCTGGCGCGCGCGGGGCCGTTGGAGCCTCTCCCGGCCGGGGAAGGGTTGGTGCCGGTGGGGCTCTGGGCATGCGCAGATCGCGGCGGGAGATCCCTTCATTAACCCCCCCCGTGCCCGGCCCGGGCTCCGCCCGCCCCGCTGCGGAGCTGCAGCCTCCAGGCCCCGGAGCGAGCCCCGTGGGCGGGCGGTGACTCTGCCCCAGTGTCCGGGGGGACCCGGCATCTCGCAGCGCCGGGATCTGCTCCCCGGGGGGGGCAGCGCCCGCGGGGGCTCAGGCTGCTGCCCCCGCAGGAGCCCAGCGCCCCCCGGGCCCGGCCAGGCTCTGCCCTGGGGCCCCGCGGGGGGCCCGGCCCCACTGGGGTCCCTGCGTGGGGCTGGGGACGTGGGGTGAGACCGGGCTGGGGGCGGGCGGGAAATGTCGGTGCAGCCCGGACATGGCCGGGGGCAAGTGACCCCTGGGGAGCGGGGAGAGAAGGGGGGGGCTGAGATCCCCTCGGATTTACCGCTGCCCCCTCCCGTGGGGACCCCCCTCCTCCCCCGTCCTGCCCCCTTTCTCCCTAGAGAGCCACGAGCAGCGCCCAGGGTGACCCCCCTCCCCCAACCCCTGAGAAGTTCCCTGTCCCCCCCCCCGATTGTGCCCCATTTTCTCTCCCCTTCGCCAGTGGCCAGTTCAGGTCTCAGGTTTGGGGGTTTCCCCCATTTCCACCTGCAGGGATTTGTCCTTGTGCGGGTGGGAAATGGTTCCCCCGAGGGATTCCTGAGCTGGGCAGAGGGTGAATGGGCAGAGGCTGGGGGGGCCCTGAGACAGGGACACCTCTGGGCTGGGCTGGGGGGGCCACTCTCTGCTGGCAACGGGGCCTGGGAAGGGCCAGGAAGGGGAGGGAGGAGCAAGTGTCCCCCATGGAGACGGCCCAGCCCCAGGTTTCCCCTCCCAGCTACTTCCCCTCCCCCACCCTGCCCAACCCAGCAGCCTCCCCCACCCCATCACCTGCTAGTCACGTTCCCACTCCTGTCCCCTGTGAAAGCCACATCACCGAGGGCTCTGTTGGTCATGTGACTATGTGACAAGAAGAATCTGTCCCAGTCTGTTGTTGATTGAATAACCCTGTAAAATAATCTCCAGTTTCCCATCTTTTCTCTTGAACTGTTAAATGGTGACATAAAATCTCCCCAGATGTTGGTTCCTCTCTCTTACATTAGCAAATATTTAGTTTGTGCCCCATTTTCTCCTTAGTTCTGAAATACTGATATCGAATTCTCGAAAATCTTCCCACTTTTCTCTCCAGGTGTGTGACTGAGATCAGGGCTCTTATCGTACTGAGCGTGTTCCTGTTCTGACAGCTGCTGCAGAGACCCCCACTGAGATCTGGGCCCTGTTCTGCCAGGCACTGCAGAGACCGCAGGTGAGATCAGACCCCACTGTTGTGCCAGGTAAAACAGACCTGGACAGAGATCATGGGCCCCTCCCTTGTCACGCGCTGCCTGGCACTGTGACCCAAACCGCTGCCTCCATTGTGTTGGGCACTTCAGAGACCTCGACTGAGACCTGTGTCTCCGTTGGGTCTGGCACTGCACTGACCCCGACCCAGATCACATCCCCCACTGTACTGGGCACTGCACAGACCCTGACAGAGATCCTGCCCCCACATTTTGTCAGATGCTGCAGGGGCCCTAAACAAAATCCGGAATCCTGTAATGCTGGGAGTTGCAGAGTCCCTGATTGAGGTCAGGCCCCTGTTGTGCAGGGCTCTGCACCGACACCGAGATCGGGGTCCCCATTGTGACAGGTGCTGAACAGACACCAAGGGTATCTCTACCCTGCCGTTAAAACCCCCAGCTGGCCCATGCCAATTGACTCAGGCTCACAGGCTCAGGCGAAGGGGCTGTTTAATTGCAGTGTAGATGTCTGGGCTCGGGCTGGGGCCAGGCTGTAGGACCCTGCGAGGTGGGAGGGTGCCAGACCTTGAGCTGCAGCCCCAGCCGGAGCATGGACACCACAATTAAACAGCCCCACAGCCTGAGCCGTGTGAGCCCAAGTCAGCGGACACGGGCCAGCCGCCGGTGTCTGACTGCAGTGTGGACATGCCCACAGGGACAGAGAGGCCTTGCCACAAAAAGCTCAAAGGCTAAATAGGCCAATGGTGGGAGGCGACTCTCCATTTTACAGATGGGGAAACTGAAACTCAAAGAGCTGAAGTAATTTGCTCAAGTTTGCATGGAGAATTTGGGGCAGAACCCAGATTGTTTGAATTCTTGCCTCTCCCCTTAACCCCAAGCCCAGCGTGTGTGTGTGCAGCGTTGTTTTGGTCAGTGTTTGCCTTTCATTGGCTTCCAAGGGAGGCTGTGGAATTTCCTTCATTGGAGGTTTTTAAGACCAGGTTAGAGAGACACCAGTCTGGGAATGTCTAGGGATACTTGGTCCTGACTCGTCACAGGAGGCTTGAGGAGACGACCTCTCAAGATCCCTTCCAGGCCTCCATTGAAATAATTCTCTTTTGTGCTGTGTCCTGTTCTACGCTGAGGTGTTTTGCATGGTGCCATTTGGAACTGTGATCACACCATGTTGTGTAGCAGTTTTATGCTGCACTGTTTTGCCTCAGCATGTTTGGTGCCTGTGTTGTGCTGGTTTGAGATGAGCTCTTTTTTTTTTTTTTTTTTTTCATTGTGTAATATTGTCCTAGGGTGTGTTAGTTTGCATCGTGTTTTCTTTTCCTCTATATTGTCATTATATGCTGTGGCTTTTGTTGTTTCTTTTTTTCTTTTTTTTCCCTGAGTTTCCTGACATTATGTTGTGGTGGGTTTTACTCCGGATGTTGTGTTTTATACGTATATATTTCATGGCATCCTAGAAATGTAGTGCTGGGCAGGACCTCAAGATGTCATCAAGTCCAGCTCTCTCTGCTGAGGCAGGAGCAAGTATATGTAATTTATCTCCGGCAGAGCTTTGTCCTGCTTGTTCTTAAAAACTTCCAGGGACAGAGACTCCCCAGCCCCCCTTGTAAGACTATTCCAGAGCTGACCTGCCTTAGCTCTGGGGACACCCACACAGACTGTAGTGGTGAGCAGCTATGGAGAGAGAGGAGACCCCAGTGAGTGGCAGCTGGGTAAAGAGACTGAAGTTGGGAGGAGAAACATTGACGCGTCCAAGGTCACCCAGGCTGTCCGTGACTGAGCTACAAATAGGTTCTAGTGCCACCGTACTGCTGTCTCTGAAGGTCTCTGCCACCCTGGTGTTTTAGGCACTGGTGCAAACCCTTAGTGTAGACAGAAGTTACACTAGTGCACTCTGATTGGCACTGGTGCGCCATGTCCCAGTTTGAAGGTTGGAGGTGGGGGCGGGGGGCAGTGACCTCACAGAGGCCTGGGGCTGGCTGAACAGTGCAGCTGGTAAGGGAGGGGCAGCAGTGAGTGCTGGAGGTATGAGCCAGGAGCACAGCCCCACAGGGCTGGACACTGACTTCTCATGACCCAGGGGACACACCCGGAGGCGTTGCCAGCAAAATGCCGCTGAATTTCGGTTCACCGGCCAGTATGCGGGTGCACTTAGACGCCCTGGTGGGCGCTGTGGCATCCGCAGGCACCACGTTGGGGACCCCTGTTCTAAGCTGTCAACCCTGCCTGAGGCCGCGGGGCCCTTTCTTCCTCTCTCGGGGCACCAGGTGAAACAGCACAAGAGTCGACTGTCAGCAAACAAGGGTAAATAAAGGAATGAAAGAAAAGAAGTGGGGGGGACTTTGGACAGATCCCAACAGGATATGGGGCCCTGGGAGACTCTCAGTCCCCTTCAGAGTTTACTGGGTCTCCAGTATTGCCTTTGAGGGTGCTGCTCCCACGCCCTCCCCTCCCCCTTTACTGCCACCACAGGGCCTGTCACCGTCACTTCCTGAGGGGTGACCCCAGAGGGTGTTTTGTTATCCCTCCCCGAACCGGACCCCTTGTGCACCCTCCGTCACTCACCTCTGAGGAGACAAGGCGGGTGATGGGGCGCGGGCGCTGCTGTGCTCGAGATGGGTGGCAGCCTGGACCCCCCCTTGAAGGTTGCCGGGATGCTGACGTGCCCTGGAGGAGAACGGGGGCTTGGTGGAGACCACAGACCCTTTGGCCCACACTGTGTCCCTGTGAAGCCTGCTCTGCATTGCAGCCAATTGCTGCTGGTGGCGTTGTGCCCGTTAGTCTCTGTAGCGCTGTCCCCAGTGACTGGAGAGCACGAGCACCGGCCTCAGGCAGACTGGTGAGAAGCAGGGAACAAACCCCAAATTGGGTGTGAGGTCTGTATGGAGATTTCACCAACCAAGTATCCAGTGTAAACGCTCCAGGCTCTGTAACAGCATTAACATGGGATCACAGACAGTCCCCTTGGGTGATCCCATAGATCTCACCACGCAGGCGAGCTCACCTTCATGACAGATGGTCCCTGGCACTGGGCGTTCTCAACCTTTTTCTTTCTGAGGTCCCCCCTCCCCCCAACATGCTATAAAAACTCCACAGCCCACGTGGGCCACAGTATCCAGAGCTGGCGTTAGGGGGGATGCCACAGGGCCCCCCACAAAGCTCCATCGCTCAGGCCAGGGGTCTCAAACACCCGGGCTGCATGCGGCCTGCGGGGCTCGTGGGTGTGGCCGCCAAGCTCCCCTCTGCCTACCCGCGGGATGGCCCCCGTGGCGCTGCGAGCCCCGTGCCGCTGTCTGGAGCAGCTGGCAGCTCGCCCCTCCCGGCCGGGGGAGGGGGAAAGAGGCAGAGGGCTCCTGCATTGCCCCCTTCCAGGCACCGCCCCCCACAGCTCCCATTGGCCGGGAACAGGGAACCGCGGCCAATGGGAGCATCGCGGGAGGTACCTAGAGGAGCAGCAAGAGAGCGCATGCCCGGAGCCCTGACCCGCCCCCGCCCTAGGCTGCAGGGACATGGAGCAGCCGGGGGCCAGGGCAGGCAGGCAGGGAGCTTCCCTTGGCCCCGGTGCCCACTGCTGCCACCCCGGAGCCGCTCTAGGTAACCGGCGCTGGGCTGGAGCCAGCACCCCAACCCCCTGCCCTGAGCCCCCTGCCACATCCCACACCCCTCCTGCACCCCAACCCCCTGCCCTGAGCCCCCTGCCGCATCCCACACCCCTCCTGCACCCCAGCTCCCTTCCCTGAGCCCCCTGCTGCATCCCACACCCCTCCTGCACCCCAGATCCCTGCCCTGAGCCCCTGCCACATCCCACCCCCTCCTGCACCCCAGCTCCCTTCCCTGAGCCCTCTGCTTCATCCCACACCCCTCCTGCACCCCAGCTCCCTGCCCTGAGCTCCCTGCCGCATCCCACACCCCCCCTGCACCCCAACCCCTTCCCTGAGCCCCCTGCCGCATCCCACACCCCTCCTGCACCCCAGCTTCCTTCCCTGAGCTCCCTGCCACATCCCACACTCCTCCTGCACCCCAACCCCCTGCCCTGAGCTCCCTGCCGCATCCCACACCCCTCCGGCCCCCCCACCCCCTGCCCTGAGGCCTCTGCCGCATCCCACACCCCTCCTGCACCCCAGCTCCCTGCCCTGAGCGCCCTTCCTCATCCCACACCCCTCCTGCACCCCAGCTCCCTTCCATGAGCCCCCTGCCTCATCCCACACCCCTACTGCACCCCAGCTCCCTTCCCTGAACCCCCTGCCACATCCCACACCCCTCCTGCACCCCAGCTCCCTTCCCTGAGCTTCCTGCCTCATCGCACACGCCTCCTGCACCGCAGCTCCCTGCCCTGAGCCCCCTGCCGCATCCCACACCCCTCCTGCACCCCAGCTCCCTGCCCTGAGCCCCTGCCGCATCGCACACCCCTCCTGCACCCCAGCTCCCTTCCTGAGCTTCCTGCCTCATCCCACACCCTCCTGCACCCCAGCTCCCTTCCTGAGCTTCCTGCCTCATCCCACACCCCTCCTGCACCCCAGCTCCTGCCCTGAGCCCGCTGCCACATCCCACACCCCACTCTTTGCCCTGAGCCCCCTGCCGCATCCCACACCCCAGCTCCTGCCCTGAGCCCCCTGCCGCATCCCACACCCTCCTGCACCCCAGTTCCCTTCCCTGAGCCCCCTGCCACATCCCACACCCCGACGGCACCCCAGCTCCCGGCCCTGAGCCCCTGCCACATCCCACCCACCGCCAGCACCCCAGCTCCTGCCCTGAGCCTCCTGCCGCATCCCACACCCCTCCTGCACCCCAGCTCCCTTCCCTGCGCACCCTGCCGCATCCCACACCCCTCCTGCACCCCAGCTCCCTGCCCTGAGCCCCCGCCGCATCCCACACCCCTCCTGCACCCCAGCTCCCTGCCCTGAGCCTCCTGCCGCATCCCACACCACTCCTGCACCCCAGCTCCTTCCCTGAACCCCTGCCACATCCCACACCCTCCTGCACCCCAACCCCTGCCGCATCCCACCCCTCCTGCACCCCAACCCCTGCCCTGAGCCCCTGCCGCATCCCACACCCCTCCTGCACCCCAGCTCCCTGCCCTGAGCTCCCTGACGCATCCCACACCCCTCCTGCACCCCAGCTCCCTGCCCTGAGCCCCCTGCCTCATCCCACACCCCTCCTGCACCCCAGCTCCCTTCCCTGAGCCCCCTGCCGCATCCCACACCCCTCCTGCACCCCAGCTCCCTGCCCTGAGCCCCCTGCCGCATCCCACACCCCTCCTGCACCCCAGCTCCCAGCCCTGAGCCCCCTGCCCCAACCCACCCCCCACCAGCACCCCAGCTCCTGCCCTGAGCCTCCTGCCGCATCCCACACCTCTCCTGCACCCAAGCTCCCTTCCCTGAGCTTCCTGCCTCATCCCACACGCCTCCTGCACCCCAGCTCCTGCCCTGAGCCCCTGCCGCATCCCACCCCTTCTGCACCCCTGCCCTGAGCCCCTGCCACATCCCACCCCTCCTGCACCACACCTCCCTTCCCTGAGCTTCCTGCCGCATCCACACCCCTCCTGCACCCCAGCTCCTGCCCTGAGCTCCTGACGCATCCCACACCCTCCTGCACCCCAGCTCCCTGCCCTGAGCCCCTGCCTCATCCCACACCCCTCCTGCACCCCAGCTCCCTTCCCTGAGCCCCTGCCGCATCCCACCCCTCCTGCACCCCAGCTCCTGCCCTGAGCCCCTGCCGCATCCCACACCCTCCTGCACCCCAGCTCCTGCCCTGAGCCCCTGCCACATCCCACACCCCTCCTGCACCCCAGCTCCGTGCCCTGAGCCCCCTGCCGCATCCCACACCTCTCCTGCACCCAAGCTCCCTTCCTGAGCTTCCTGCCTCATCCCACACGCCTCCTGCACCCCAGCTCCCTGCCCTGAGCCCCTGCCGCATCCCACACCCCTCCTGCACCCCTGCCCTGAGCCCCCTGCCACATCCCACACCCCTCCTGCACCCCAGCTCCCTTCCCTGAGCTTCCTGCCGCATCCCACACCCCTCCTGCACCCCAACCTGCTTACCTGAGCCCCCTGCCGCATCCCATACCCCCTCTGCACCCCAGCTCCCTGCCCTGAGCCTCCTGCCGCATCCCATACCCCCTCTGCACCCCAGCTCCCTGCGCTGAGCGCGCTGCCACATCCCAGACCACTCCTGCACCCCAGCTCCCTGCCCTGAGCTCCCTGCCTCATCCCACACCCCTCCTGCACCCCAGCTCCCTGCCCTGAGCTCCCTGCCTCATCCCACACCACTCCTGCACCCCAGCTCCCTGCCCGGAGCCCCTGCCACATCCCACACCTCTCCTGCACCCCAGCTCCTTCCTGAGCTTCCTGCCTCATCCCACACCCTCCTGCACCCCAGCTCCTGCCCTGAGCCCCTGCCGCATCCCACACCCTCCTGCACCCCAGCTCCCTGCCCTGAGCCCCTGCCGCATCGCACACCCCTCCTGCACCCCAGCTCCCTTCCTGAGCTTCCTGCCTCATCCCACACCCTCCTGCACCCCAGCTCCTGCCCTGAGCCCCTGCCACATCCCACCCCTCCTGCACCCCAGCTCCCTGCCCTGAGCTTCCTGCCTCATCCCACACCTCTCCTGCACCCCAGCTCCCTTCCTGAGCTTCCTGCCTCATCCCACACCTCCTGCACCCCAGCTCCTGCCCTGAGCCCCTGCCACATCCCACACCGCTCCTGCACCCCAACCCCTGCCCTGAGCCCCCTGCCACATCCCACACCCCCTCTGCACCCCAGCTACCTTCCCTGAACCCCCTGCCACATCCCACACCCCTCCTGCACCCCAACCCCTGCCCTGAGCCCTCTGCCGTATCCCACACCCCTCCTGCACCCCAGCTCCCTGCCCTGAGCTCCCTGCTGCATCCCACACCCCTCCTGCACCCCAACCTCCTTACCTGAGCCCCCTGCCGCATCCCATGCCCCCTCTGCACCCCAGCTCCCTGCCCTGAGTGCGCTGCCACATCCCACACCACTCCTGCACCCCAGCTCCCTGCCCTGAGCCCCCTGCCACATCCCACACCCTCCTGCACCCCAGCTCCTTCCCTGATCCCCCTGCCACATTCCACACCCCTCCTGCACCCCAGCTCCCTGCCCTGAGCCCCCTGCCGCATCCCACACCCCAGCTCGCTTCCCTGAGCCCCCTGCCTCATCCCACACCCCTACTGCACCCCAGCTCCTGCCCTGAGCCTCCTGCCGCATCCCACACCCCTCCTGCACCCCAGCTCCTTCCCTGAGCACCCTGCCGCATCCCACACCCCTCCTGCACCCCAACCCCCTGCCCTGAGCCCCCGCCGCATCCCACACCCCTCCTGCACCCCAACCTCCTGCTCTGATCCCCCTGCCTCATCGCACACCCCTCCTGCACCCCAACCCCCTGCCCTGAGCCCACTGCTGCATCCCACACTCCTCCTGCACCCCAGCTCCCTGCCCTGAGCCCCCTGCCGCATCCCACACCCCTCCTGCACCCCAGCTCCCTTCCCTGAGCCCCCTGCCGCATCCCACACCCCAACCCCCTGCCCTGAGCCCCCGCCGCACCCTGCACCATTTGTGCACCCCCTGGGGGCAGCGTTGGGGTGGGGACTTTGGGGTAGGGGTTGGATTGGGGCAGGGAAGGGGTGGAGTGGGGGCAGGGCCGGAGGCAGCAAAGGGGGGTGTCAGTGATGCGGCCCTTGGTTCAATGCACTAGTCCTCATGTGGCCCTCGTGCTCGTTTGAGTTTGAGACCCCTGGCCTAGGCTTTGGCTTACCCCACTGCCTTACCCCCTGGTTCGCAGCTGAGTGCCTTTTTATAACAGTCAGGCCCAGCTGGAACAAAGCACTCCCAAATCACACTGTTCAAACAAGCAATCAAACAATCAAGCACACGGTCAAACTGCCAAACTGTCCCCTCAACAGACACTCAGATACTCACCAGCGCAGTCCCCCTAATGCAGCACTTAGCGTACCTCTCTGCTCAGTCAGCTCCCAGGCAAACTCTTTCTGTTTGCCTCTCTGCTGTTTGCTGCTCAGCTGGTTCGCAGCTGACTGCCTTTTTTCTTTGTGGAGAAAGAAGTAGTTCGGGACTATTTAGAAAAGCTGGACGAGTACAAGTCCATGGGACAGGATGCGCTGCATCCGAGGGTGCTAAAGGAGTTGGCCGATGAGATTGCAGAGCCATTGGCCATTATCTTTGAAAAATCATGGTGATTGGGGGAAGTCCCGGATGACTGGAAAAAAGCTAATGTAGTGCCCATCTTTAAAAAAGGGAAGAAGGAAGATCCAGGGAACTACAGGCCAGTCAGTCTCACCTCAGTCCCTGGAAAAATCATGGAGCAGGTCCTCAAGGAATCAATTCTGAAGCACTTAAAGGAGGGGAAAGTGATCAGGAACAGTCAGCATGGATTCACCCAGGGCAAGTCATGCCTGACTAACCTAATTGCCTTCTATGATGAGATAACCGGCTCTGTGGATGAGGGGAAAGCAGTGGATGTGCTATTTCTGGACTTTAGCAAAGCTTTTGATACAGTCTCGCACAGTATTCTTGCCAGCAAGTTAAAGAAGTCTGGGCTGGATGAATGGACAGTAAGGTGGATAGAAAACTGGCTAGATGGTCGGGCTCAACGGGTAGTGATCAATGGTTCCATGTCTTTTTGGCAGCCGGTATCAAGTGGAGTGCCGCAAGGGTCGGTGCTGGGGCCGGTTTTGTTCAATATTTTCAGTAACGATCTGGAGGATGGTGTGGACTGCACCCTTAGCAAGTTTGCAGATGACACTAAACTGGGAGGAGTGGTTGATACGCTGGAGGTAGGGATAGGATACAGAGGGACCTAGACAAATTAGAGGATTGGGCCAAAAGAAATCTGATGAGGTTCAACAAGGACAAGTGCAGAGTCCTGCACTTAGGACCAGGGCCGGCTACAGGCACCAGCGCTGGCGCGGCAGAAGCGGCATCGTGGGGAGGCGGCAGATGGCCCGGTGGACCTCCCGCAGGCAAGCCTGCGGGAGGGCCACCGGAGCCGCCGACCCGCAACCGCCAAAGCGCCGCCCCCCCCCCAAGCAAATCCTAGAGCCGCCCTGCCGCCCGCCGTGGCCGGGAATCAGAGGGCTCCGGGCTGCCCGCCCGGGCAAGAAACCTTTTAAATCCCAGCCGCCGCTGGGAATCAGAGCCCTCTGATTCCCGGCCGCCTGGGATTTAAAAGGCTCTGCGCTGCCCGCTGCCCTCTGATTCCCGGCCGCGGTTTGGATTTAAAAGGCTCTGGGCTCCCCACCGCGGCGGGCAGCCCGGAGCCCTCTGATTCCCAGCGGCGGCTGGGATTTAAAAGGCTCTGGGCTCCCGGGCAGCCCGGAGCCCTCTGATTCCCGGCCACGGCTGGGATTTAAAAGGCTCTGGGTTCCCGCCACGCGGAGCCCAGAGCCCTTTAAACGCGCCTGCCACCCTAAGGGCACACGGACTGCCCCCCCCAGCCCAGGGCGGCAATTCAGCAGTCTGCTTGGGGCGGAAAAAACTGTATAGCCGGCCCTGCTTAGGACGGAAGAATCCCATGCACTGCTACAGACTAGGGACCGAATGGCTGGGCAGCAGTTCTGCAGAAAAGGACCTAGGGGTTACGGTGGACGAAAAGCTGAATATGAGTCAACAGTGTGCCCTTGTTGCCAAGAAGGCTAATGGCATTTTGGGTTGTATAAGTAGGGGCATTTCCGGCAGATCGAGGGATGTGATCATTCCCCTCTATTCAGCACTGGTGAGGCCTCATTTGGAGTACTGTGTCCAGTTTTGGGCCCCACCCTACAAGAAGGATGTGGATAAATTGGAGAGAGTCCAGCGGAGGGTAACAAAAATGATTAGGGGGCTGGAGCACATGACTTCTGAGGAGAGGCTGAGGGAACTGGGATTGTTTAGCCTGCAGAAGAGAAGAATGAGGGGGGATTTGATAGCTGCTTTCAACTACCTGAAAGGGGGATCCAAAGAGGATGGATCTAGACTGTTCTCAGTGGTAGAAGATGACAGAACAAGGAGTAATGGTCTCGAGTTGCAGAGGGGGAGGTTTAGGTTGGACATTAGGAAAAACTTTTTCACTAGTAGGGTGGTGAAGAACTGGAATGGGTTACCTAGGGAGGTGGTGGAATCTCCTTTAGAGGTTTTTAAGGTCAGGCTTGACTAAGCCCTGGCTGGGATGATTTAGTTGGGTTTGGTCCTGCTTTGAGCAGGGGGTTGTACTAGATTACCTCCTGAGGTCCCTTCCAACCCTGAGATTCTATGATTCTATGAATCACAGCAATGTTCAGGTTACTGCCAGTCCCAAAGGACCAGTCACTTCCTTAGGTCAAATGACTCTTAGATCTTCCAACAAAGACAACACTTGTAGTCAGTCCTGTCATAACCTGTATTAATATTTATTTAAAAGGAAATGAGAGTTGTTTACAAAGTTAAAGCAGGTAATCCTATAGATGCAGATGAGTTACAGTCTGAAATTTCAAATGGTAATATAAGCTTCTATAATAAGCAAGCTCTGCGTATTCTTTAGGACTAACCCCGGCTAGGCAGCTGGGGATCTCTTGCTGATGCGTAAAAACTTTGCACCCCGGAGTCCAAGCAGCATACAGATAATCAGTTCCTTCTGTGTGGGGTTTTTCATCCCCTTCCTGCCATGTGCTCTGTCCTGGAAACTCAGCTAATGGAAAGTCAAGAGCACAACAACAGTCTTGTGTCTTTTTTAACGTCCCATAATAGTGTCTCTGGTGTGGATGGACCTTTCCTGCCAGGCAGGGTGTAATGCATTCGGTTGCCAATCAGCACTTCACCTAGGTAAAGTCTCTCTCCTGTCTGGTGATTTACAGAGCCACAGAGGCTCACAATGCAACTAGTCAGATATTAACCCAGGCAGCAACTCACAAGCATTTAATGAAGTCTAAAGATGTTCTTATAATCCTAATACCTGTTTTATCAATACTAACACAGGTGAGTCAGACTGATTCCACTGTGTGTTTGTCCATGTTCAGTTAAGACACAAAGGCTTGTGTAAGAGCTAACACCTCATCTGCCAGTGTCACAGGCAGGCTGGGCAGGGATGGTGTCTCTAGCCTCTGTTTCCAGAAGCTGGGAATGGGTGACAGGATGGCCAGTTGATGGTTACCTGTTCTGTTCTTTCCCTCTGATGCACCTGGCATTAGCCACTGAGCTAGACGGACCATTGGTCTGAGGCAGTGGGCCCTTCTTATGTTCACAGTCTGTATGAGGCTGTGGGACTCGCTGGGGAGCCACAGAAAGGAACAAGATGTGCTGAGGCAAGAAGGCCCAGTCTCAGAGCCCCTGGGGTCACGCTTCCCAAAAGCTAAAACTAGGCCCAGCCCATGAAGGGGGCACTGCCAGGAGAGACTGTATAAAGGCTGGAGCATCAAACAACTTAGTTAGCCTGAGAGAGCTGCCTTGGGGACAGAGACAGGGAGAATCCCCCAGAGTGACTCCTTTGATTCTGCTCGTCTCTGGCCTTTTTTCATAGAATCATAGAACTGGAAGGGACTTTGGGAGGTCATCTAGGCCAGTCCCCTGCACTCAAGGCAGGACTAAGTATTATCTAGACCATCCCTGAGGTGTTTGTCCAGCCTGCTCTTAAAAATCCCCAATGATGGAGATTCCACAACTTCCCTACGCTATTTGTTCTGGAGTTTAACCACTCTGACAGTTAGGAAGTTTTTTCCTAATCTCCATCCTAAATTGCCCTTGCTGTAATTTAAGTCCGTTGCTTCTTCTCCTATCCTCAGAGGTTAAGAACAATTTTTTCTTCCACATCCCTGTAACAACCTTTTATGTACTTGAAAACTATTATCATGACCTCTCTACTCCAGACTAAACTAACCCAATTTTTTCAATCTTCCCTCATAGGTCATGTTTTCTAGACCTTTAATCATTTTTGTTGCTCTTCTCTGGACTTTCTCCAATTTGTCCACATCTTTCCTCATATGTGGCACCCACAAATGGACACAGTACTCCAGTTGTGGCCTAATCCGCACAGAGTGGAGTGGAAGAATTACTGCTTGTGTCTTGCTTACAGTACTCCCTCAAATACATCCCAGAATGATGTTTGCCTTTTGCACTGTTGACTTATACTTAGCTTGTGATCCGCTATGGCCCCCAGCTCCCTTTCCGCAGTGCTCTTTCCTGGGCAGGAATTTCCCATTTTGTACATGTGCACCTGATTGTTCCTTCCTAAATGAAGCACTTTGCATTTGTCCTAATTGAATTTCATCCTATTTACTTCAGGCCTTTTCTCCAGATCATTTTGAATTTTAATCATAGAATATCAGGGTTGGAGTATCTAGTCCAATCCCCTGCTCAAAGCAGGACAAATCCCCAGACAGATTTTTTCCCCAAATCCCTAAATGGCCCCCTCAAGGATTGAACTCACAGCCTTGGGTTTAGCAGGCCGATGCTGAAACCACTGAGCTCTCCCTCCCTGGTCTATCCTCTAAAGCACTTGCAACCCCTCCCAGCTTGGTATTGTCTGCAAACTTGGTAAGTATAACAGAGGATGTTACTGGGAGGGTTTCACCGTGTCTCAGAGGGTTACACCATGGTGGGAGGGGGCTAGGCCTGTACTGGAATAAGGTCACTCTGTGCTTCACAGTGTGGCAGAACCTAGAATGTCCATTAACAGGGAAAAATCAGGGGGGAATCAGCATGTGGAATGGACAAAAGCCCCCTCTGCATTCTCTCACATTGCCCTTCTCGTCCTGGCAGGCTGCAGGTTAACGTCCACGTTTTGCGCCAGATCATTTCATCCTCCCAAAGGGAAGGAAATGGCTGCAATGGAGCTGGTTCAGGTAAAGGATTACCAGGGAGCTGGTGGTGGGTTCTGCTTGGAGGGAGAGGAGCAGTAAATGCATAGGAGGGTAGGAGCGGCTGGAGGTGGTGGGAGGCAGGAAATATCTCGGGTGGAGAAAGGGAGGGGACAGGATGTGACAAACCTGCTGAAACTTATGTAATTTAGGGTGTGATGGGTGGTCACCCCGGGTGCAGTCTGGGATGGTTCTGGGAACCGCTGCGCCTCTAACCCTCAAGCTGGGCTGGCCCTTCTCACACTGCTTTGCTGGAGATTCAGCCAGCCTCTCCAGGGCCTGTTATCACCCAACACGACAGCAGGTGGCGCCATGCATCCAACTAAGCTACCTGAGTGCTTTACCTAAGCCGCTCAAGGACAGATAGACGACAACAGCCAATTTCCCAGCTCCCCAACCTTGCACACCTGCTGTAGTAAATTATACCATCTTATAGTGCACAGGGATCTGTATAATGTAAGCTCATTAATATAGTTCGCCTTCCCCTCGATATGGGAAAGATGTGCACAACAAGCCTGTGCTAACCAAGCTCAGCTTTTCCCCAAACACTTCATTCAAAATGCACTGATTAAGATAAAGCATAAAACAAATTTATTAATGGCAGATAGGTAGATTTTAAGTAATTATTGTTAGAACAAAAAAGGAGCCGGTTGATCCAGAGGCGGATATGAATACAGGCGTCTTTATTGTGTTACTTGTTCCCCTTGACCCAACTATCGAGTAAGTACTGGATAAGTTACATCACATGCCTTTTATCTAAGTTTGTATGTAAACACCTACATCCGTTACAACACGCCAAAACCCCTCATTAAGTAGTAAACATTCATACAATTAGTATACCCACCCCTATCCACTATCACAGTATTACACATATCATAGAGGCATTTTTACCTTGAAAATACCGTTCTTTGCAATAACGTGTTGCTACAAATTTCCCTAAACAGCAGTTCTCGGGGTATGGAGGAAGGATCAATGAGCAGTTCTCGGGAGGGAGGAAGGGGCCATAAGCCAGGGCTTGTTTATGTAGCTGGGAAAGGAAGGGAAGGGGAGATAACATTTCTTTTACTTTCTTTCACACAAAGGACATTCATTCCAGCAACTACACTTCATGCAGCTGCATCAATGTCAATTCTTACAAGCAACAGAGAAAGGAAAAATATGGCAACTTATTTGTTAAGCAAAGAATTCCTGCCTGCTTATGTCTTTGTCCCCAATGCATGGCAGCACATTAGCAGCTTCCCAGCTGTTTTACTGAACCCTAACGTATCCCAACAATTCTAAGTGATAGCAAACAGATCAAAGCCGATTACTTAGCAGATAACCAAAACTCAAACTAAGCCTAACATACTAGATGGATAGAATTTGAATTAGCAATTTCTCACCCTGACTGATGGTACAAGCAGTCCCCCAAGTTTCAATACACAAGCTAGAAATCCCTTTACCCTGGGACCAGCAGTTCACCCAGTTAAGTCTTTGTTCCTAAAGTGTTTACAGGAGTTCTCTTGTGTGGGAATGAGGCCAAGAGATGATGTCACACCCCACCTTATGTAGCTTTTCCATATGGCAGGAACCATTTGTTCCAAACTCAGTTCCCAGTCCAGTTTGTGGAAAAATACAGGTACCAAAATGGAGTTCGTTGTCATGTGGTCTAGTCACATGTCCTAGCATGTCCTGCTGAGTCATAGTAGCCATGACTCATAGGCTGGCTGAAACATTCACAGGAAGGCTAAGCTCTTCCACGATCCATTCTCTTTGTTGATAAGCCATCAGCTCTGTCTGGCTTCTTCATTGTTGTACCTGAAAGGCTCGTTGTGGGTGTTACCCAGAGTAAGCACCTTTGAAATACAGATACAGAGTCAATATCCATAACTTCAAATACAAACATGATCCATGCACACAAATAGGATAATCATATTCAGCACATGACACATCTTGCACAAAATGCATCATAATTATGTCCTAATCATATTATAACCATACCACTATGATGAATATGGGGGTGTAGTGTCAGATAGGGCCTAATTTCAAGGGATTTGGGAATGGAACTTCTCCTCTTTGTGGAACAGGAATAACCCTCCAGCCAGGGCTGGGAAAACTTCTCTGACTCCCAGTGCTGGAGCCTGAATCTACTGCCACTTCATTAGTTACCACCACCCGCAATCTTTGTGGTACTGCAATCTTCATCTGTGATGATTTTATATTCTGTTCTAGGTCATTGATAAGAATGTTAAATAGCACACGGGCAAAAGCAATCCTTGTGGGAACCCGCTAGAAATAAATCCACTTGACCATGGTTCCCATTTACAATCCCAGTTTTTAATCTATTTAATGTATGCCGTGTTTATTTTGTATCATTCTAGTTTTTTAGTCAAAATATTGTGCTGAATCAAGTCATATGCCTTACAGAAGTCTAGATATATTACATCAATAATATTAACTGCAACCAAACTTTTGATCTCATCTAATAAGGATATCCTTATTTTCTCTAAACCTTTGTTAACGGGTACTAATTATATTACCTTCCTTTAATTCTTTATTAACGAAATCCAGTATCGACTGCTCCATTATTTTGCTCAGTATTGATATCAGACTGACACTCTTGTAATTAGCTGGGTCATCTCTTTTACACTTTTTAGAATTGGCACAGCATTAGCTTAATTCCAGTCTTCTGGAATTTTCCCTGTGTTCCAAGTCCTAATTACAATCAACATTAATAGTCCACCACGCTCCTCCACCAGGTCTTTCAAAACTCTTGGATACAAGTTATCTGGACCTGCTTATTTAAACATGTCTAACTGTAATAGCTGCTGTTTAATGTCCTTGTGAGTTCTTGTTGGAATGGAAGGAGTGTCGTCAACATCTTATGATACGAGTACATCATCTGTTTTTCTCCAAATCCAGGAGAGAACACTTATTGAACACTTTTACCTCTTCTGCATTATTTTTGATAATTCTGCCATTTCCGTCTAGTAATTTATCACTACCATTGTTAGGATTAATATACTTTTCAAAACTTCCTTCTTATTTTCATTGATTGGTCATTGATTTCTGATAGCTTCCTTGACGAGGCGGTTCTGGCGGGACCCAACTGAGAGTGCCAATTCAGGACCACTTGCTCAAACAGGGCAGTCACAGCCCTAGGCTGGGGTTTTTCCACCTCTAAGGCAAACCAAACCAGCCAGACAAAAAGGACTTCGGTTTCACCCCACTGGCTAACCACAAGTCACACGAGCAATTTCCTTAGACACTCCAGTCTCCCAGTATCACCACCAGTGCCACCTGTCCTGGGAGGAATGGTTATGAAAACCAACACCCCAATAAAAGAAAAAGGTTCTCTCGATTCCAAAGAATCAAGCCCCAGACCCAGGTCAATATACACATCAGATCTTACCCACAAATCACGCTGTTGCCAATCCTTTAAAATCTAAAGGTATATTCATAAAAGGAAAAAGGTAGAGATGAGAGGTAGCATTGGTTAAATGGAATCAATTACATACAGTAATGGCAAAGTTCTTAGTTCAGGCTTGTAGCAGTGGTGGCATAAACTGCAGGTTCAAATCAAGTCTCTGGAGAACATCCCCCGTTGGGATGGGTCATCAGTCCCTTGTGTAGAGCTTCAGCATGTAGCAAAGTCCCTCCAGAGGTAGAAGCAGGATTGAAGAAAAGATGGAGATGAGGCATTAGCCTTATATAGGCTTTTCCAGGTGTAAGAACCTCTTTGTCCTTACTGTGGAAAATTACAGCAAAATGGAGTCTGGGGTCACATGGGCCAGTCCCTGCATACTTTGCTGAGTCACAAGGGGTGTCTGCCTTCTCTCCATGGGTCAGTTGTGTAGCTGATGGTCCTTAATGGGCCATCAAGCAGGCTAGGCAGAGCTAACACCAACTTGTCTGCGATGTCTCCCAGAAGCACAGCACCAGCTTGAAATACAGACAGTATGGAGCTAATATTCATAACTTCAACTACAAAATGATACATACATACAGACAGCATAATCATAACCAGCAACCCATAACCTGGTCTTAGACACCTCATATCGACCCCCTTTACATCAGATTTGGTGCCACTACAGGACCTTGGTTGCAACCCATGTTCTATATGGTCCCAATTTATATCAATAACGTCACACTTCCCTTACCAATTTTCTACAATTCTGACCTTCGAACTCAGGGGGAGCAACCTTTCAGAAGTCTTCATTTATTCACTCTAATTTAAGGTTTTGAGTGCCAGTAATACATTTTAACATTTTTAGAAGATCTTTCTCTGTCTATAATGTATAACTAAACTATTGTTATATGTAAAGTAAATAAGGCTTTTAAAATGTTTAAGAAACTTCATTTAAAATTAAATTAAAATGCAGAGCCCCCCGGACTGGTGGCCAGGACCCGGTCATTGTGAGTGCCACTTAAAATCAGCTTGTGTGCTGCCTTCAGCACCCGTGCCATAGGTTGCCTACCCCTGTTCTAACTAATATTCTTTACTACTGACTTCCCTTTTCTTTCTTATATTTTATTTGGAGAGTGTTTCCTACCAGGGAGCCATTAGTAGGGTCCAGAGCCAGCCCCATCTCCTATATCAAGCTCTGGCTAGTAGGTATGTGATAAATGTGAAGACCCTGCCTCTGTCTGTCAGCTGGGAGACACAAAGGTTCTCTCTTTCTACCCTCTGATGCCGCCTGTCTGTTCTAGGCAAGGTGGGGTGGGACTCTGTTAACATGTGCCTCCCAGAACTTCCATTTACCTGGTGCTGCTGTTCCGTGAATAGTGGGGTTGTGAGTGGGGCAGCAGGTACTGAGTGTTGGACTCTTGCTCTTTCAGGGGCCGGTGACCTTCGAGGAGGTGGCTGTGTATTTCACCAAGGGGGAATGGGCACTACTGGACCCTGTTCAGAGAGCCCTCTACAGGGATGTCATGCAGGAGAACTATGAGACGGTGACCTCGCTGGGTAAGGAGTCCTGTCCCCTGGGTTATTAGAAGCTGTGGGGTCTCTGAAGAACCTGAGTAGTAATAACTGTATACATTTGTTCGTCATACAAGTTTTGACAAGTTTCCTTGCCCCCCCCTTTTTTTGCCTTATCTCCCACCCACTAGTATCATTTTTGGACATGTGCCTTTTTGGTGCCGTCAGTCATTTTAAAATTGCATTGAATGTATCCTTATTGAATACATTCATAACTACATTAATAACTGTCGCTTTCATGCCTTTTCCTCATTTTAAGAGGAAAATATGCTGCCTGTAGAATTCTAAATTGAGTAAATAGGTGTGTGACTCATGCCTGGCTTGTGTGACAGTCAGATGAGCTCTTTTAGGAGAGCGTGTAATGTTGCCGTTCAGGATCCCATGGGTGAAGGGATAAGCGAGCCGTGGGAGGGACGGAGACGGGGGGGTAGTAGATATGCCAGGACATGGGGCGGGTGTGTGCAGGCTTAGAGCTAAGCAGCAGCAGGGAGGGAGGAGGCTGTGGGAGACGAGGAGAAAATACAAGAAGTTCCCAAGGTGCTGGGAGGTGGTGCTGGCTGAGAGTAATGGGAAGACGGGCGGGCTGTGTGTTGGACGGGCACCCTGGAAGTGGGGTGGGTGGGGCTGTGGGAGGGAGGAGAGGTTTGGGGTCTGGAGCTGTGGAGGATCCCAGACCTTTAACCCCAAATCCCTACCGAAGCCTTGTTGCTTTAGAGCCTCCACTCCAGTTTTATTTCTGTTCAGTTTCACTTTATTATACATTTTTTTCCCCAAATATTATTATTTTAACTCTTGACCTCCCTCTCCCACTCATTACCCCCCTCCTCACATAACCTCCCCATCTCCTATGCACAGCGACCCCGGCCACCGATCCTGAGTCCTTGCTGCATCCTCCCTCCCAGAGCAGGGCCCCTACCCAGGCATAAATGGGCACTTCGTTGATGATGTCACAGGGTGGTATAGTCTGTACAATTTTACACCTATAAGATTACATATTCAAGCCCTTCACACCAGTCGGGAGTATCTCTATACGCCAATACAGTCTGTTCCCAGTGTTCCCTTCCCAGCTCTGATGCCGCAGAGCCTGGCCTGTGTCCCTGTTCCTGTCGCCCCTAACCAATATTCGACATTCATGGGGCCTCATCTGGAGCACTGTGTCCAGTTTTGGGCCCAACACCACAAGAAGGATGTGGATAAATTGGAGAGTCCAGCGGGGGCAACAAAATGGTTAGGGATTGGAACACATGACTTCTGAGGAGAGGCTGAGGGAACTGGGATTGTTTAATCTGCAGAAGAGAAGAATGAGAGGGGATTTGATAGCTGCTTTCAACTACCTGAAAGGGGGTTCCAAAGAGGATGGATCTAGGGGTACGTCTTCACTACCCGCCCTATCGGCGGGTAGCAATCGATTTCTCGGAGTTCGATATATCGCGTCTCATCTAGACGCGATATATTGAACTCCGAACGCGCTCCTGTTGACTCCGGAACTCCAACACTGCGAACAGCGGTGGCGGAGTCGACGGGGGAGCCGCGGACGTCGATCCCGCGGCGTGAGGACGGGTAAGTAATTCGAACTAAGGTATTCGACTTCAGCTACGCTATTCGCGTAGCTGAAGTTGCATACCTTAGATCGAACTCCCCTCCCCAGTGTAGACCAGGCCTAGACTGTTGTCAGTGGTAGCAGATGACAGAACAAAGAGTAATGATTTCAAGCTGCAATGGGGGAGGTTTAGGTTGGATATTAGGAAACACTATTTCACTAGGAGGGTGGTGAAGCCCTGGGATGGGTTCCCTAGGGAGGTGGTGGAATCTCCTTCCTTAGAGGTTTTTAAGGTCAGGCTTGACAAAGCCTTGGCTGGGATGATTTAGTTGGGGATTGGTCCTGCTTTGAGCAGGGGTGGGACTAGATGACCTCCTGAGGTCCCTTCCAACCCTGATATTCTATTATTCCAATTTCCTTCCCCCCTCCAGTTTGACCCCATTTATAGAGTAATATTCTCAGCTATACCTTAACCAATAATTGTGCTGAAATTTAACTAACCAATTCTAACATATTGTGACATAATTCTCTAACCCAGGCGTCGGCCACCTTTCAGAATTCGTGTGCGGAGTCTTCATTTATTCACTCTAATTTAAGATTTCATGTGCCAATAATACATTTTAACGTTTTTAGAAAGTCTCTTTCTGTAAGTCTATAATACATAATTGAACTATTGTATGTAAAGTCAGTAAGGTTTTTAAAATGTTTAAGAAGCTTCATTTAAAATTAATTAAAAATGCAGAGCCTTCTGGACCGGTGGCCAGGACCTGGGCAGTGTGAGTGCCACTGAAAATCAGCTTGTGTGCCGCCATAGGTTGCCTACTCCTGCTCTAACCAATTATAAACCACTACCCTAATTAACTTATACCTGGCAACATTAATTATACAGGAGAGAGAAACAATTAGAGAACCAGACTGATTAACAATGTAAAAGTGGTGGCCATAAAGATAAAGCAATACAGAAATGAGGGTTTCACAACCACAAGCATTGATAAGTGATTTCTTGCCAGACAGAATGCTATCAAATTAAGGTTTCTTTAACCATCTTAAGATCCAGACAGGACTGTCTTCCTAACAGCCCAATAGCACCTTATTTCAGTGTGACTGGTTTGGGATGTGAGGATGTGACCCTTCGCTTCCCAGCTTATGGCTGCCCCTGGTGCTTAGCCAAAGGCCTTAGCCTAAGAACAAGGCCTCAGACTATCCTAGTGAGAGAAGGCCCAGACACAGGCAGACTGTGATTTTGATTCTTTGTTTTCATACTCCTGTAACTAGCTAAGTGATAAAAATACACCTAAGTTCTTAAAATATAGGCTTTGCAGGCAGGCCTGAATATCTCTATTCTAACAGAGGGTTCTACCCCTTCCCCCATGCTGTGTCTGTCTTGTCTATTTAGACTGTAAATTCTTCAGAGCACGGGCCATCTACTATTCTGCATTTGTACTGTGCCTAGCACAACGGAGACACACTGTTAGTTGGTCCTTAGGCACTAAGGTAATGCATATGATTAATAATAATAATAACTCTCCTGCCACTTGGAGCCAAGGAATCTGGTCTTGGGATGTTACTGCTTAAAAATGATCTGAGCTTAAAACCATGGACTATTCTTTGTGACAAGTATCCCACAAATTCCACTGACTTTCCTGGTTTTCTTTGCCTGGTGTAGGGTTTCTAAATTCCAAACCTGATGTGGTCTCACAGCTGGAATGAGGGGAAGAGCCTTGGGTTCCGGACCTCCAGGGTTCTGAGAAAGAAGTGCTCCCGAGAGCTGCCTGCAGAGGTGAGGACTTGGTTAAAGCAAGTCAGAAACTGTCCATGAATACAGGAAACATTTGGGATGCCCTACAAAGACCCTGTGAGCTCTCCAAGTTCAGGATTGTTCCCTGCAGATGTGGAATAATTAGGCAGATGTCACTCATGGCTTCCCACCTATCCTGACTAACAACTGGCAGCAGATCCCTACCTGATCCCACTTTCCCTGCATGTTCTGGTGAAATGCAGACCAAAACTGATCCCTTCCTCTCGCCTCTGGGGTAAATCAGCTCCTGATAGGTTTGATCTCTCCTGCACGTATTTTGGTTTGTTCATCCCTTTTAAAATTCCTGTCTCTGAGATTTCCTTTCTCTCAGGCATAGGGAGTGACCTATGCCTGGATTCTCTCTGTCTCCCATCAGGTGATAGGATGGTGCGTGAGAATGAGGAGCAGAAACCCCAGCAGGAAGATGCTGAGCAAGGAGCACCACGTGGGACGTTATCAGGAAGACCCAAAGGGAATGTTTCCAGGAGTTGTGCACTCCGAGAAACAGTAAAAGCCTCTGAGACTCAGCAGAGGCCAGAGGAGAACTTCAGTAGCCACTCAGACCTTATTACACATGAGAGAATCAACTTGGAAGAAACACACTACACATGCCACGAGTGCGGGGAAAGCTTCAGTCAGCGCTCACACCTTATCACACATCAGAGAATCCACACAGAGGAGACGCCCTACACATGCGCTGAGTGCGGGAAAAGCTTCAATCGGCGCTCACACCTTAGCTCACATCAGAGAATCCACACAGGGGAGACGCCCTACACGTGCGCTGAGTGCGGGAAAAGCTTCAGTTGGCGCGCACACCTTATCACACATCAGAGAATCCACACAGGGGAGATGCGCTACACATGCGCTGAGTGCGGGAAAAGCTTCAGTCGGCACTCAAACCTTATCACACATCAGAGAATACACACAGAGGAGCCGCCCTACACGTGCTCTGGGTGTGGAAAAAGCTTCGATCGGCGCTCAAACCTTAGCACACATCAGAGAATCCACACAGGGGAGACGCTCTACACATGCGCTGAGTGCGGGAAAACCTTCAGTTGGCGCTCACACCTTATCACACATCAGAGAATCCACACAGGGGAGACGCCCTACGCATGCGCTGAGTGCGGGAAAAGCTTCAGGCAGCGCTCAATCCTTATCACACATCAGAGAATCCACACAGGAGAGAAGCCCTACACATGCTCTGAGTGCGGGAAAAGCTTCAGTCACCGCTCTGCCCTTATCACACATCAGAGAATCCACACAGGGGAGACGCCCTACACATGCTCTGAGTGCGGGAAAAGCTTCTGTCGGCGCTCAATCCTTATCACACATCAGAGAATCCACACATGAGAGATCCCCTACACGTGCGCTGAGTGCGGGTAAAGTTTCACTGAGCACTCAGACTTTGTCAGACATCGTAGAATCCACAGTGGAGAGAGACACTGCACATGCTCTGCATTTGGGAAAAGCTTCAATCAGATGTCATTCCCTATTAGATATCAGAAAATCCAAATGGGAGAGAACTGTAATAAATGCCTTTATTAGGGCTTCCCAAAGATTTGTTTAAAAAAAAACCACATTTGCTAATTCCAATATAGTGATCTTTGCACCATCTTCACTGTGGTCTCTCAGCTCTGCCGGATGAGTTGCCTGCCTCTGCCTTTTGCAGCTCACCCTTCTTTGGGGTCAGTCCTGTGATCTTTTCTATCAGCTCCTTTCCTTTTGACTTGTAGGAGCGTGTGTCCCTCCAGCCAGGAATTTCATCAGCTCCAGGTGGGGGAGAGAGGGTTGATGCCAACAAGCTACCCTGAGGCAAAAGTTACCTGTGCCTTACATCCACTAGGACTGTACATGGAATTGGGTGCTCAAGTTAGTGATTCTGGTATAAAAAGACAATTATAGTTGTAGAGCAGAAGCAGCCCAGGGAGTGAACCTAACAGACAATGATCAAGTGATCTCTCTCCTGCCATCCATCTCCACTCTCTGACAAACAGAGGCTAGGGACACCATTCCTTACCCATCCTGGCTAATAGCCATTAATGGACTTAACCTCCATGAATTTATCCATTTTTCTTTTAAACCCTGTTATAGTCCTAGCCTTCACAACCTCCTCAGGCAAGGAGTTCCACAAGTTGACTGTGCGCTGTGTGAAGAAGAACTTCCTTTTATTTGTTTTAAACCTGCTGCCTATTAATTTCATTTGGTGGCCCCTAGTTCTTGTATTATGGGAGTAAGTAAATAACATTTCCTTATCTACTTTCTCCACATCACCCATGATTTTACATACCGCTATCATATTCCCTCTTAGTCTCCTCTTTTCCAAGCTGAAAAGCCCTAGCCTCATTTATTTCTCCTCATATGGGACCCATTCCAAACCGCTAATCATTTTAATTGCCCTTCTCTGAACCTTTTCTAATGCCAGTATATCTTTTTTGAGATGAGGAGACCACATCTGTACATAGTATTCAAGATGTGGGCATACCATGGAGTTATATAAGGGTAATCATATAGTCAGTCTTATTCTCTATCCCCTTTTTAATGATTCCTAACATCCTGTTTGCTTTTTTGACCGCCTCTGCACACTGCGTGGGCATCTTCAGAGAACTATCCACGATGACTCCAAGATCTTTTTCCTGATTTGTTGTAACTAAATTAGTCCCCATCATATTGTATGTATAGTTGGGGTTATTTTTTCCAATGTGCATTACTTTACATTTATCCACATTAAATTTCATTTGCCATTTTGTTGCCCAATCACTTCGTTTTGTGAGATCTTTTTTAAGTTCTTCACAGTCTGCTTTGGTCTTAACTGTCTTGAGCAGTTTAGTATCATCTGCAAACTTTGCCACCTCACTTTTACCCCTTTCTCCAGATCGTTTATGAATAAGGTGAATAGGATTGGTCCTAGGACTGACCCATGGGGAACACCACTAGTTACCCCTCTCCATTCTGAGAATTTACCATTAATTCCTACCCTTTGTTCCCTGTCTTTTAACCAGTTCTCAATCCTTGAAAGGACCTTCCCTTTTATCCCATGACAACTTAATTTATGTAAGAGCCTTTGGTGAGGGATCTTGTCAAAGGCTTTCTGGAAATCTAAGTTATGTGATGGAGCAAGGCCGGATGGCTACAGGAAAGTACTGAGGAACAGGTATGTTAGCCCCAGGCTAAGCAAATCCCTAGTACCATGGGAACCAAAATGGCAGTTGCTCCAGGTTAATCAAGGCACCTGGGGCCAATTAAGAACTTTCTAGAAGGCACCGGAGAGAGCTACATTGATTGGAGCACCTGCAGCCAATCAGGGCAGGCTAATCAAGGCACCTGGTATAAAAAGGGGAACTCTCTCCAGTCTGAGGAGGAGGAGCCAGAGGAAGGAAGTGCGTATGAGGAGCTGGGAGCAAGAGACACAAGGAGCTAAGAACTGAGCGGGGTTACTACTGGAGGATTGAGGAAACATCATACAATCAAGCAGTATCAGACACAAGGAGGATCCTGTGGTGAGGATAAAGAAGGTGTTTGAAGGAGGCTATGGGAAGTAGCCCAGGAGCTGGAGCGGTCTAAGCAGCGGTTACAAGTAGCACTATAGAGACTGCTGCAATTCACAGGGCCCTGGGCTGGAACCCGGAGTATAGGGCGGGCCCGGGTTCCCCCCTAGCCTCGCTACTCCTAATCAGACATAGGAGGAGTTGATCCAGACTGTCGGTTTCATCCGTGGGGAAAAACCACTGAGGGGAGGAAATCCGCCAATAAGCGCAGGACCTACTAAAGGAGTGGAGGAACTTTGTCACAGTACACTATGTCCACTGGATCCCCCTTGTCCACACATTTGTTGACCCCTTAAAGAACTCTAATAGATTAGTAAGATACGATTTCCCTTTACGGAAACAGTGTTGACTTTTGCCCAACAATTTATGTTCTTCTATGTGTCTGAAAATTTTATTCTTTACTATTGTTTCAACTAATTTGCCCGGTACCGATGTTAGACTTACTGGTCTGTAATTGCCGGGATCACCTCTAGAGCCCTTTTAAAATATTGACGTTATATTAGCTAACTTCCAGTCATTGGGTACCGAAGTCGATTCAAAGGACAGGTTACAAACCTTAGTTAATAGTTCCGCAACTTCACATTTGAGTTCTTTCAGAACTCTTGGGTGAATGCCATCTGGTCCCGGTGACTTGTTAATGTTGAGTTTATCAATTAATTCCAAAACCTCCTCTAGTGACACTTCAGTCTGTGACAGTTCCTCAGATTTGTCACCTACAATTTTGCAATGTTTATGCTCCTTTCTAGGATTTGACTTCCACTTTTTAAAGGAAGTCCTTTTTGTCTCTCACTGCTTCTGTTACATGGTTGTTAAGCCCCGGTGGCTCTTTTTTAGTTCTTTTACTGTGTTTCTTAAATTGGGGTATACATTTAAGTTGGGCCTCTATTATGGTGTCATTAAAGTGTCCATGCAGCTTTCAGGAATTTCACTTTAGTCACTGTACCTTTTAAATTCTGTTTAACTAACCCCCTCATTTTTGTATAGTTCTCCTTTTTGAAATCAAATGCCACAGTGTTGGGCTGTTGAGATGTTCTTCCCACCACAGAGATGTTAAATGTTATTATATTATGCCGTTTATTTCGAGCAACTGCAGTTATTCGGGAGAGTACAGACAGGCAGAGTTTCCTCCCGAGGTAGGTCTCGGTTAGATAAACAATTAAGGCAAGCATTTATACCTTTTGTGACATACAGTAAGGAGCAACAACTGCATTTTGTTTGTACATATTCCTTTCTGATAGCTTACTTCTCTCAGCAATTTCTGCTACAGTCTGCATTCTATTCTTATCTAACACAAGGTCAAAAACCAGCGTCTCTTACAGTTCTTTTCCGCTCGCCCACACCCTGCTTGGAAGTCTCCCGTTATTAGCTGTTAGTTAGCCTGGTAAATATCAAGTCCCTGAGAAAACACAGTTATACGAAGCAAAACGAAATCACAAATAGAAATGTCATTGGAAATTCAAAAAGGAAAAAGGAAAATGCAATTCCCATCACTTCATTGTATCTGGGCCATTCCTGTATCGAGAGTACCCGCTAAGGGCCCTGTGTGCTTATGGGAAACCTGGAGGAACTCATAGCAGAGCCTGAACATGAAACTCAACTGCTCCCAGGTGCCGCAGTAAAACCCTTCCCTGCTGTGATGTTGATGATTTTATGAAAATATGCTAATGAGTGTGAATATAATGTAACTGGAACATGCTTCATGCAAAAGGTCTCTTGTACAGTATCATTACAAAGCTTATTATCTACTGTGTGTGTTCAGCCTATTTGTATGAACCGATCATTCCTGTATCTGAAGCTAGAAATATGAACTATAACTCTGAGGTCCTGTTGTAATGATGCAAAGTGTGGGCCATTAATAGTGGTTTGGACTCCTGATGGCTCCCATTAACCAGGACAATTGACTGGAGATGGCTCTGTCCTGCACCATCTGTGAGTCAGGCCAGGAACAATGAAGGCTTGGGGTCTCACAGGGCATGTGACCATGTCACCTGGTACAGGAATCCATCTTAAACCTGGGGTTTTTCCCCAGGAGAGAGACAAAAGATTCCTGCCTTGTACCAAGGCTGTTTAAGGGCGTGGAACAGAAAGAAAGGTGGCTGCATTCATGAGAAATCCCCTAGCTCCCACCTGAGCTGGAACAAGGACTATACCAGGTGAAAAGATTGGGCCCAGACAAGAAATAAGTCTAGTCTGCAAAAGAAGCTTATTGGAAGATCTCTGAGGGTGAGATTTTATCTGTATTGAGTTTCATACTGTATTAGTCTTAGACTTGCATGTTTTTGTTTTATTTTGCTCTATGGAGAATACAAACGCCACAGAGTAGGAAAAGTTAATGCCTTAGAAAATCTGTGTGTGTTAGAGTGTCTAGGAACCACTCTCCTATAGCTTCTTTTCTGATTTCCTTTAGAAAATCTGAAGCAGGAGCAGAAAACCATTGTCTTTTCTGAGGTGTGAGCTCAGGACCTACTGAGTATGAGACTGACATGCTGCCAACTATGCTAAGAAGGCCCAGGAAAATGTTTAGGCTCAGTGCATATAGGATCCTCCTACAGCAGTGACTGGAGCAGGAAGGAGCTGGAAGAAGCAGAGAGATCTGGTGCCCACAGACCTGTCCTGGCATCTTTCTCAGCAGCAAAGAAATGAATTTGCCCTTCCAGTGAACAATCTACTGGAACTAATGGCAGCACAGGGGGGATGTTTCTAAAGTATGCACCCACCTCTACATTTTAGAACTTACTCTCCTTTTTCTAGTATAGCACTTTCTATATGAACTGGCAAAACAAACTACACAGGTAAGAGAAACAAGGTCTTGAGAGAAAGCTTGAACTCATAACCCCAACAGATGGCCCCTCTGCACTAACCAGTTGCACCCCTAAAGATGTTTTTTAAACACATTTGGGAAGCAGGCAGTTATCAGTCTCTGTGGTTCATACCTTTGCCTGGTAATTGAAAGGCTGCTGGTTCAAACTTAAGTCAAGATGCGGCTTTTCAGCGATGAGACTCCAGTACATTTTAACAGGAAGAAAATCTCTATTCTGGCTTTGCCCCATTTGACTCCTTCTGACCATCTTCTCCCCCTCCCCCAGTCTCTTTCCTTCCCCACTGGGGCTATGCAGAGAGGATCCCCAGTCAGTCTCTGTCACAGAGTCTGTATCCCATAAAGGGAGGGAGGGTTTCCTTTAAAACACTGATAATGGGGAGGGGAGTGGTGTGTGTGGTTAGGGGGAGAAAGGATGGAGAACTAACAGTGGGGCACAGAGAGATTCCCCCAGATTTGGGAGATCCCCTGCTGCCCCCAATCAGCCAACTGTGAGAACAACTGTGGTGGTGGGGGGGGTCTCCACATGCTGCCCCCGCCCCAACTGCCAACTGTGGCAATGGGAGCTGCAGGGGTGGAGTCTGCGGACAGCGGTGCGCAGAGACGCCCCCGGCCCTCCAGCTTAGGGGCTGCGGGTTGCTTTCGGGAGATGCCCGAGGTAAATGCTGCACCCCTCACCCTCTCCTGCAACCCCTGCCCCAGCCCAGACCCCACACCTGCACCCAAACTCCCTCCAAGAGCCTGCCCCCCACACTGCCTCCTTCGCCACAACCCTCTGACTGAGCCCAGACCCTGCACCCAAACTCTCCCATTGCCCAACCCCTCTCCCTCCCACACCCAAACTCCTTCCCAGAGCCTTAGGCAGGTGTGTGTGGCAGGTGGGGCAGGACTTGGTCCCATTCTGGGCACCACCAAAAATTATGCAAACCTGCCACCCCTGTCCAGCCCAACCTTCTGCTGATGCACCTCAGCCCACACCCGTGCAGGGTTTGAAGCTTTCATTGCTTAAATTCCAGGACACGGAGGGATTTCAGCTCCCTTGCCCAGAGGAACCTTCACCCCACTCCTAACCAGGTTCTTGTCCATGGGATCACTGTAGGGGCTGGGTCCTCTATGTCTTTTCTCTCTCTAGGACAGGCCAGGGTGCAATAACTGGGGCATCTGAGCACCCAGGACCTTCTGTGGGGCTGCCATTCCCCTTCCCCTTCTGTGGTCCCATCTGCCATTGACTCCAGCCTTTTTTCTATCCATCGTCAGCACCATCTCAAGCCAGCAGCACTCGCCTCAAAAAGACAGAGTCCAGTGGCACCTTCTAGACTAACAGACGTATTGGAGCATAAGCTTCCGTGGGTGAATCCCACTTCGTCAGATGAATGTAGTGGAAATTTGCAGAGGCAGGTATAAATATGCAGGCAAGAAGCAGTCTCGAGATAAGGAGGTTAGTTCAATCAGGGAGGATGAGACCCTCTTCTAGCAGTTGAGGTGTGAGCACCAAGGGAGGAGAAACTGCTTTTGTAGTTGGCTAGCCAGTCATAGAATTCCCACTCCATTCATCTGACAAAGTGGGGATTCACCCACGAAAGCTCATGCTCCAATACGTCTGTTAGTCTAGAAGGTGCCACAGGACTCTGTTGCCTTTTACAGATCCAGACTAACACGGCCACCCCTCTGATACTCAAAAAGACAGTGTCCCCTGCTGGGAGTAAATCACTGACCTCTCTCAACCCTGCCCCTCTGTTTCCTTGCCTCTCAGTCTGTGCAGATGGGACCTTTCCCTCCAGTGCTGGACGATTCGCCCTTCTCATCTACCATTGTTCCAAGCAGCACAGCGGGTGGGAATCTTAAATGTACCGAGGTGACTTAGGAGCAGAACCCACCCCCAGACCTTCCATGCAATTGTCACTTGCCCCTCACTGAGCAGGACTGAAACTGGTGCAGGGAGACTGGTGGGCCACATCCCCTCTGGGCATGAGCAAAGTAGCAGGGTGAAAAAATGATCATGGAGATGCTGGGGATTGAACCCAAGGCCTCATATATGTAAAGCATGTGCTCAACCACTGAGCTACATCCCCTAGCAGGTTGTGTTTGCTATGGGTTACACTCAGAGCCCTCCTGTTTCCAGAGCATCCAGTGACCTATAAGCTTCACGAGAAGCCCATTCCCCTCTCTGAGGACCAATCCTGCTCTTCTGGAGGTGACTTGTTCATAGGGGTCACTTATCAGCAGGGCCAGATTCTATGTGTGGGGCACAGAGTGTGGGTGCCCTGGTCTCAGGGTGCAGAGATACACTCAGCCATCTCCCCTGCATTGGGTTGGGGGGGCGGCAATCCCCTACTGCAAGGTCATAGTGGGGGATGCTGTGAGCAGCTCAACACCTCACCCTGGTGGCAGAAGTGGTGTGGGGAGCTCCAGGTGTTTCTAGGATCTGCTATTTCCACCTGCCTGTAAACTCCAGCTTTCCCCAGCACATTCACTGCGGAGCAATTGGGTCACTGTTTCCATGGCTGAACAGCAAAGAATCACTCCCAGTTTCCCTTCTATTGCCAGCAGGATTAGCCTGTGTCGGTGGTTAATGAGGTGGATCTAGTTGTAGATTGTTATTCGTTCCCCACCTTGACAATTCACACAGTCCCTTTCCCAGGCAGATTCCCAGCACCTCAGTGATCCTGTGAGCAAGGTTGGGTCCTGAGATATTCAGGGTTCTTTTCCCCTCCACCTGCAGTGAACTCAGCTTTTCCCCATCCCAGACAATCCATGAAATAACAACAGGAGCATAAAGAAAGAGGGGAGGGAACATCTCACGGACAGGGCTGGATGTGCCCAGAGCCCCCTGCTTGTCCATTGTTTCCATGGAATTTGGCCCCCGTCTTTGCACAAGGGACAGAGAAAGATCTTGCTGTTCCTGTGTCTGTGCAAAGAAAATTGTGCTTCTGTATGAAAGAGAGGCGGGAAATGGCCCCATGATGGGGCAATAGCCTCGGGATTAAGAGCAAAGGACAATGATGGGAAGGTTCACAATTGACTCAGTAGTTGCATACAAAGGTGCACGTTTGGCATTTACACTGGGAAATTCTGGCTCCTTCTCAGGCTCAGGTTGGCCACCCCGGTCTAGGTGTAGAAGTGACAACATTTAAACTTGAAAGAGGGGCCAATTTCCCCATCATTTCACACCTTTACACCCAAACACGATGACTTTCTGAATGAACCCTCCTCCTTCAGCCAGAAGATCTTGGGGTGGATGTAGGAGTCACTGGGTAAAATTCTCTGGACTCTGTTCTGAATCAGGTCAGAGCAGAGGTACCTAGTGATCTAGTCTGGCTGTAAAATCTATAGATCAACACCATTAATATGAAATTAATCCTCAGAAACGGCTGTTCCCCCCACAGACCCCAGCAAAAGGCTCTCCAGGGAAGGGGGCTGTTGAGGAAGGAAAGAAGAAAGACGTCCTTCTCCCCCTGGAGGAACTGGGCTCTGCACTTTGGACAGAAAGGAGGGGAAAGAAATGGCCACACGATGGCAGCAGAACCTAAGAAATGAAACACAACAGGCTTATGTCCACACTGCAATGAAACACCCAGGGCTGCCCCATACCAGCTCAGGCTCCCGGGGCTTGGGCTGTGGGGTGGTAAATTTGCAGTGTAGACATCTCGGCTCAGGCTCAATACCGGGCTCTGAGACCCCACCAGGCTGGGAGGGAGCTTAGCAAGTAAAAAAGGTAGAACGGCAGTGGAGTATTACCCTGGTCTCAATGGCATTTCTCCATCGGTCTGTCTGCTTTGGGGCAGGGACAATAACATGTCCTGCTGCTTTTGTTATTTCAAAGGGCGGTTTAGGATTTTCATTCTCACACATGGTGCACGAAGCAGGACTCAACCCTCAGTGTAAACTAAATGAGCAGCCCATAGATTCTGGCAGCCACAATGAACATTTGGTGTGAGAGCTCAGACCTGCCCCTGTCCCAGAGGGTCGGGGTCATCTGTGAGGGGACTGGACCACTGACCTATCAACTCCTAACTCCGAAACTTTCAGTAACTCTATCCTCACTGCCTGTGAGTGTAATTTAAACCATCAAAAGAGTCATAGTGGGCTAGACCATAGTCTGGACTTCGGGTCTGGAAAAGAGCTGGCACAATCCATAGACCAGGTTGTTATATAAAATGCACATGGATTTTCACCCTTCACATACAGTAATGGGAAAGTTCTTGGTTCAGGCTTGTAGCAATGATGGAATAAACTGCAGGTTCAAATCAAGTCTCTGGAGTCAATCCACAGCTGGGATGGGTCATTCAGTCCTTTGTCTAGAGCTTCAGTTTGTGGAAAAGTCCCTCCAGAGGTATGAAGCAGGATTGAAGACAAGATGGAGATGAGGCATCAGCCTTTTATAGTCTCTTGCCATGTGGTCTTTGCTTTCTTTGTCCCAAGGACACTCTATCCAGCACGTGGCATAGAAAAACCTTAGAGTTCTGTCCATAGGCAGGTCCCTGCAGACCTTGCTGAGTCACAAGGCGTATCTGCCTTCTCTCAGTGGGTCGATTGTATAGCTGATGGTCCTTAATGGGCCATCAAGCAGGCTAGGCAGAACTGACACCAAATTGTCTGGCTGGGGTGTTCCCCGGATGCAGAGCACAAGTTTGAAATACGGGCAGCATAGAGCCAATATTCATAACGTCAACTACAAAAATGATACGTATCTAGAGATAGCATCATTATAATCAGCCAATCAGAACCTCTCCATAGACCCCTTACACGACAACCTTTCTACAATATTGGCTGCAAATATAGAACAGTGGTCGCAACGGTGATCTATACAGTTACAGATTATGTCAATAACGTCACAGGAGGTGACATGGCATCAGCGAGACTGATAGTGGAATACTGCCTCCAGTTTTGGTGTCCTCATTTGAAAAAGATGTTGTGAAACTGGAGCTGGGGCAGCAAAGAGCCACCAAATGTCCTGAGGGCTGGAGAAAAATGCCTTCTAGTGAGCTATTGAAAGAGCTCAACCTGTTTAGCTGATCAAAAGAAGATTGAAAGGTGACTTCATTGAAGTGCTGAAGTGCCTTAATGGAGAGAAAAGGTATTAAAGGGCTCTTGAATCGAGCAGAGAAAGGCCTAACAAGACCCAATGGCTGGAAGGTGAAAAGAGACAAATTCATATTACAACTAAGGCACAAATATTCAACAGCGAGGATGATTCATCACAGGAACAAGCTACCAAGGAAAGTGGTGGATTCTCCATCTCTTGATGTCATTTAATGAAGACTAGATGCCTTTCTGGAACGTGTTTGCCCCAAAAGTAGCTATTGTGTCATACAGGAGGCCTGTGATATGCAGGGGGTCCGATTAGATGCTCTAATGGTCTCTTCTGGCCAGAAAGTCGACTCATTTCTGAAAAACTGAGCATTGGGAGCAGCGTCTGATGTTTCCCTGTCTAGCCGGCCTGCTGCCTAGAACGAACGCTCCTTCAGTGGGGTGAGCCACAGGGAGTAGCTCAAACCTCCACAGTGCCTGTCCAGGGGCAGGACATTGGCACAGCAAGGGAGGGGTGTGGCAGTGACATCACAAAAGCCTTTTGCAGGACCTCAGACTATTGGTGAAAGGTGGTGGGGAGGTGGTGATCTCACAGAGAGATGCTGACATCAGCCAGGCAGGACAGAGGCGAGGGGCCAGGGAAATCTCAGAGACCCCTGTGGCTTTGCTTCAGCAAGTCTCCTTCTCCAGGTCTCTCTTTGAGGACTGAGAGAGCATTTGGGTTCACGGACGTGAGCGCCAGGAGGAACCTCTTTCGAGTTTGCTCCTTCCCTTTTAGTGATTTTACTAGAAAACAGCCGTCCCTGTTTAGAAGGTAAGAGCCTCCTCGAGGTTTGAAACCTGTTCAGTCTGATCCATCTGGTGAGAGTTGAATTCTAGGCATGGAAAACAAGCTTAAGGAGGCAGAATTTTATTGCACACCTGGGATTTTGTCCTTTAGACTCACTGGGGACATTAGGGTTTGTCCTTTGTGTTTCACCTTTTCCTCCAACCCTCTCTCCTTTCTCTTCGTCTCTTGCTTCCTTTGTCCTTTCTCCTGTTCCCCTCCCAACACCAAGAGGGAGGGAGTGTGTGTGTGTGTGTGTGTGTGTGTGTGTGTTGCGGGGGAGTGCTCTGCAGCTCCCACTGTGGGAGATCCACCTAAAAATGTGGGGCTGAAATAGAGCTTGGGCAGTGATCCCCACCAGTGACCTGGGCCATCCTTTGGGCTCTCTGGTGAGAACCCTCAGCCTCCCGTCCTCAGTCTCTCCCCTGATCGGCTGAGCAGGGAGTTATTGACAGGGAGGAGACTCAGGTCCTTGTTGATCTCTTTTAAGTCCAAGGAAATAAGTCAGAACCAGTTCTGTGTTTGATGAATTTTGCTGCTTCTCTGCATTAATGGTCTCTGAGCAGCTCATGATTCTCTCTATCATTGCAGTTCTCCTCAAATACTTGCTGAATAATTCCTGTGCACTGTTGTTGGTCTGGAGCTCATCAGAGCACTTTATTCAGGTCATTCAATGTCTGAAATTCAAGATCCGATGGTTAGTTTGAAAATCAGGGCTCTTGGGTCCTATTCCCAACTCTGCCACTGACTGGCTGTGTGACCTCAGACAAGTCAATTCTCCTTTCTCAGCTTTAGCTTCTCCCTCTTTCAAGTAGGGATAATAATGATCCGCTCCTACCTACCTCACGGTGCGTGGAGGCAGGACCGGCTCTAGGTTTTTTGCCGTCCCAAGCAAAAAAAAATGTTGGCTGCCCCCACCCCAGCCCTGGGCTCCCCCCTGCACCTCCCTGCCACCCCAGACCTGGGCTCTGCCCCCTCCACCCACACCCCCTGCCACCCCAGCCTTGGGCTTTCCACTCCCAACCCGCACCCACCTGCCACCCCAGCCCTGGGCTCTCCCCACACACACACCCCTGCACTCTCCTTCCACTCCAGCCCTGGGCTCACCCCCCCACAAACACACCCCTGCACTCTCCTTCCACCCCAGCCCTGGGTCACTGGTAACTCGCTCCCAGGGTGGATCATTCAGCAGGAATTTTGGATGTGCACAGAACACAGACAGGACTGGTTCCCATATGGTTACAGAGCTGCAGTAAAGTGGAACAATTTTCAGCTTGTGTGATTGGAGGATATCTGGATGCATATTATAAGACTGTCCTCCATACACGAGGAAAAGTTGAGGTGCCTTTATTATTCTTTTGTTCCACTCTTTGCTTCTCTGGGGAATTTGCCAATGCAATATCACTGTCTTCCTTTTAAACAAATAAAACAAAAACAAACAAAAAGTCAATGGCTGTTGAAAATAGCAATTCCAGTCCTAATAACCCCTGGGAAGCATTTCTTGCTCAATTTTATCCTACTTTTTCTACAGCAAATGACAGTGGATCAGTATATTTGATTTGGGAGAAATGAAGTAACAGCTGCCCAAACTGAGCTGAAGCACTCCTGAATGTTGAGGTGTTCAAATCTGGAAGGCAGGTGCTAGATTCCCTTTCTGAACATTAACTAAATCTGGAAAGGAAAAGTCAATTTCTGCTTCCATGGCTCAGGAGTGGAAATCCTCCTACGTGCCTGGTGCTGTATCTAGAGCTGCCCAGGTCCAGCAGAGCCTCCCCTCCCTCACTTTTCATTTTAAATTCTGGTGGGATCCACGTACCTCCCTTGCCAGGCTTCAGCTAGAGAGGGGCCCTGTCCATTTAGTCCTCCCAATTCCTTCTTTGGGGGCTGCCAGGTGAGGCCACACCAGCATCCCTCAGCCAGTCTGGGGATGTCTTCTGAAGGGGATGTCTGGGGCAAAGCTTTCTAGTCCAAAACGTCGGTGGCTGGAGGGGGGCGCCATTTTCAGCAGTTTAATGTTTGGTACTGCAGTGAGTGACTGCGGTGTGCTGTAATATAGTGACCCCTGGGGCTCTGAATGAGGCTTTATACTGGGGGGGGAGAGTCGGAGGAGAGTGGGTAGACAAGTGGCAGGTGGGCACAGAGGTGAGCAGTGAGCCAGCAGGGGCTCTAGGGGCGGGCAGGGGGGTTTCTGGCAGGGGAGGGCGGAGGTGAAAGGAGGAAAGTGGTGGGTGGGGGACTGACTAGCAGGAGATGCAGCAGGCCAGCGGGGGGCTAGGGGGTGAAGAGGGGTGTGATGGTGAGATCTGGTCACCCTATGGGGGCCGTTTCTTCTCCCTCCCCCATTTCCCAAACCTTCCTTTTCGGCCCACAGCTGTTTCGGTGGGGCAGCGCTGGGGAAGGAGGGTTTGTTTCTGCAGGGCGGGCAGCGCTGGGGGGGTTGTTTCCACAGGGATGGGTGGCACTGGGGAGGTGTTTCAAGGGGGCTGGATGGCACAGCAGGGGGCGCAATTTTTTATTCTTGCCTTGGGTGAAAAAATAGCTAGTTACAGCTCTGGGACCCCATATTGCACTAGGTGCTGTACAATCCCTGGCCAACACTGGGACACCCAGGGGGTTCCCCTCAATCTCCCTGAGCCTCTGCTGCCCAACTGCTTCTGACTCCATCTGGATCCCCCCCCTTGTAAAAAACCCACCTTTCCAAACAGTCCTTCTTTCCCTGCCCCCTGATTCTGCTTTCACACCCTGGGCCCATCTCCTCTCTTTGTCCCTCCCTCCCCTCTGGGTGATCAGAGATGGAGGTAACTTCAGCCACTGGAGCCAGCCCCAGCGAGCGCTGCAGCCTGCCCTGGGGGGGTGTTTGCAGACACAGGAAAGGAGCAGCTGGGAGTGGTGGGTGCTGGGAAGAAGGAGGCAGGAGAACAAATCCCAGAGGGCGGCCAGCTCCTGGGGGCGGGGCTCTGGCACTGCCCGGGGGCGGGGCAGCTCCTGGGGCGGGCTCTGGCACAGCCCGGGGCGGGGCAGCTCCTGGGGCGGGGCTCTGGCACAGGCTGGGGCAGGGCAGCTCATGGGGCGGGGCTCTGCCACAGCCCGGGGGCGGGGCAGCTCCTGGGGGCGGGGCTCTGGCACAGGCTGGGGGCGGGGCAGCTCCTGGGGGCGGGGCTCTGGCACAGGCTGGGGGCGGGGCAGCTCCTGGGGGCGGGGCTCTGGCTCAGCCCGGGGGTGGGGCAGCTCCTGGGGGCGGGGCTCTGGCACAGCCCGGGGGCGGGGCAGCTCCTCGGGGCGGGGCTCTGGCACATTGTGACGCAGGATCCCGGGCCCAGCAGCTGCTCCCTGGTGGCCACGTGCTGCCGGCAGCGCTGGAGCCGCCCGGGCCGGAGCGGAGCCGCTGTTCTCAGCTGCAGCAGGAGCTGCCCCCGGCCCCGCTGGGCTCCAGGTGGGGACAGAGCCTGGGCCCGGGGCTCCCCTGGGTGCGGCTGGCGGGGCGGGAGGGGCGAGCCCGGAGCTGCAGGTGGGGAAGGGCGGGGGGGCAGGCGGGGGGTTGCTCGGTCTCTGGGCACCAGGGGAGCCCCGGGGCAGAGTGTGTGTGTGAGTGTCCCAGGCCCAGGCGTGCGCATGGGGGGAGCCCCGGCACCCCAGTACCCTGAGCCCGGCTGGGGAGGCTGCTCCCCCCTCCCGTGGGGGCTCGGGGGGAGGAGGCTGCGGCGGCTGCAGGCGGGTGCTCGGCCCCCCCGGCACTGACCCGCTGCTGGCAGCTTGTGGCGCCTCCTCCGCGGATCTTTTCCCCGGGGGCGGCCTGGGCGCAGCTGCGATCAGCTGTTTGCTGGGCAGGCTCCGCTCCGCTGCTCCCCCTCCCCCGCTCCTGGGGGGCTGAGTGAGCCCCCCCCAAACAGTCCCAGGGGTCGGTGGGGGGCGGGGCCAGCAGCAGCAGCAGATCCCCCCCGCTCCCCTGGGGCTGCCCCGCCCCGCTCGGGCTGGGGGCTCTTCCAGGGCCCCTGCGTGAATCGCTGCTCCCTGCCCGCCAGGCTCGGCTCCGGCCACAGCAGCGGCGGGTGCCCCGGGGAGCCCAGCTGGGCTGGGGCGGGGGAAGGTTGGGGGGTGAGATTAGCTCCAGATACCGGCGGGGGGGAGGAGCCGAGCTGGAGGGGGGAGGAGAAGCCCCGCTGGGTTGGGAGGCGGGGGGGGAGCCCAGACCCCAGTAGGAGCTGCACTGGGGGGGATGGAGGGGGAGAGGAGCCCCCCTGGGGCTGGGAGGAGAACCCTGGGCCCTGGCAGAAGATGTGGGGCTGAAGTCCCCGGCTCGGGAGCCCCAGCCACCTTAGGGCAGAAGTTGCAGGGCTGAAGCCCTGACCCCCCTCTGTGTGGAGCTGGCCTGAACCCCTCTCGCCCCATCCCCCCTGTGGAGCTGGCTCCCACTCTCCGGCTGTGGAGAAATTCAGCCCAACTCTCCCCATGTTGGTATCTCCATTTCACCCCCATCACCCAGCCATGGATGGATTTAGCCCAGGAGGCAGGGTCAGTGTTGGCCCCATTGGGCAGGTGGGATCTAGGGCACAATGAGGTGAAGTGACTTTCCCAAGGCTAAGCAGGGAGTCTGTGGCAGAGCAGAGACTCAAACCCAGAACACCTGAGTTAAGTCCTGTGCCTTAACCACTAGGCAACCTTCCCACCGAAGGAGAGGCCACCTCCTCCGCCACTTTGAGTGTGTGTGTGGGAGCAGCCACTAGACAGAGCTGCCAGGAGGTGGGGAGGGGGGTTGGATAGAGGGTGGGGGTCTCTGGAGCGGGAGGTCAGGGCCAAGGAGCAGGGGTTGGTTGGGTGGCGGGTTCGGGAGTTGGAGCGGGGTGGGGGCAGGCAAGGAGCTGAGGGTTTTGGATGGGTCGGGAGTTCTGGGGTTCCTGTCAGGGGGTGGGGAGCAGTTGGATGGGGCGTGGGAGTCCCGTAGGTCTGTCTGGGGTGGGGTGTGGATAAGGGTCAGGGGACAGGTAGGGGTAGGGTCCTAGGGAGGCAGTTACAGTGGGGTGTCCCAGGAGGGGGCAGTCAGGGGACAAGGAGCAGGGGGGGTTGGTGGTTCTGAGGAGGGCAGCCAGGGGGCAGGAAGTGGGAGGCAGTGGATGGGGTGGGGCTAGGGCAGGGCTCCCTGGGTGCACACCCTAATGAAATGTGCTGCACACGCCTATGGTCACAGGGGTGAGCTACTCGCATCCTTTTCCTGTTTGTGCCATTTCTTTCTGTCTCGAACCAGAGAGAATTGTTCTCAGGTTTTTCTCCTTCGCGCTCCCCTCCCCACATGTGGCTAGAAAATCCAAGGAGATTCCCTCGTTTTCCCTAAAATTATTGACTCTCTAGTCTCTCATTTTCCCTATTTTCTCTGTAATTCTTCAATTCTCCTCAGCTTTGGGATGTGAACCCAGCCCGTTTGATCTGCAGCAATTTGTCCTTGGGTAGGTGGAATTTGCTGTCCTGTGTCACTCCCCCAACGTGGGTGGTGGTTAGTAGGTGCTGGCTGGGGGAGCCCGCAGACACGGCTGCCTCTGGGGGGGAGATGGGGGGGCTGATCTCTGCCAGTGACAGGACATGGCCGCACAGGAGGGGAAGGGAGGAGCCAGTGTCCCCATGGAGCCTGCCCAGCCCCTTTGGTTCTGCTCCTTTCCAGCATTTTGTTCAGAGACTTTATTACTGGGGAGGCTGAAAAATCTCCCTGTGAGCTTAGCCTGGCAGGAGGGGCCAGGTCTCCCCTGCAATAAAGAGCTGGAGCATGTTCCCAGCATGGCAGAGCCTAGGCTGTGTCTCTGCAGGGAAAGATCCTGGGGGAATCGTGATGTGACATGAACTAAAGCCTGTTCTGAAACCCCCACAACTGCCCTTCTCGCCCTGCCAGGCTGCAGAATGTCGTCCATGTTTCGCTCCAGCTCATCCCATCCTCCCATGGGACAGGGAAGGGAAACGGCTGCAGTGGAGCCAGCTCAGGTAGGGGTTATTGGGGGTTTGCTGGTGGGTTCCTGCTGGAGGGAAGGGACAGCAAATACACCGGAGGAGGGAGGTTTGGGCAGTCTGGTTTGGAGGTTGGAGTAGCCAAAACATTCACGGGGTGGAGAATGGGAGGAGGCCAGGGTGTAGCAAACCTGCTAGGACTTGTTCAATATGTGGCTTCCATTCTAGGAACAGAGCCATGAGGTTAGAAGGTGGAAATGCTCTAATTTGTGGAACAGGAAACAACCCTGCTAGGTGGGGCTAGGAAAACAGACCAGACTCCTAGGGCTGGAGCCCGAAACTGATTAACCAGCCGCTGCTGTGAGATGTGAGGGGCACCCACCAGGGAGGCTTAGGGGGGGTTCTTAACCTTTTTCTTTCTAAGGCCCCCAACGTGCTATAAAAACTCCACGGCCCTGCATGTGTCTGGTTCTCGGCATATAAAAGCCAGGGCTGGTGTTAGGGGGCGGCAACCAGGGCAATTGCCTGGGGCCCCATGTGACAGGCCTCCCTGCAAAGCTAATTGCTCAAGCTTTGGCTTCAGCCCCTGGTGGCAGGGCTCATGGCCCCAGGCAGTGAGGTTTGGGCTTTCTGCCCTGGACCCCCTGAAACCTGCTCGCAGCCCCCCAGAGGCCCAGGGACCCCTAGCTGAGAACCACGGCCTTAGGGGATGTGCCCCTCCCCCATACCCAGCTCCAGGGCTGGCCTTAGAGAAAATGGGGCCCTGGGTGAACTTGTATTTTGGTGCCCCCCATCCCCCCTGGCCCTCACGGGCTCCCCACCATCATGTCCAGACCCTGGTGCCTCCCTCTAGTGCTTAGTTTGTATTGAAAGAGGCGCCAGTGCTCAGCCCTGGCACAAATTCAGCACTGGCAGGGCGGCCTCACAGCAGCGGCTGCTGGCCGAGCGCCCAGCTCTGAAGGCCATGCCACCGCCAGCAGCAGCGCAGAAGTGGAGGGTGGCCTGGTGTGTGGTGTATTGTGCAGCCTTTGATTTTATGTAATGTGCAGTTTGTAATGTGGCATTTCACCCCCGCAGGGTCGGCTCTGGTGGCGACAGTTTCAAACTTAACAGAGTGAAAGTCGCCTCTGCTACTTGCTTCAAATGTACAGTCTCTAGGAACACACACAGACCAAGGGTAGTGACCACACAGACATTCACAAGCACAAGGTCTAGTCGGTTTTACAAGTTTTATTAAAGTTACAGTTAAGGTTATGACGACCCAAGCACATAGAAATTCTATAAAGACTTGTGCAAAAGTTACGACTCTAGTTCCACTCACATCCTGAACAATAGTATTAGGGTCTGATGTGTCTCTCATGGATTGATCATCAGTAGAGGGATGGTCCCTGCAGGAATTTCCCACAGGGAGCTCAATTTTCCCGCTCTGGGCACCCCCTTTTTATAACGTGATTCTGATTATACCTCATTAGCATTGACGCACAACCTGTGTCCTGTGGTTAAGGCACATTTGGAAACAGAGGTGCCTTTCCAGAAATTTTTTTATTTAAAATTAATCTTCTGGCTAATTGTTCACCCTGTTACCACTTGGTACCTCTTTTCCCATAATCTTAGGGCATCGGGTTTTTCCTCGGCCATTTACTTCTGTCAGCATTTCTTAGCTCCAAGGCCTAAAATAGCGAAGCTAAAATCTTGCAGGTCTCAGCCTACAGGCCTTGCGTGTCAGCCCTATTTACATAGATACCTAATACGTGATTATTCTCGCTACTGACCGAACAATCGATTCTCTATTTAGCATACAGTGATTCCATATGACATAACTTGTTAGTTAATTATAACACCACACAGTAAATGAACAGTAAACTAAAATCACTGGCTGCTGTTCCCACCCTTACTCCTACACTGCTGCTGTGGCCTGTGGTGCCGGGCGATCTGCCTGCAGCTCAAGCCGGGCTTTGAGCTCTCACATGGGGGCTGCATCTTGCTGGAGCCCCAGATACCCTGCAGCCCTGTGGCCGCTCCTGGCTCACCAGGGGCCATTTCAGATTTTGGGGAGGGGGCAACTTTAACTGTGATCCCAGGGGCTACTGTGGCACCTGAAAACTGTAGGGTTTTTTTGCAGAAAATAACTTAGAAATTCACTGACAAGCTCTGTATCTAATTGTTATATAAAGAAAGATAAATATATACTGACTCCAATCACAGCCACATATTAAATTTAGAACAATCGGGAGATAATACAGCAAGATATTCCCTATCCCAAGCCTTGAGGTATCAGTTCTGGAGCTTTGACACAGGTATCAGAAACACAAGTTTGATACTTTGCACCCTCTCTTTAGTAGAGATAAATTAAAATAGAGAAAGGAAGCAGATTTTACTTAACAGACACACTCTGTGTTACTGCCATTATCTCCTCTATTTTAGTCAATTGTTTTTCACTCCACTGACAAAGTATTTACTTAATTTTATATACGTGATTAAGGTTTTTTCTCTTTTATTAAGAACGGTGTTTACTTCTCTAGTTATTTTGTCATTTATGTTTACTGATCACAATCATGCATGTGACTCACTAACATTTGACTCCATCATTGCTATCAGTATCATACTTGGAGCTGCATTTATTTTCATAGAAATTTTAAGTTACTTTCCAGATGTAACTGTATCTTGCACCCTGCACCTCCCCCACTTCCTGCCATTCACCGTGACTCTCAGCCAGCCAGTAAAACAGAAGGTTTATTAGACGACAGGAACACAGTCCCAAACAGAGCTTGTAGGTACAGCTAACAGGACCTCTTGGTCAGGTCCATCTTGGGGGGTAGGGAGCCAGACCTGGTTCTGGCCTCCCTCCATTTCCCCAGCCAGCTCCAAACTGACCCCCACCCCCTTCCATCCGTCTCTTCCAGCCACACACCCCAGCTCCTCCTCCAGCCTTTGCCCAGTTTCCTGGGGCAGAAGGTGTCACCTGGGCCCATTTCCCGGGCTCAGGTTATATGCTCAGCTATCGCCCCTCAAGTGAAGTCACACCCTGATATCCCATCCCCAATGCAGACAGTCCCAGTAAAATTCCCCCGCAACATCCCCAGCTCAATCCTCCCCACTCTCTTCTTCGTCAGACTAAAAATACAGTCTGAAGATAAGTGATCTTCATCTGCACAGTGTCTGAAGTTTTGAGTTTAGCTAATTATTTTTTTTAAACGAGCCCTCCTAAGGTAAGCGTATGCAAAATGTACATTCTATTATTTGATGCAAAATGTACAGTCAGTTATTTGCTAGTACCATTTTAAATAACGAATGACAAAGCACAATACGGCAATAACAGTAATAATGATAATTACTCCAGCCAGGCCAGGTGAGGCATTTTAGAACTCGTTACTCAGAGAACTGACTTTAAGCATAAGACAGAAATAAAATGATGAAATGCACAGACCCGTTAAAAAGCTAAACTACCAGCACTGTCATCCTGACCGAATGTGAAAGAATAAAATTACAGAGACTATATGTACTTTGTGCATTTTGACAGGAAGTAAAAGGAAGTAACAACAGTAACTGAAGTGTCTGTGGTGGGGTGGGTGTGGCGGGGGGGGGGAGTGTGAGAGACACCCGCTGTCACTTCCAGCCCAGCGGCACTCACTAGTCCGAAGGCTCGTTCACACGGCAGCAGGGGTCAGCAGCCCCCACTCCTGACCCAGAGGCAGCAGCACAGAATCTTGTCCCCCCACCTCAGCTCAGCAGAGACTGGGCACAGAGGCAGGAGGGTGGGGGCCACCCCCCCTCCTCCCCCGCACAGCACAGGAGGCTCCTGGGAGCAGCTTGGCCAGGGGCAGCTCCAAGTGGGGGGGGGGGGCAGGGCTGCAGGAACAGCTGCAGGGGCAGACAGCTGAAGAGAAGTGGGGGGAGGAGAGACAGGACACCCCTGCTGGAGGATCCCCCTCAGCAAGGCCCCCCGGACCGTCATGTCGTCTGCCCCCCACTAAGTCTGGCCCTGTCCAGCTCTTCACAATGAGAACAGCGCTGGGCTCCCTGCCAGCGAGCTCTCCCTGCACCCTGCCAGGGCCTCCATCTCCTGTGTGCGTCTGTGGCTAGTGGGGGGGGGATGGATCTGCTGGGAGAGACAAGGGGCTCTCGCTTCGTCCCTCCCCCTGGTGTTTCCTGGCTGCTCTGAGCGGGCTGGGGGTGGGACTCTGCCTGTGAGCCACCCAGAGCTCCCATTTGATTGGCTCCTCTCCCCCATGAGTGTGGGGCTGTGACTGGGGCAGCAGGTCCTGAGTGTTGGGCTCTTGCTCTTTCAGGGGCCGGTGACCTTCGAGGAGGTGGCTGTGTATGTCACCAGGGAGAGGGGGCTCTGCTGGACCCCGCTCAGAGAGCCCTCTACTGGGATGTCATGCAGGAGAACTATGAGACGGTGACCTCGCTGGGTAAGGAGTCCTGTTACCTTGGTCATTACAAGCTGTGGGGTCTCTAAAGAACCTGAGCAGTAATAACTTTATACCTTCATTTGTCATAGAAGTTTTGACAAGTTTCCTTGCCCCCTGTTTTTTGCCTCATCTCCCACCCACTAGAATAATTTTTAGACATTTGTCATCAGTCATTTTAAAATTGCATTTAATGCGTCCTTATTGGCTACATTAATAACTGTAGGTTTCATGCCCTTTCCTCATTTTAAGAGGAAAATATGCCTCCTGTAGAATTCTAAATTGAGTAAATAGGTGTGTGACTGATGCAGGGCTTGTGTGACAGTCAGATGAGCTCCTCTTTTGATAGAAGAGAGTATAATGTTGTCATTCAGGAGCCCAAAGGTGAAAGGAGAACAGAGCCACGTGAGAGGAGGAGAAGGGCGGGGAGTAGCTAATTCTGTGGTGCCTGGACATGGGGAAGGTGTGTGCAGGGTTAGAGGTAAGATGGAGCAAGGAGGGATGAGGATGTGAGAGATGAGGAGGGAACAGAAGATGCTCCCAAGGTGCCGGGAGGTGATGCCGGCTGAGAGTAAAGGGAAGAAGGGGAGAGGAGTGTGGAGGAAGGCACTCAGGAAGTGGGTTGGGTGGGTCAGTGGGAGGGAAGAGAGGTTTGGGGATCTAGAGCTGTGGGGGATCCCAGACCTTTAACCCCGAATCCCTACCCAAGCCTTGTTCTAGAGCCTACACTCCAGTTTTCTTTCTGTTCAGTTTCACTTATATACATGTTTTCCCCAAATATTATTATTTTAACTCTTGACCTCCCTCTCCCACTCATTACGCCCTCCCCGTATAACCTCCCCATCTCTGTGCACAGAGACCCTGGCCACCGATCCTGAGTCCTTGCTGCATCCTCCCTCCCAGAGCAGGGCCACTACCCAGGCACAAATGGGCACTTTGTTGATGATGTCACAGCCTGGTGGTGTAGCCTGTACAATTTTTACATCTATAAGATGACGTATTGGGGCACAACTCGCCCTTGTACAGGGCTACTCAAAGTTAATTGAGAAGATGAAATTTGGTGAAACACACAGAAACTTGATTTAATGGAGACAGTTATAATTGAAATCATAGGCAAGGATCAAGCTGCATAATGTACCCGTCGCCGAATTGCTGCCGAATCCACGGGACCGGCGCACCTCCCGCAGACAAGCCACCAAAGGCTGCCTGACTGCCACCCTCACAGGGACCTCCAGGGCGGCCCCTGCGGCTTGCCATCCCGGGCACGTGCTTGGATAGGGACTCACATGCCTCTCCTTTTTCACCAGGGTTTGAGGATTGCAGCTTGTCCTCCACTGTGTTCACTGGACTAACGTCCAGTTCCTGTGCGTTGCTTTCTCTCCAGGGGCTGTGAGCAGTGTGTGTGTGAGAGAGGTGGGAATTTTGGTGATACTTGTATGATGCCAATACGCACCTCAGTTTCCCTCTGTGGTTGGTATTGCTGTGATTAGAACGAGCAGGAGACATGGGGTGTTTTGTCATGTAGCTGTCATGGGGTGATATGAATGGGTCATTAAGGACAGGCTGGGACCAACCTACATCAATGGAATACCCGACAGAAACAAGGGAATGATTGTCACCTGTCCATGGGAGGATCTCCGCTTGGCTGAGTGAAGCATACTTGGACTCGTTATGTTTTTGGGAACAGGAAGAACTGGGCTCGCAGACGCAGGGAGCTCTACCAGAGCGAAGACAAATGGACAGGTGCAGTTAAAGGAAACCAAAGTGTTTTCTATAGCAGCCTGGCTCAAGGGCATTCGCCAGTATGGACTATATTGTCTTCTTCGCTTCCCTGTGCTAATCTAAGGACTTTCCAGTGCTGTGTTTCGGTTCCCTAATGAACCCTGCTATGTTTTAACAGTCTGCCCAGTGCCACAGCAAAAACTTGCTCTGTGCATTGACTGAGGAACAGTCTCTGAACAGGAGTGTCGTTCAGCTGGACCTGCTGGCAGAGCTCACAGGTTGAAGTAGGAGTGTTGAAGCCAAAGGACTATTTAAAAGCCCAGGCATTGCACAGATCCCATGGATCCATGACAGTGCCAGTGTGCCTAATGGGGAAAGGATATAAAACAAGACAAGGAACTAAATGCATATTTTGCATGGTCCCCTCATCAGTGCTCATGGGAATCCCTGATCATTTCCAACGTGTATTAAAATCTTCCTTAAAAGCTCACCTCTTAGTTATCAGGTCATGTCAGTTATGTTAGAGGCCTCCTGCTTCCCTGGTTCTTGTCACGCAGACAGCAAGCAGCAAAAGACCAGAAGTCCGAAGCGCAGACAATGCCATGTTTATTGGGGTTAGTTTCTAAGCAAGCATATTCCAAAGCCCTTCACACCAGTCGGGCTTATCTCTATACTCCCATAGAGTCTGTTCCCCAGTGTTTCCTTCCCAGCTCTGATGCGGCAGAGCCTTGCCTGTGTTCCTGTTCCATGTTCCCCCGTTAACAAACATGATTCCAATTTCCCTTCCCCCTCCTGTTTATATAATAATATTCTCAGCTATACGTTAACCAATCATTGTACTGAAATTTAATGAACCAATCCTAACAGATTGTAATATAATTCTCTAACCAATTACATCCCACTACCCTAATTAACTTACACCTAGCAAAATTAATTATACAGCAGAGAGAAACACTTAGAGAACCAGACAGATTAACAATGGAAAATTGTGGGACATAAAGAAAAAGCAATACAGAAAAGAGTTTCACAACCGCAACCATTGAGAAGTGATTTCTTGCCAGACAGGCTGCTGTCAAACTAAGTTTTCTTTAACCATCTTAAGATCTGTTTCTTTATCTGGTGGTGATGGGCACTATCAGGACAGGATCATCTTCCTAACAGCCCAATAGCACCTTATTTCAGTGTGACTGGTTTGGGATGTGAGGATGTGACCCTTCGCTTCCCAGCTTATGGCAGCCCCTACTGCTTAGCCAAAGGCCTTAGCCTAAGAACAAGGCCTCAGACTATCCTAGTGAGAGAAGGCCCATTCACAGGCGGACTGTGATTTTGATTCTTTGTTTTTATACCCCCGTAACTAGCTAAGTGATAAAAATACACCTAAGTTCTTAAAGTCTAGGCTTTACAGACAGGTCTGAATTTCTCTATTCTAACCCATTCTGTGTCTGTCTTGTGTATTTAGATTGTAAATTCTTCAGGGCATGGGCCATCTACTGTTCTGTGTTTGTACTTTGCCTAGCACAATGGGGACTCACTGTTAGTTCGTTCTTAGGCACTAAGGTAATGAATATGATTAACAACTCTCCTGCCACTTTGAGCCAAGGAAGCTGGCCTTGGGATGTTACTGCTTAAAAATGAGCCGGGGGTAAAACCATGGAATATTCTTTGTGACAAGTATCCCACAAATTCCACTGACTTCCCTTATTTTCTTTGCCTGCAGTAGGGCTTCCAGATTCCAAACCTGATGTGATCTCCCGGCTGGAATGAGAGGAAGAGCCGTGGGTCCCAGATCTCCAGGGTGCTGAGAAAGAAGTGCTCCTGAGAGCTGCCTGCACAGGTAGGGAATTGGGATTCCCTCAAACTGTCTGTGATTTCAGGAAACATTTGGGATTCCCTACAAAGATCCTATGAGCCCTCCAAGTTCAGGATTGTTCCCTGCAGATGTGACTCATGGCTTCCCACCTATGCTCTGACAAGTGGCAGCAGGTCCCTGCCCAATGTAGCTTTCACCTGAGTGTTCTGGTGAAAATCAGCACCTGATAGGTTTGATCTCTCCCACACACATTTTGGTTTGTTCATCCCTTTTTCCATTCCTCTCTCTCAGAGATTTCCTTTCTCTCCGGTGCAGGTAGTAACCTATGTCTGCATTGGCTCAGTCTCCCATCAGGTGATGGGATGGTGAGTGAGAATGAGGAGCAGAAACCCCAGCAGGAAGATGCTGAGCAAGTAGAACCACATGGAACGTTGTCAGGAAGATCCAAAGGGAATGTTTCCGGGAGTTGTGCACTCCCAGAAAAAGAAACAGCCTGTGAGACTCAGCAGAGGTCAGAAGAAAACTTAAGTACCCACTCAGACCTTATTCCACACGAGAGAATCAACTTGGAACAGACATGCTACACATGCCATGAGTGTGGGAAAAGCTTCAATGGGAGCTCAGACTTTGTCACTCATCAGAGAATGCACAGAGGAGAGAGACCCTACATGTGCTCCGAGTGCGGGAAATGTTTCAATCAAAGCTCTGCCCTTATCACACATCGGAGAATCCACACAGGTGAGAAACCTTATGGATGTTCTGAGTGTGGGAAACACTTCCTTGATAGTTCAACCCTCATCTCACATCAGCGAATTCACACAGGAGAGAGACCCTACACGTGCTCTGAGTGCGGGAAAAGCTTTAGTCGGCGCTCACACCTTATCACACATCTTAGAATCCACACAGGAGAGATGCCCTACACGTGCTCTGAGTGCGGGAAATGCTTCACTGATAGTTCAGCCCTCATATCACATCAGAGAATCCACACAGGGGAGATGCCCTATACATGCTCCGAGTGCGGGAAACGCTTCAATTGGAGCTCACACCTTATCACACACAGGAGAATCCACACAGGAGAGAAACCCTACACGTGCTCTGAGTGCGGGAAAAGCTTCAGTTGGAGCTCACACCTTATCAGGCATCAGAAAATCCACGTAAGAGAGAACTGTAATAAATGCCTTGACTAGGGCTGAGCAAAGATATATATATATATATATATATATATATATATATTTTTTTTTAAATCACATTTGCTAATTCCCCCATAGTGATGTTTGCACCATCTTCACCGTAGTAGCTCAGCTCTCCCAGATGAGTTGCCTGCTTCTGCCTTTTCCAACTCACCCTTCTTTGGGGTCAGTCCTGTGATCTTTTCTGTTGAGCCGTAGGAGTGTATGTCATAGAACCATAGAATATCAGGGTTGGAAGGGACCACAGTCCATTCCCCTGCTGAAAGCAGGACCAACCCCAACTAAATCAACCCAGCCAGGCTTTGTCAAGCCAGGCCTTAAAAATCTCTCAGGATGGAGATTCCACCACCTCCCTAGGTAACCCATTCCAGTGCTTCACCACCACCTTAGCAAAATTAGTTTCCTAATATCCAACCTAGATGGCTCCCACTGCAACTTGAGACCATTGCTCCTTGTTCTGTCATCTGCTACCACTGAAAACAGCCAAGCTCCATCAGCTCCAGGTGGGAGAGAGGTTTGATTCCCAACAAGCTACACTGAGGCAAAAACTACCTGTGCCTGACATCCACTAGGGCTGTACATGGTGTTGGCTGCTCAAGTTAGTGATCTTGGTGTAAAAAGACAATTATAGTTGTAGAGCAGATGCAGTCCAGGTGCAGTGGCTGCCATTAGGTTTCCCCTTGTCCTGACCTAAACTGCATCACTTTTCCTAGTCTAAACAAACCCTGAGCATCACGGTTATACTGTTCCCCCTTTTCACAGCAATTGTTAGTCATCGAGTTCCCCCTTTGGGAACAAATTGTTTCATTTCCCCGTTGCTCTGATGTTGGTTCAGGTTGTGCTGGGGAGCAGATATTTTTACTACCATTTTCCTCACTTAAACTATATTGAACTATAACAAAGAGCAGGAACAGGGCAGGGATAGGGGGAAATGTCATTTCACCCTCTGTAACAATAGGAGATAGGGTAAGTCAGAGGGATTCGCTTATTCCCAGTCACCATCCCAGTCCCCCTGTTGTGCAGTTGGTTAGGTCAATCTTTTTTCTAAAGGGCTGGGAAGATGATACCCTAGTAAATGACTTGGAACTAAGCAAAATACCCATGCATTGGGCTCCCAAAGCCGTTGTGGCCCAGGCCCTATCGCTCCTGAAGATATCTCCTTCCTAATCAGGTGCATGTTGCCTATTTGGGAAATGCAATCCCTTTCTAGGTAGAGATGGGGAAAAATGGAGGTGACATTTCTGTTCAGCTCACCCCTGGGAGATGCTGCAAATGTGTAGAAATTGAAACCCATGTTGAATGTGATAGAGCTGCAGAAAGATACCTATTTTTAATAGAGACCTGACATTTGGTATCTTACAGGGATTCTAAGCCGCACCTGAATTTAGTTCCTAATTTAAATCTGTGCCACCAGATTAAAGAAATAAAAGGGCACAGTAGGGGGAGTTGTACCTCACTGTCGCTACTGATCTGTTGTGTGGTTGGTGAAGAATTCTACGCCAGAGAAGTGTAAAATTACTCCAAGTAAGGTCAAAGATTTGACGAGCTCAGGTAGAAATTGCAGGTAGTGGTGATTGATTTTCACCCCAGATATGGAAGCTGTGGTGTTTTTAGAATCCTGCTCCCTAGTTAAGTGGCATTGATCACTATCCTAAAGGACGCCATGATTAAACTGGGCACAACTGTCTTTTACCATCTGACTCCAAAGTTAGATGAAGCACAGAGAGAAACAGCTGATTCCTTCAGAGCCATTCCATGCCTATGGGTCCCAATCTGGCTGCCTTGTTGGACAAGGAGCACTTCCTTGCTGGCCAAACAATGGTAGCCAATGAGGGAATGTATCAGATGCGAAGTTCAGACTGCAGGATACTTGAATGCTGAGTCCAGAGTCTGTGGTTTGGTCTCTTAGGGCAGGTCTATGCTACCCACCGGATCAGCGGGTAGCAATCGATCTATTGGGGTGTTGATTTATCGCATCTAGTCTAGACATGATAAATCAATCCCTGAGCGCTCTCCTGTCGACTCTGGTACTCCAGCACCGCGAGAGGCACAAGCGGAGTAGACGGGAGCAGCAGCAGTCGACTCAGCGCTGTGAAGATGCCGAGGTAAGTCGACCTAATACGTCGACTTCAGCTCTGCTATTCCCGTAGCTGAAGTTTGTGTATCTTAGATCAATCCCCCCTCCTAGTGTAGACCTGTCGTTAGTTTTTCTCTTGAGTCTAATGCATTTGTATCACCTCTCTGCCTCCTGCTTCTCTGAAAGGTTAGAAAGTGTGAAAATAGAGCACAGGTGGTTCTACTTCCTCAGCATCTTCCTGCTGGGGTTTCCCCTCCTCATTCTCACTCATGGTCCCATCACCCGATGAGACATAGGTCACGCCCTGCACTTGAGAGAGAGGAAATCTGTGCCAGTACCTGGTTCCTAAACTGCAGCTACAGTTCCTACTCTGGGCGAATCCAAAGCCCGAGAGGTGCAGAGATCCAACCCCTTATTATCTTAGAAACATTTTGTTCCCCTTTCTATTTTTTTGTCTGTTTCTTTTTATGAAGTTAGAGAACTCCCAGTCTTTCTATTTGATAGCCTTAAAACCCTGCCCTATGGAATGACAGAACGCATGCTCCTCACCTGTGCAAGCATTGCAAGGAATTGAGTGGTCAGATACATATTGTTCAGCGAGAGCTGTTTGAATTCTTTTACTAATGTGTCTCTTAAGGTCTGTATGTATTTTGGGGCGAGAGGGCAAGGAGAAGTATTAGCTACAGAATAGTTTTCTCCTTAGTTTTCACTAATTAGCTTTGAGGTTGTGGGCTAAATGTCAGCAATGATTTGGTTTCGGTATTGAAATATTCAGCTGGGTAAATCTGGGTTGCACTGCCTGGGTCAAAATCTCTGATTGGGGTTTCGGCATCACTAAATGTGCACCTGCCTTCTTGGGTTGCTCTTTTAGGATTTATAGGGGTTGGTTTTTCTGCTGTATTAATCTGATGGTTGGACTAAATTGATGACTTGATTCCAGCGCAATATCCTTGTTAACTCATTGATTTCCTGATTTGACCTGAACTTTATCACTGTGTTGCTTAACCCTTAGCTGAGTGGTGTCTATAGTCATTTAGCCTTAGGCCTTGTCTACACTACAAGACTATTTCGAATCTACTTAAGTCGAATTTGTGGATTCGACCTTATGAAGTCAAATTTGTGTATCCACACTAAATACAGTAATTCGAATTTCTGAGTCCACATTAACGGGGCCGGCATCGACTTTGGAAGCGGTGCACTGTGGGAAGCTATCCCACAGTTCCCGCAGTCCCTGCTGCCCATTGGAATGCTGGGTAGAGCCCCCAATGCCTGCTGGGGGGAGAAATGTGTCGAGGGTGGTTTTGGGTAACTGTCGTCATTGAACCGTCAATCACGCCATCCCTCCCTCCCTCCCTTAAAGCGCCTGCGGGCAATCTCTTCGTGCACTGTTCTGGTCAGTGATAGCGCGGACACCACATCACTGCAAGCATGGAGCCCGCTGCTATCATCGCCGTTTTCTCCTCCTCGCACTTTATCGTCCACCTCTTCCACAGTCAGCTGCTGAGAAATTGGGCTACTTTTCAGTGGTGCTGCAAGCACTGGGGGACCATAGGGGACGTTTTACCAACATGAATGTCGGGTGGCCGGGCAAGGTTCGTCATGCGTGTGTTCTCAGGAACTGTGGGCTGCGCATACGCCTGCAGGAAGATAGTTTCTTCCCGGACCACGAAATAAGTGTTGGGGATGTGCAGACGCCTATAGTCATCCTAGGTGACCCAGCCTGCCCGCTAATGCACTTGCTCATGAAGCCCTATACAGGCGCCTGGGACAGCGACAAGGAACTCTTCTAATCCCAGCGAGCAGCGTGACCTGTGGCTGGTCAGTTTTTTTACAGAGAAGCTGAACGTGCCCCTGTTTCTTTACCCAGTTACTGTTGACTCTCCTCTTCGGTTACATACCCCGTTCACCCCGTTTCCCCCATTTCCAACACACGTGTAAAAATAAAATACATGTCACACTGTTACTTAAGAGAGGTTTCTTTATTCATGACTTTTCGTTAAAGGCTTGACACTGGGACGCAGACTGTGTTGGGTAGGGTGTGCGCTGATGTAAAGACCGCCTGTAAACTCAAGAAATGACAGGCTCCTGCTCCTACAGCGGTCCGCAGTGCCGGAATGCTGCTTTCAATGGAGCCTGCCATCCCTCTTTTTCGAATTCTGTGTACGGGGGGATATGTGACCTTGTGGCGGAGGAGGACGGATACAGATTCCTCTGCTGCGTGACTCTGCGGTCCAGGACAAGGACCGCTGTCTAAGATCTGTAACCGCCCTCCCCCGCTACAAAGTCACATCCCCACCGCCCACTCAGATCCTGGAAACCACCTCCCATACCGACCATGGTGCCTACAGACTGCACCGTGTGTGTGACCCGCTGCTGATCCTTCCCCCGTGTCTGTACCGTGTGAAAGGTGCCTGTCCTATGCAATTAACAACCCCCTTTCCCCCGCCCCCCATTGAAACACAGTCTTCTGTGAAAAAAAAATCAGAAACATTAATTAACAGCAAAGTATTTTTATTACTTAAGTAGACAGTTAGGTGATGGGACTGGGATTGGGACTTGTGTGAGTCAGGAAGGGAAGGACTTCTGAAAATGTAGGGTATGGGAGCTTTTGGGTACTTGAGCACTCTGCTGGGGTGCACTGACAGTATTGATGGCCCCGGGCGCCCCTCCTCCTGGTTATTTTGGGTGAGGGGGGTATGTGACTTTGTGGCGGGGGAGGGCGGTTGAAGATACACTGCAGGGGGGCTCTGTCCTCCTGCGGTCCTGCAGAACATCCACAAGGCGCCAGAGCGTGTCCGTTTGCTCCCTCACTAGTCCAAGCAGCGTTTGAGTCGCCTGCTTGTGTTCCTCACGCCACCTCTCCTCCCGTTCGCTGTGTGATCGCTGGTACTGAGAGACGGTCTCCCTCCACTGGCTCTGCTGGTCCGCCTTGGCTAGGTAGCAGCCCATACGTTCATCGACTATCTTGTCCCTTGTCTTTTTCTTTCTCCACCTAATCTTTGCCAGCCTCTGCGAGGTGGATGCTGTGGCAGGTCTGGAGACAGTGGAAGCTGTGAGATGGGAAACAGTGAGTGAATTCCTTGCAAAGATACATTTTTGTGAACAAATAACTGAGTCTAGGCTGTCTCTGTGAATTCTGTGTTGAGACCCCTGTGCCTGGTGGGGCACAAATCATTTTCCCGATGAATGCTGGGTAAATGTCGCGATTCAATCTTTCCTCCGGGAAAGCAACGGCAGACAATCTTGTCGAGCCCCTTTTCCCGGAATTGCCCTTGCACACGCCATAGCGTGGCAACCATGGACCCTGTTTTGCCTTTTGTGTATGTCACCGTATGTGTACTAGATGCCGCTGACACAGGCGGGCCAGCAGCGCTACACAGCAGCATGCTTTTGCATGACAGCAGGGATGGTTACCAGGCATACTGCACCGTCTACCATACCATGAATTGGTAAGAAGACGGTAATAAGATGCTCATGGTTACCTGTCCTTTTGCACTGCACCATGTGGTGCTGTCATAAGTCCCCCTGGCCAATCAGCCAGGGGCGCAAAAGCCAAAATTGGGAATGACTCCCTGAGTCAATCCCTCCTTTTTCGTATCTAAAAATAGAATCAGTCCTGCCTAGAATATGGGAAAGTGTACTAGAGAACCTCTGTATCATAGAACCAGAGAGCACAGCTGCTCTGTGTCCGATAATACATAAATTTTGAGCTGAATGCTATTCACAGTGGGTGATCCTGAAACAACCCCACCTGCTCATTCCGGCCTTCCCGCAGCCTTCCTGGGCTACCATACCATTGTCCCACCACTTGTGTGATTAAGTCATAAAGAGTGCAGAAATAAGACACAGGGACTTGTTTGTGAGAAATGAGTGGAAGGAAGCCTCCAGCTGCAATGATAGTCCAGGCAGGACATTAATTACTGTGGATGAAGGAGACCATCATCCTGCTGCTAGTCCAGGGGCAATTGAATCTTTTCTTTACACATGAAGGGTGGGGGCTGATGAAGCTCAGCCCCCTGTTGCTATGATGACGGTTACCAGCCATACTGCACCATCTACCATGAAAAATTAGGGCCAGGCGCCCTTGATCGACCTGACCGATGCTAGTACGCATGGTTACCAGTCCTTTTGCACTGCCCCATGTGCCAATGGGCTGAGGATGACGATGGATATCAGTCGTACTGCACCGTCAGCCACCCATGGCGGGGGGGGGAGTGAGGATGTCGTTCAGTGCTGCAGCATCGCATGTATCTGCAGCATTCATTACGGATACGGTGACATCTAACAGAGTCAACACAGGACCGTTTCCCCTTTCACTTCTGGGTGTGTGGGGGGTGTGTGCGTAAATTGCCGAGCTATGCCCTGAGCCACCGCGGACACTGTGTTAGACCCTAGAAGCATTTGGAGCTCAGCCAAGAATGCAAATGCTTAGCGGAGACAGCAGGAACTGTGGGATACCTTGCGTCCTCATTCCCCCCTCCCTCCATGAGCGTCCATGATATTCTTTGGCTTTCCGTTACGCTCGTCACGCAGCTGCGTGCTGAGTCTCTGCTATGCCGTCTGTCTGGAGATTTTTTAAACATACTTTGGACCAGGCGTAAAATTACAGTAATTACCCTAAATAGATGCAGGAGTCTCCGAGCGAGATCACCCTGAGGACGGTCACTGAAGGAGATAGAGAGCGCATGCTGCGTGAAAGCTACCACGAACCAGGGCCCGATGCAGCCGTGCTCGGGGAGGCAGTGCTCCATGAGTAATTAATGAAAGCCTCGCGCGGAAAAGTGTGCTACCACGGAGCACCCAATAAGGCAGCTCTCCCCAGGAACCTCCTGCTGATGCTTTTCGAGTAACCCCAGGAGAGCTTCGTGGAGATCTCCCTGGAGGATTTCTGTTCTATCCCCATATATAGAGAGACCTCCTTTTCACACACTTAAGATTCCTGTTACATTAATAATAAAAGTTAACATGGTTAAAGCACTTACCGACTGCTCCTTCCCCTGATTCAGGATCCGGGTTCATGGCCGGGGAGGGTTGGTAGGGGATCTCCGTGACGGGGACGAAGAGATCCTGGCTCTCCGGGAAACCAGCGTTGTAAGCGCTGTCACCTGCCTCGTCCTCCACAAACCCTTCCTCATCTTCCCCGTCCGCGAACATCACCGAGGAACTGTCCGTCGACACTGTCCCATCGTCAGAGTCCATGGTCACTGGTGGGGCAGTGGTGGCAGGCTCCGTAGCGTCCGTTTGCCGCTTTGATTTTCCGGTAGCCTTGTCTGGGGTCCTTGATTTTCAAGCGGCGCTGCGTTGCATCCCGCCTGTATCCTCTGTCTCTCATGGCTTTGGAGACCTTCTCGTAGGTCTTCGCATTCCCTGTTTTGGAGCGCAGCTCCGAAAGCACAGACTCCTCGCCCCACACACCGATCAGATCCAAGAGTTCCCAGTCAGTCTAGGCTGGGTCCCTCTTTCTATTCAGAGATTACATGAACTCCTCGGCTGGAGAGCTCTGCAGCGTTGCAGATGCTGCGGAGCTCACCCCGATGTCCAGCCAGGACGTCAGATTCAAAGTGCCCAGACAGGAAAATGAATTCAAATTTTCCCGGGTCATTTCCTGTGTGGCTGGTCAGAGAATCAAAGCTCGGACTGCTGTCCAGAGCGTCAACAGAGTGGTGCACTGTGGGATAGCTCCCGGAGCTACTAAGTTCGATTAGCATCCACACCTAGCCTAATTCGAGCTAGCCATGTCGAATTTAGCGTTACTCCACCTGCCGGGGTGGAGTACCAAATTCGAACTAAAGAGCCCTCTAGTTCGAATTAAATGGCTTCCTGGTGTGGACGGTTGAGCGTTTAGTTCGAATTAACGCTGCTAAATTCGAATTAAAGTCCTAGTGTAGACCAGGCCTTAGTGACGTGCACTCTTGGATTTATTTGTTCATGTTAATAAAATAAGTAACTGGGAAATTGAGTCATTTCTTTCAATAAGCAACCGGGGCTGGAACTTTTCTTTGTGTATTTCCCTTTAATTCACTCTCCATTTTCTTCATTTCACACTGTTCTAAGTTAAGGAACGTGGAGCAACGAAAACTGACACAAACCTGTTGCTGCCCCATTCTGTGCCCATCCAGCAGGAGCAGAGAACAAACCCCTCCTGGAGCCGGGATTGTCACACTGGACTGGAAATACAGACACGTGTTCCCAAGCTTTGCTGTCCTTCTCCAATCATGGCATAAGGGTGACACCTACACCTGCTTGTAATCACGCCTGGCAGGAAGGAGATCCCTATGTGCATTGCCTTGGGAGCAGGGGGATCTGGGAGACACTGGGGGCTATTTACCCAGAGCTCAGGAGCAATCTGCTCTGGGGTGATGCAGTAGAAAAGAGCTGGGTGCTGCTTTCCTCACTTATTTCTCCTTATCCCCGTTCAATCTCTCCTCTTTCCCTTTCTTCCTCCTCCCCCACCCTCTGGCAGGGAGACTTGGTCACTTCCCTGCTCCCAGGGGCGCTCAGTCTCCCGTAGCTGGATTGGCCCCTGTGAGCGCTAATAGGAGCGAGAGCCTGGGTGCGGGTCAGTCCCTGCAGCGGCTCTGGGACACACAGGGGCAGGAGGAGGAGCAGAGATGGGGCTAGTTCCCACCTCAGACAGTCTCTGGCCCGGTGAGTGTGGCAGCTGCAGCCTGGGTTGGGCTTGAAGGAGCCAGGAAGGGGCTGGAGCAGTGGGGGGCTGGTAGGAAGGAAGCAGGAAAAACAAGGAAAAGAGCCGTGGGGCAGCTCCTGGTGGCCAGGCTTTGGAAGGTACCAGACACTGCTGGTGCTGCTGCCTCCAGTGTGCGCTGGGAGCCGGGGCTGAGCTCCGGGCTGCTGCTGCGGCGCCAGAGGGGCTGCTCCAAGGACAGACTTTCACTGAAGCACTTTCTGTGCCCATCCGAGATGGGGAATTTCTCCAGCTGGACCCAGTCCCAGGCTCTGCTGCCCCTGGGCAGGGGCTGCAAGGGCCAGAGGGACCCCAGGGGCAGCCCTGAGTGGGCAGAAGAGAGACTCCACACACAGGTCCCAGAAGCTGAGGGTCTCGCAGCCCCTGGGGATCTGCTCTTGGGTGGGGTCTGGACAGTGATGGAGCCCCTGCCTCATGCTGCCTCAGGTGCAGTGTGAGAAACTGCTGTGTGTAGGAATTTGCTACTTATGGTGCATTGAGCATGCTCAGTAAATCTGCTGAAGCCACTTCCCTTCACCCTGCCCTTTCTCAGAATCAGATTCTGCAGATTGCTATTTACAGGGTGTCATAAATGTATCGCTACGGGTAGCATAAAATACCCTGTAAAGGGTTAAAAAGCTCAGATAACCTGGTTGGCACAGGACCAAAAGGACCAATAAGAGAAGAAAATACTTTCAAATCTGTGGGGGAAGGTTTTTGGTTTTTTGTTCCTTTGTTCTCTCTGGGTCAGTGAGGAGCCAGGGCATGGAAAATACATCTCCCTAAGCACATGGCATAGAAAAACCTTAGAGTTCTGTCCATAGGCAGGTCCTTGCATAGCTTGCTGAGTCACAAGGCGTATCTGCCTTTTCTCTGTGGGTCGATTGTAGAGCTGATGGTCCGTAATGGGCCATCAAGCAGGCTAGGCAGAACTGACACCAAATTGTCTGGCTGGGGTGTTCCCCGGATGCAGAGCACAAGTTTGAAATACAGGCAGCATAGAGCCAATATTCATAACGTCAACTTCAAAAATGATACACATCTAGAGATGGCATCATTATAATCAGCCAATCAGAACCTCTCCATAGATCCCTTACACGACAACCTTTCTACAATATTGGCTGCAAATATAGAACAGTGGTCGCAATGGTGATCTATACAGGTACAGATTATGTCAATAACGTCACAGGAGGTGACATGGCATCAGTGAGACTGATACTGGAATAGGCTCTAGTTTTGGTGTCCTCATTTGAAAAAGATGTTGTGAAACTGGAGCTGGGGCAGCAAAGAGCCACCAAATGTCCTGAGGGCTGGAGAAAAATGCCTTCTAGGGAGCTATTGAAAGAGCTCAACCTGTCCAGCTTATCAAAAGAAGATTGAAAGGTGACTTCATTGAAGTGTTGAAGTGCCTTAATGGAAAGAAAAGATTGGATATTAAAGGGCTCTTTAATCTAGCAGAGAAAAGCATAACAAGACCCAATGTCTGGAAGGTGAAAAGAGACAAATTCATATTACAACTAAGGCACAAAGATTCAACAGCGAGGATGATTGACCACAGGAACAAGCTACCAAGGAAAGTGGTGGATTCTCCATCTCCTGATGTCATTTCATGAAGACTAGATGCCTTTCTGGAATGTGTTTGCCCCAAAAGTAGCTATTGTGTCATACAGGAGGCCTGTGATATGCAGGGGGTCAGATTAGATGCTCTAATGGTCTCTTCTGGCCATAAAGTCGACTCATTTCTGAAAAACTGAGTGTAGCATTCGGAGCAGCGTCTGATGTTTCCCTGTCTAGCCAGCTTGCTGCCTAGAACGAACGCTCCTCGAGTGGGGTGATCCTCAGGGAGTAGCTCAAACCTGCAAAGTGCCTGGCCAGGGGCAGGACATTAGCCCAGCAAGGGAGGGGTGTGGCAGTGACATCACAAAGGCCTTTGACAGGACCTCAGCCTATTGGTCCAAGGTGGTGGGGAGGTGGTGACCTCACAGAGAGATGCTGACATCAGCCAGGCAGGACAGGGGCGAGGGGCCAGGGAAACCTCAGAGACCCCTGTGGCTTTGCTTCAGCAAGTCTCCTTCTCCAGGTCTCTCTTTGAGGACTGAGAGAGTATTCGGGTTCACGGACGTGAGCGCCAGAAGGAACCTCTTTCGAGTTTTCTCCTTCCCTTTTAGCGATTTTACTAGAAAACAGCCGTCCCTGTTTAGAAGGTAAGAGCCTCCTGGAGGTTTGAAACCTGTTCAGTCTGATCCATCTGGTGAGAGTTGAATTCTAGGCATGGAAAACACGAGCTTAAGGAGGCAGAATTTTATTGCGCACCTGGGATTTTGTCCCTCAGAATCACTGTGGACATTAGGGTTTGTCCTTTTTGTTTCCCCTTCTCCTCCATCCCTCCCTCCTTTCTCTTCATTTCTTGCTTCTTTTTTCCTTTCTCCTGTTCCCCTCCCAACACCAGGAGGTAGGGGTGTGTGTGTGTGTGTGTGTTGCGGGGGAGTGCTCTGCAGCTCCCACTGTGGGAGGTCCACCCAAAAATGTGGGGCTGAAATAGTGCTCGGGCAGTGATCCCCACTAGTGACCTGGGCCATCCTTTGGGCTCTCTGGTGAGAACCCTCAGCCTCCCGTCCTCAGTCTCTACCCTTGATTGGCTGAGCAGGGGGTTATTGACAGGGAGGAGACTCAGGTCCTTGTTGGTCTCTTTTAATACCAAGGAAATAAGTCAGAACCAGTTCTATGTTTGATGAATGTTGCTGCTTCTCGGCATTAATGGTCTCTGAGCAGTTCATGATTCTCTCTAACATTGCAGTTCTCCTCAAATACTTGCTGAATAATTCCTGTGCACTGTTGTTGTTCTGGAGCTCATCTGAGAGCACTTTATTCAGGTCATTCAATGTCTGAAATTCAAGATCTGATGGTTAGTTTGAAAATCAGGGCTCTTGGGTCCTATTCCCAACTCTGCCACTGACTGGCCGTGTGACCTAAGACAAGTCAATTCTCCTTTCTCAGCCTTAGCTTCTCCCTCTTTCAAGTAGGGATAATAATGATCCTCTCCTACCTAGCTCAACACACTCACTCTTCCCCAACACACACATTGTCTCTCCCCACACACACACACAGTCTCCACACCACAGTTGAAAAGCAGCTGGTAATCTAGTAAGAGGCCCATGGAACGGTGGGATAGAGAAACCTGCATCATGTGATGCTGTACCAGCCCGTGAGGCATTGCAAACCCTTCCCAAAACATCCTGCAGCCAGTTGCACAGTGGGATAGTTACCCACAGTGCACTGCTCTCTGTTGCCATCCACGAACTGCTAGCATGGATGTGCTCTGGGGACACAAGGGGCATAGGGAGGACATTCAATAGCTGTTTAGTTAAAACACTTTAACTAAAGCAGCAATGCCAGGGGGTTGGTGGCTCCTTTCTTTCCTCACCGTGGAGTAAACTCAGCTTTTTATTCCATTCTTGATGTTTCATGGAATAGCAACAGACGACTGAAGAAAGATGCGGACAGGGCGGGTCTCAAGGGAGGGGCAGAGAGGTGTGGGTAGTGGGCAGGGTGGGTTGCAGGGATGGGTCAGAGCGGTGGCGGCTGGCGGGCAGACCGTGTGGTCGGGGGTGGAGAGGCACGAGCAGGAGGCAGGAAGGCCTTGGGGGAGGAGAGGAGCGAGCGAGAGGTGGATCAGCCGTCCTCAGCCAAAGAGGAAGAGCGGGGGGTGGAAAGTGGCCAAACAGGAGCAAGGGGGGAGCACAGGTGGGGCCTCAGAGAGAGGAGAAGGGGGGGCAGTGCCATGGTCTGGGCACCAATGGGCCCCCCACTTCTAGGGCGCTTCCAGCGCTCACACCCAGCCTCCCCAAATGCAAGAGCCATGGGCCACCTATTCTCTTCATCTTCACTAACCAAGCCCCTCCCCAAGCTATGCTGATGGGAAAAGCCCTCCTGTTGACACAGCGCTATCTGCACCGGGATTAGGTTGATATAACTCCATTGCTTAGGGAGGTAAATTTTTCACACCCCTGAGTAATGTAGTTACACCGATCTAATTTTGTAGTGTAGACCTGTCCAAAGAACCTTGGGAGTAAAACTTCCCCTGCTCCTCTGCTTTACTGAATCCAAACACCAGCAAAACTTGTCAGGCCCAGATGGAGGTTGGCAGAGAGTCAGGTGTGTGTAGACATGATCTCTTCAGCAGCTGTAGGCACCATGACTTAGCTGGCTAAAACCACTGTTTTGTATACAGGTCAAGTTCCAGTGGTACCTTACCGAGTTGCTTTTGGGGCACCTGGTATTGGCTTCTGTCAGAAGACAAGATTCAGAGCTAGATGGACCTTCGGTCTAGCCTAGTGTGGTTTTTCTTATGGTTTAAATTACACTCACAGGCACTGAGGATAGAGTTACTGAAAGTTTGGGAGTTAGGAGCTGATAGGTCAGTGGTCCAGTCCCCTCTCAGACGACCCTGTCCCTCTGGGACAGGGGCAGGTCTGAGCTCTCACACCAAATGCTCATTGTGGCTGCCAGAATCTGTGGGCAGCTCGTTTAGTTTATGCCGAGGGTTGAGTCCTGTTTTGTGCACCGTGTCTGAGAATGAAAATCCTAAACCGCCCTTTGAAATAACAAAAGCAGCAGGACGTGTTTCTGTCCCTGCCCCAGAGCAGACAGACCGATGGAGAAATGCCATGAGTCCAGGGTAATACTCCCCTGCGGTTTTACCATTTCCACTTGCTAAACCCCCTCCCAACCTTCTGGGCTCCTGGAGCAGGGGACTGAGCCTGAGCCGAGACACGGACACTGCAACTTTACAGCCCAAGCCGCATGACCCTGATTAATGTGACACGGGCCAGTCGTGGGTGTTTCATTGCACTGGAGACGTAGCCTAATGTTATGTCTACACTGTGATTAACACACCCAGGGCACCTGTCGCAAAGCCCGGGTCAGCTGACTCAGGGTTATGGGGCTTGGGCTGCAAGACTATAAAATTACAGTGCAGACAGATGGGCTTGAGCCCAGTCTCTGAGACCCCCCGAGGGGTGAGGGTTTCTGAACCCAGGCTTCAGTGTGAACACAAATATCTGCACCACAGTTTTTAGCCTCTCAGCTTTAGCTCCATGAGCCCACGTCAGATGGTCCAGGCCAGCCATGCTTTTATCCCAGGAGAGATGGACTCTAAGGGTACATCTCCATTGCAATGTCAGCCCAGGGGTGGCTCGCTGTGCTCAAAGCAGCACCCTGGAAGCCCCATATTCACCACTCTCTTATAATGATGATACGGTTTGTACAAAGTCTGCCTGGTGAGGTGTCATTTCAAAAGTCTTGGTCTGTTGAACATTACTATTGTGTTGGATTGTGTGTGTAGCATTGGCTGGGAAGTTTTGCTCTGTGTGTGTGTGACTGAGATGAGGTTGGGAAATGCCCCCCACCAGCCTTTCAGGTGTGACAGTGGAGGAGCCAGACTCGCTGCTGGCCCATTAAAGGGATCCACACTGACAAGGACTATCCCAGGAACCGTGTACAATGCAGACTTCTCCGAGATAGCACAGCGACAATGGACACTGCTTGGCTCACATCATAGCAAAGGTACTTCCTAGCAAGTGGGAAGAAACTATGAAGGGGGCGGTAGAGACATTGTGAATTGGCCTCTCTCCCCCACAACTCAACAGCTGGAAACACACCTGGATGACAAAACTGATTCAGAAATCAGAAGAGAATAATAATAGTACACACTTGGAGTTGCAGCTAGCCGCAGATGTTAGGAGTAACAAGAAGGGTTTCTTCAGGTATGTTAGCAACAAGAAGAAAGTCAAGGAAAGTGAGGGCCCCTTGCTGAATGAGGGAGGGAACCTAGTGACAGAGGATGTGGAGAAAGCTAGTGTACTCAATGCTTTTTTTGCCTCTGTCTTCCCAGACAAGGTCAGCTCCCAGACAGCTGCACTCTGCAGCACGGTATGGGGAGGAGGTGACCAGCTCTCTGTGGGGAAAGAAGTAGTTCGGGACTATTTAGAAAAGCTGGACGAGCACAAGTCCATGGGGCCGGATGCGCTGCATCCGAGGGTGCTAAAGGAGTTGGCCGATGAGATTGCAGAGCCATTGGCCATTATCTTTGAAAACTCATGGCGATTGGGGGAGGCCCTGGATGACTGGAAAAAGGCTAATGTAGTGCCCATCTTTAAAAAAGGGAAGAAGGAAGATCCAGGGAACTACAGGCCAGTCAGTCTCACCTCAGTCCCTGGAAAAATCATGGAACAGGTCCTCAAGGAATCAATTCTGAACCACTTAAAGGAGGGGAAAGTGATCAGGAACAGTCAGCATGGATTCACCAAGGGCAAGTCATGCCTGACTAATCTAATTGCCTTCTATGATGAGATAACCGGCTCTGTGGATGAGGGGAAAGCAGTGGATGTGCTATTTCTGGACTTTAGCAAAGCTTTTGATACAGTCTCCCACAGTATTCTTGCCAGCAAGTTAAATAAGTATGGGCTGGATGAATGGACAGTAAGGTGGATAGAAAACTGGCTAGATGGTCGGGCTCAACGGGTAGTGATCAATGGTTCCATGTCTATTTGGCAGCCAGTATCAAGTGGAGTGCCACAAGGGTTGGTGCTGGGGCCGGTTTTATTCAATATCTTCATTAACAATCTGGAGGATGGTGTGGACTGCACCCTTAGCAAGTTTGCAGATGACACTAAACTGGGAGGAGTGGTTGATACACTGGAGGGTAGGGATAGGATAAGAGGGACCTAGACAAATTAGAGGATTGGGCCAAAAGAAATATGATGAGGTTCAACAAGGACAAGTGCAGAGTCCTGCACTTAGGACGGAAGAATCCCATGCACTGCTACAGACTAGGGACCGAATGGCTGGGCAGCAGTTCTGCAGAAAAGGACCTAGGGGTTACGGTGGACGAAAAGCTGAATATGAGTCAACAGTGTGCCCTTGTTGCCAAGAAGGCTAATAGCATTTTGGGTTGTATAAGTACGGGCATTTCCAGCAGATCGAGGGATGTGATCATTCCGCTCTATTCAGCACTGGTGAGGCCTCATTTGGAGTACAGTGTCCAGTGTTCGGCCCCACACTACAAGCAGGATGTGGATAAATTGGAGAGAGTCCAGCGGAGGGCAACAAAAAATGATTAGGGGGTTGAAGCACATGACTTATGAGGCGAGGCTGAGGAAACTGGGCTTGTTTAGTCTGCAGAAGAAAAGACTGAGGTGGGGATTTGATAGCTGCTTTCAACTACCTGACTGGGGGTTCCAAAGAGGATGGATCTAGACTTTTCTCAGTGGTAGAAGATGACAGAACAAGGAGTAATGGTCTCAAGTTGCAGTGGGGGAGGTTTAAGTTGGATATCAGGAAAAACTTTTTCACTCAGAGAGTGGTGAAGCACTGGAATGGGTTACCTAGGGAGGTGGTGGTATCTCCTTCCTTAGAGGTTTTTAAGGTCAGGCTTGACAAAGCCCTGGCTGGTATGATTTAGTTGGGGATTGGTCCTGCTTTGAGCAGTAGATTGGAGTAGTTGACCTCCTGAGGTCCCTTCCAACCCTGAGATTCTATGATTCTATGATTCTCTATGATACGGTTACATATTATGTCAATAACGTCACAGGAGGTGACACGGCATCAGTGAGACTGATACTGGAATACTGCCTTCAGTTTTGATGTCCTCATTTAAAAAAGATGTTGTGAAATTGGAGCTGGGGCAGCAAAGAGCCACCAAAGATTCTGAGGGCTGGAGAAAAATGCCTTCTAGTGAGCTATTGAAAGAGCTCAACCTGATTAGCTAATCAAAAGAAGATTGAAAAGTGACTTCATTGAAGTGTTGAAGTGCCTTAATGGAGAGAAAATACTGGGTATTAAATGGCTCTTGAATCTAGAAGAGAAAGGCATAACAAGACTCAATGGCTGGAAGGTGAAAAGAGACAAATTCATATTACAACTAAGGCACAAATATTCAACAGTCAGGATGATTAACCACAGGAACAAGCTACCAAGGAAAGTGGTGGATTCTCCATCTCCTGATGTCATTTCATGAAGACTAGATGCCTTTCTGGAATGTGTTTGCCCCCAAAGTAGCTCTTGTGTCATACAGGAGGCCTGTGATATGCAGGGGGTCAGATTAGATGCTCTAATGGTCTCTTCTGGCCGTAAAGTCAACTCATTTCTGAAAAACTGAGTGCAGCATTGGGAGCAGCGTCTGATGTTTCCCTGTCTAGCCGGCTTGCTGCCTAGAACGAACCCTCCTTGAGTGGGGTGATCCACAGGGAGTAGCTCAAACCTGCAAAGTGCCTGGCCAGGGGCAGGACATTGGCACAGCAAGGGAGGGGTGTGGCAGTGACATCACAAAGGCCTTTTGCAGGACCTCAGCCTATTGGTCCAAGGTGGTGGGGAGGTGGTGACCTCACAGAGAGATGCTGACATCAGCCAGGCAGGACCGGGACGAGGGGCCAGGGAAACCTCAGAGACTCCTGTGGCTTTGCTCCAGCAAGTCTCCTTCTCCAGGTCTCTCTCTGAGGACTGAGAGAGTATTCGGGTTCATGGACGTGAGCGCCAGGAGGAACCTCTTTCGAGTTTTCTCCTTCCCTTTGAGTGATTTTACTAGAAAACAGCCGTCCCTGTTTAGAAGGTAAGAGCCTCCTGGAGGTTTGAAACCTGTTCAGTCTGATCCATCTGGTGACAGGTCACTTCCCTTCTCTATACCTCAGGCTCCTCCCCATCTGCCCAATGGGAACAGGGACAGTTCTCGAACTCTGGGCAGTCGTGAGCCCGAGTGAGATAAGGGGCGATAAGGCCCTCTGTGAAGGAGAAAGGGGAGTTTCACGGTGTTTAGCAACAAGGAATTCTAAAGTTTGCTAAAATGTCTAGTCTGTGGAAACAAGAAATGTTCGAGGCCAAACTTTTTAACCACTAACTTTTCTAAAGCCCATTCAGGGATGTGAATCTCTGTCTTTTAGGTACCTGGGGTTCTTTGCCAGCAGGAGAGAAGAGGTTCCTGCCTCCATTTTTGTGGCCTTAACAAACCCGGTGTTGTGCCTCAGTTCTCATCTGAGATCCCTGAAAAAGAACATCTTCCCATCCATGAACAAGACAGGACCTATCTTTCAAAGGGGAACAAAGAGACCCCTGGGACTTACAGACTAGCTAGCCTCACTTCCATAGCTGGAGAGATACTGCAATACATTCTTAAACAGTTTGTCAGCAGCACCTACAGGATAATTTGGTTCTTAGGACGAGTGAGCATGGATTTGTCAAGAACAAATCATCCCAAACCAATCCTCTTTCCTTCTTTGGCAGGGTTCTGGGCCTAGTGGAGGTGGGTGAACAGTAGATGGGATCTATCTCGGGGTTACTAAGGCTTTTGGCACAGTCCCGCAGGACATTCTCACAAGCAAACAAGGGAAATGCGGTCTCGATGCAATCAGTGTCACGTGGGTGCAGAGCTGGTTGAAAGCCCAGACTCCAGGGGCCCTTCTCCATGGTTGGCTGCCCAACGGAGAGGGCGCACCTAGTGGGTCTGGCAGGGATCAGTCCGGGATCCGGTGCTATTCAATAGTTTCATGAATGATTTGGAAGATGGAGTGGAGAGCATGCTTCTAAAATGTGCAAATGACACCAAGCACTTTGGAGCTCAGGACTGGAATTCAAAACGCCCTTAACAAATTGGAGACTTGGTCTTCTTGAGCCAAACCCCATGGCTGGGCCCCTCTCTCTAGACTGGGCTGAAGTGAAACCCCAGAGCCAAACACTCCTCCTCCTGGACAGTGCTCTCTGACCTTGAATGGTCAGATGCTGCTTAGCGCTGTCAGAGCAGCTTTGGCTGGGGGATTCTCCCAGCACTTTCCAATAGCGGGAAGGTACGAAATCCCCATTTGCCTGCTGGGGACGGAGCCCTAGAGGGGGGAGCAACTTGCCCAAAGTCCCACCGGAAAAGGAAAACAACCAGCAGTGGAACCAATAGGGGTGTCAGGATCTTGGAGGCGCTGTCACCCCCACACTAGGGCGGTGTTATGCACCCCCTGCGGCTGGCCGAGTTTCTCCGTCTCTTGGCAATAAGACAGCCTAGAACCCCAACCAGGGTTATTCTATCTGCTACCCAAGATCCATAAACCTGGAAATCCTGGATGCCCCATCATCTCAGGCATTGGCACCCTGACAGCAGGATTGTCTGGCTATGTAGACGCTCCATCATCATTCCACACAAAGATGGACTACAAGCCGTCAGGAACAGTATCCCCGATAATGTCACAGCTGAACTTTGTGACTTTGTCCTCACCCATAACTATTTCACATTTGGGGACAATGTGTACCTTCAAGTCAGCGGCACTGCTATGGGTACTCACATGACCCCACAGTATGCCAACGTTTTTATGGCTGACTTAGAACAACGCTTCCTCAGCTCTTGTCCCCTAATGCCCCTACTCTACTTGTGCTACACTGATGACATCTTCATCATCTGGTCCCATGGAAAAGAAAACCCTTGAGGAATTCCACCATGATTTCAACAATTTCCATCCCACCTACAACCTCTGCCTGGACCAGTCCACACAAGAGATCCACTTCCTGGACACTACTGTGCTAATAAGCGATGGTCACATAAACACTACCCTATACCGGAAACATACTGAACGCTATACTTACCTACATGTCTCCAGCTTTCACCCAGACCACATCACACAATCCATTGTCTACAGCCAAGCTCTAAGATACAACCACATTTGCTCTAACCCCTCAGACAGAGACAAACACCTACAAGATCTCTATCAAGTGTTCTTACAACTACAGTACCCACCTGCTGAAGTGAAGAAGCAGATTGACAGAGCCAGAAGAGTACCCAGAAGTCACCTACTACAGGACAGGCCCAACAAAGAAAGTAACAGAACCCCACTAGCCGTCACCTTCAGCCCCCAACTAAAACCTCTCCAGTGCATCATCAAGGATCTACAACCCATCCTGAAGGACAATCCCTCACTCTCACAGATCTTGGGAGACAGGTCAGTCCTTGCTTACTGACAGCCACTCAACCTGAAGCAAATACTTATCAGCAAACACACAACAAAAACACTAACCCAGGAACCTATCCTTGCAACAAAGCCCATTGCCAACTCTCTCCCCATATCTGTTCAGGGGACACCATCATAGGACCTAATCACATCAGCCATGCCATCAGGGGCTCATTCACCTGCACATCTACCAATGTGATATGTGCCATCATGTGCCAGCAATGCCTCTCTGCCATGTACATTGGCCAAACCAGAGAGTCTCTACATAAAAGAATAAATGGACACAAATCAGACATCAAGAATTATAACATTCAAACACAGCCAGAGAACACTTCAATCTCCCTGGTCACTCGATTACAGACCTAAAAGTCGTAATATTACAACAAAAAACCTTCAACAACAGACTCCCACGAGAGATGCTGAATTGGAATTAATTTGCAAACTGGACACCGTTAAATTAGGCTTGAATAAAGACTGGGAGTGGGTGGGTCATTACACAAAGTAAAACTATTTCCCCATGTTTATTTGTCCCCCTACTGTTACTCACACCTTCTTGTCAACTGTGGGAAATGGGCCATCCTGATTGTCACTACAGGTTTTTTTCTCCTGCTGATAATAGCTCACCTTAACTGCTCACTCTCATTATAGTGTGGATGGCAACACCCATTTTTTCATGTTCTCTGTGTGTATATATATATCTTCCTGCTGTATTTTCCACTGTATGCATCTGATGAAGTGGATTTTAGCCCACGAAAGCTTATGCTCAAATAAGTTTGTTAGTCTCTAAGGTGCCACAAGTACTCCTCATTATTTTTGCAGATAAATTCATGGAGGTGAAGTCCATTAATGGCTATTAGGCAGCCTGGGTAAGGAATGGTATCCCTAGCCTCTGTTTGTCAGAGGGTGGAGATGGATGGCAGGAGAGAGATCACTTGATCATTGCCTGTTAGTTTCAGTCCCTCTGGGGCACCTGGCATTGGCCACTGTTGGCAGATAGGATATGGGGTTGGATGGACCTTTGGTCTGGCCATTCTTCTTTTCTTATGAAGGGAAGGGCAGAGCCCTGCAACAAAGTTTCTGTAGTGTAGTGGTTATCACGTTTGCCTAACACGCAAAAGGTCCCTGGTTCAAAACCAGGCAGGAACATGATGGCTTAATTTTTCCCAACTCCTAGTGGCCTGTCCCTGCTGTTGTAGGAGCAGCAGTGATTTCTATTGCTCAATAGGTCTGTTATACTTTCCCCATTCCCATTTTTGTCTCCTCTCCCTCTCTGAATGCCTGTGAAGTGGCTTCCCCCTCCCCCTCCCCCTCCCTCCTGCAATGCTTGTGGGATGAAGGGGCTGGTTGAACAGCTGGAAGAGCAGAAGAGCTCCTAGATAGACAAGGTGTCTGTGACTCTCATTAGGCAGCGATCACACACCCAGAGCATGGACATTGCCCAAGGTGGAGTGTGACGCACCAGATGCAGCCAAGTCATCTCTAGTCGCAGGCCATGAGGAGCAGGTCCTTAAAAGGGGAAGGGGCCCTGTGCTCAGGAGTCACTCACAAGCTTGTACCTCCAGTGAATGCCCTTCGCCCGGACCGCCTGGCCAGTGGTTCGCTGCATTGCAGTTCATTGTGCCTCGGGAAGACTTACCTTCATCGCACCGTCCATCGCGGTGCTGTGGGACACGTATCTTGCAGAATCCTGTGCCTGCCTCTTGGCTTCCCAGGGGTGGCTACTTGCAGCCCAGGAGAAGAAGGATGGTTCTGGTGAAAGGACGACAAGCAAAGCACTGGGAGGAAATTTGGGTGTGGGCTCTGCGCTGGGGGTGGGGGTGGGGTTCAGGAGGGGTGGTGCAGCTCCCAAAGTGACCGGTACACACAACCCTCTGGCAGCAGCTCCTAGATGAGTGGGGCCAGGGGATCTCCATGTGCTGCTGTCTGCAGGCGCTGCCCCCAGAGCTCCCATTGGCTACAGTTCCTGGCCAATGGGAGCTGCAGAGTTGGTGCTCGGGGCAGGGGCAGCACGTGGAGACACTCCCCCCCACCCCAGGGGATGCTGGGACATGCCAGCCACTTCTGGGAGCGGCACGGAGGGGCGTATGTAGAGTGGGCAGGGAGCCACCTTAGTGCTGCTGGCACATCTCTGCACACCCATTGTGGGGGGAGGGGAGCAGAGGGCCTCCATGTGCTGCCTGGGGTAGGGGCAGAGCACGGAGCTGCCTCCCCTCCGGGGTCTATTACAGGAGTGGGTGGGTGGGGTCTTTTGGCCTGCAAGGTGCAGCAGGTCAGACTAGATGATCACACTGGTCCCTTCTGACCTTAAAGGCTCTGAGTCTAAAAGGGAGAGGGAAGTAAAGGAATTTAAAAAAAAAATAAACCAAGCATTGTAATACCAGGATGACTCCAACTGCTCATTATATAGTCCCACCCCTTTCTTCCTCCACTGGGTGTTTAATGACCTGTTGGGATTTGGGACACTGATTCTCTCATTCCATTGATAAACTGATACAACATGACTGAAATTAAACCAATTCCCAGTTGAGGAATCATCACATGAGCTAGGAATCAAACCCAGGTCAACTGCATGGAAGGCAGCTATGCTCACCACTATACCACCAATGCATCTGGTGAAAGTCTCTGATTTTTCACACTTGGTGATTGGTCACCTTACTTCTCAGCATGAGGCGAATGTCTCTGTGGTCTCTGCCATTCATCGTGGGGAGTTTCCCCACTGATAACAGTTCTTGCTGGGTTGGGGATGGGAGACAGAAGAGGCGTTTATTCTGTTTCATTCCTCTCCATTTTCTGTTCCTCCCCTTCCCTTCCAGGGTCCTCCCTTCCATTTCAGACTGTGCAGTGACACCCTCCCTGCACCCAGGACTCTCGAGCCTCTGGAGCAGCACGATCCCATGAGATCCTCAGTGACCAAGGGTCTTTTCCAACTTCCAGGAGACACAGCTTGAATCTAAGGGAAGCTCTGTTCCTTCCTGGGGATCCTCTCTCCCTTCATGGAGATCAAGAGCATGAAGCCTCTCTGCCTTGCCTCCTGGGTCTGAATTAATGTCCCATTTCCCACTATGTGCTCGAAAGAAACAAATGTTTCTAACCCAGGTGAGCGGCGTTAATTCAGCTGGAATCCTTCACCCACATTCCTTAGGAGATACAGACTCTCTGTGACACAGACTGACTGGGGTTCATCTCTGTATGTCCCCAATGGGGAAGGAAAGACACTGAGGGCGAAGGAAGAAGATGGACAGAAGGAGTCAAATGGGGCTAGACCAGAATAGGACATTTTCTGCCTGTTAAAATGTACTAGACTCTAATTGCTTAAAACAAAACAAAACCCCACCAGCTTCTGTTTGAACCATCAGCTTTTCACAGAGCAGCCAAAGTGGTGAAGCACAGACACACATAACCACCGACAGCCCAAGTTTGTCTAAGAAGCACCTATAGTGGCTCATGCAGGGGGAAATACAGCTGTGGGTGTGAGTTCAGGCCTCACCCAGAGTGTTGGTTTTCATTAGCCACGGAGCTTCCCCCACTTGCTTTGCCCAATTCACATGGAAAGTGCCATAGGAGGGTGATGAGAGTAAATTCTAAACTCTGAAATGCGGCGGTTGACCCAGAGATTGGGATAAGGGGTTTGAAGAGAAAAAGCTCTAAGAGTATAAAACCAGACAGTCTACAGGGGCAGGTTCGGTACAACGCCTCAACAGGGAGCCATTTGGGGGGGTTCACTCCCTCTGTTCAATGTCCTGAGAGGTATTTGAAGATGAAGATAACGCCATGGCTAACAGGTGACTGGCACGTCCTGGGTTAAAGAAAGGGACCTGGGTTAATAGTCTGAAGATTTGCGTTACCGTCACTGTCTGACCCCCCTTCAGTGTGGAGCAGGTGTGTACGTTGCTGGGTGGAACGCACAGACTCCTGCAGAGCAGGGGCAGCTGTTCCCATGGCAGAGAGCCTGGCACTTAGGAGACTTTCTACACTTGCTGTTTTGAAGCAATTCAGTAAAATAACAGTGGAGCTACAATGTCTGGTCCAAAATTTCAGCTGCCCCTGGTGCAAAAACGCTATTTTAGGATCTACATCGGAGGCTCCTGGCACTAGGACACCTGACCAGAGAGCTCAGTGGGGGCGTAACAGCTGCTGACTCTGAGGGTCCCGGGCTAAATCCACTTGCAGGGGGAAGTGTTTTGATTTATTTGATGGATAATGAGCACCAGCTACCAGGGGAGAAGCCCTGAGAGTCGCTGCCACTCCAGCTGCTGCTAGGGCAGGGGGGAGCCCCAGGGGGCCAGCTGCTGCTCTGGCCAACCCAGAAGTGCTGCCAGAGGCCACCAAGCTGTGGCTGCTCCTGCTGCCCTCGGGACCACTGGTCAAGTGGTCCCCAGGGCCAGCCGCATTGGCCGCTGCTTGGGCGGTCCCTGGAGCCAGTTGATTGAGTGGCCCTGGAGTCAGCCACTGTGCCCACTGCAGAAGTCACGGAGGTTGCAGGAAGTCACAGAATCCGTCACTTCCACCACCTCCGTGATAGACACGGAGACAAACCCCTCCCTGCTGTGACTGCAGTTCCTGGAAGGAAAGAGAAGAACAGAAAGTGACGAGAGAAGAAAAAAAGAGAGATTCCCTGTCACCTCTCTCCCTGCTGCCTCCCCCCTTGTATTCTGTAACCCCATCTCACTGGGTTCCCTGTGCTGGTGCCATGGGGGTGACACTAGAGTTCTGGGGATTTGGGGGGAGGGGTAGGGGGCTCTTCACTTCTCAGCATTTCACACAAATTTGTCTTTGGGCTGAAATTTCTTCTGTTAGGCCTCTGTCAGAGCTGTACCCCACCCTGTTTGCGGGGGGGGGGGAAGAGGGGAGATGTAAATTGCAGAGCAGGCAGAGAAGTCGCCCATAAAGGGTCATATTGATCTGGTGACTGGTTCTGACCGGGGTCACACGTCCTATGACACAGGCTCATGTGCAGAACATGGGAGCTCTGGCTTGTCCTAAATGCTGTAGAGTGTGAGTTCCTGGGAGAGGGAGCAAGAGGAGAAAGGCAGAGACATTGGAGACGAGGAATTGGGGGGAGAAGAAGGAGAGAACAGAGAGACAGTAAATGATTGAAGCAGAACAGGTGTCCCAACTCCATCTTGCTCATCACAGATGTTCAGAGAGACAGGTAGTTGCGGGTTTTCCAGTGTCAAGTATGAACTTTGATTCTAACAATGTGCATTGAAATATCAAGGGGATCTCCACATACCTGATCTCTTCCCTCTCCCCTTTTTTAGTATTAATTTTTATTTTGATGTGTTTGGCTTAACCGTGATCGTCTCTTTCCCCACCTGTATTGCAATTTGGGGTTTATGTTTATTTTGCCTCCCTGTTGTTCATGTCATTATAATTATAACAGCAAAGGAATCTGCAGGAGGAAAAACTGACTCAAAACTTCATTTCCCCATCGTGCCGGAACATCCTACAAACAGCTCACACAGCTGGAATCATAACACGCAAAGCCAGGGGATGGGAGATGCAGGTTTCCAAGGGTTCTGTCTTTCTCAGATTACAATCTTCCCTGAGAAGGAAGGGGACAGCTTGTTTTAAAGACCAGGTTTGTGTTTGTTTCTGGTACATATGGAGGGGCTGGGTAGTGCTGATTCCAGCCCCCAGACTCTGGGAGGATAAGGAACAAATTCAGGATGCCAGTGACCTGCAGGAGGGAGATGATCTTTTGACAGTGAGGGACGCCTCGTCCTAAAGGCCTTTGTCTGCCCCCTTCCAGTGACTGTTTGGCACAGGAATGCAGCCCCCACTCCTGGGTCTCTCCTGGGGAAATAATGTTTCTGTGCAAAACACCAAAGCTTTTAACAGAAAAGAAAAGGAAATGGCCACACGATGGGATTAGGACATAAGGAATGAAACACAAGATCCTTCTCCCATGTGCATTGATTTTAACCTTGTTTGTGGTGGTGTTGTATCCCTGTTGGCCCCAGGGGTCCTCTGGGGCGCCGGGCATTGGCCACTTTCGGGAGAGTGGGCTAGATGAACTGGTCTGACTCAGTGTGGCTGTTCTTATGTTCTAACTGCTGGTTATGGAGGAGACGACCTTCCAGGCTACACAGAACTGAAGAAGTGTGTGGGGTTAGCTCCACAGCTTGTCTCTTTCACCAACAGAGGTTGGTCCTCTTACCCTCACCCGCCTTGTCTCTCTTGGACTCTGAAAAGTGCTTTCTCTCCACTCCCTTTGGAGAGAAGTTAAGTTTCCCTTTGGGCAACTATCAGGCTGAATCAATTGTATTGACTGTGACACTAGAATTGAAGATTTAATATTATAAATAAATGAGTCTAAACCTGAGGTTCTGGTTTTCACATTGGTTTTTCTAACTCCGTTCCCAGTTCTCTTCTAGAAAGGCCTCCAGGCTGCCTGCCCAGCCCAGCAAAAGTGGCCAGGAGAAAGCCCACACTGCTGCTCTTTCAGGTACTTGAAGGCTGCTATCAAACCCCCCTCACTCCGTCAGTCCCCAGTCTGTGGCAGTGCCTGGGATTCTTCCGTCCTAAGTGCAGGACTCTGCACTTCTCCTTGTTGAACCTACTCAGATTTCTTTGGGCCCAATCCTCCAATTTTTCTACGTCACTCTGGACCCAAACCCTGTCCTCCAGCGCTTGGATTCTTTACATGCTTTCACAGAGCACAGAGCACATGTTCCATGATTTCATAGGGCAGAGTTTTGTGCTATCGGGAGCTTTCCCTGTGTGAATTTGACAGGTGGATCAACATAGAGACACATTGTGACCCTTCTCAGGGTGCTGAGGACTGTAAGTCGCCTTGTTGCCACCTGCCACAAGGAAGAGGGAGTTTTGCATTTGGCAGCTGGATGTTAGTGACCAAACTCACCAGCCTGCTGGAACTCAAGGACCCTCCTCTGAGCTACAGCAGCCACCTTAACCCTTGAGTTCCTTCAATGTGTCCCCCTCTGGGGTCCAGCCCGGATCACCAGATACTCGATGGCAACAAAGAATCCTGTGGCACCTTATAGACTAACAGACGTTCTGCAGCATGAGCTTTCGTGGGTGAATACCCACTTCTTCAGATGCAAGTGGTGGAAATTTCCAGGGGCAGGTTTATATATGCAAGCAAGAAGCAAGCTAGAGATAACGAGGTTAGTTCAATCAGGGAGGATGAGGCCCTGTTCTAGCAGTTGAGGTGTGAAAACCAAGGGAGGAGAAACTGGTTCTGTAATTGGCAAGCCATTCACAGTCTTTGTTTAATCCTGAGCTGATGGTGTCAAATTTGCAGATGAACTGGAGCTCAGCAGTTTCTCTTTGAAGTCTGGTCCTGAAGTTTTTTTGCTGCAGGATGGCCACCTTAAGATCTGCTATTGTGTGGCCAGGGAGGTTGAAGTGTTCTCCTACAGGTTTTTGTATATTGCCATTCCTAATATCTGATTTGTGTCCATTTATCCTTTTCCTTAGAGACTGTCCAGTTTGGCCGATGAAATTCCAGATCCTCTCTTGCCCAAGTATCCCAGGTTACTAGTTTTACTGTGGACCATTGCTACTGTATTTCACACAGCACCTGAGTACAGTTATCGAACAAGCAAAAAATTTATTTAACAATGGATAGAGATTTAAACAAACGTGAGTGATGGAAACCAACTGTTACCAACTAAAGAAAGGCAGAAAATGATAGAATAGAAAGGCCAGCACAAAAAACAGAGAGAGGAACAATAAGATACTAAAAGGACAATGGTTGGAACTCTCCATTTCTCTCAGTTTCTGGACTAATGGGTAGTAGAGCTGTAGCAACAGTTGAGAAACCAGAGTAAATTAAATCTAAGGTTTGAACTGCTAGTGAAGCATTTTCCACACTCACAGCATTCCTAGGGGCTCTCTCCTCCGTAGATTGTTTGATGCCTAATAAGGTGCGAACTGCGATTGAAGGTTTTCCCGCACTCAGTGCATTCATAGGGCCTTTCCCCTGTGTGGATTCTCTGATGTACAGAAAGGGCTGAGCTGTGAGAGAAGTTTTTCCACACTCACTGCATCTATTTTTTCTCTTTCGCCTGAGGATATCCTGCTGTGTTGTGGTTTCCATGAGGATCTTCTGAGTTCCCCAACAGGAAATAAATTTATCCACTTTCTTCCCTGGCTGGTTTCCTTGATCTGTTTTTGGTCTGTGCTGAATCTCCCAGGATTTTCCCTGCTCATGACTCCTGGACACATTCCTTTTCGATCTTTGCAATAATGCTCTGTTTTTACCCACTGGCTCAACATTTTCAGGCTGAGAATTCTGCTCCTCTTTCTCACATGCCTTTGCATCACCTGCTGTGATAGAGACAGAAACATCAAACAGGGATGGAAAGGGGAAGACCAAACAAAAACAAGTGCTGAAGACAGGTCAAATAAAAATCAGGAGCTGAACTCCCCCAAACTCTTCCCCCAAATAGGAGAGAGGAGGGGGATGAATTCAGCCTTCACATCCCATCCAAATACGCAGGGGGAAGGGAGGAAGCTACTGCCTGGTGTCTGCTAGGATCTATAGGAAGCCATGAACTATATTTACCCTGAGGATATGACAATAATGAACTGAGAGACTTCCCCAAGGGCTTTGTTGGGCATCCCAGATGTTTCCTTCAGGCACTTACAGATTCTGAGGTGGTTTAATGTTTCCTCACCTGTGCAGGGAGATTTCAGGATCTCTCTTTCCTTTGAACCCTGGAGGTCTGGGACCCATGGGTCTTCCCCTTGTTCCAGCTGGGAGATAACATCACGCTGGAAAACTAGAAACCCTGCTCAGATGAAAGAAAACAAAGGAGTTCAGTTGATTTCATAAGACTTGGTCATAAAAAAAACATTCTATTAATTTAACTTCAGTGCTTAGTGTGACCTGGTGGGCCAGGGGCAGTTCTCACTGAAAATGCCAAGATCAGGGCAGGCTGAAAAAGGGAGAGCAGATGCTCCCAAAACTGCTGGTTAACACTGAAGTTAAACTCACCGACCAGTCACCAACTGTGCTTCTGATCACCCACGCGGGTAATCGAGAAGCTGAAAAAAGAAATCACACGGCCCCCTTTATTGCATCCCTGTTCTCTGACTCCCAATCAGCACCTAGGTCCAGTACAGTGAGAGGTTATTTGAAAACTCTGCTCACATAAACAAAGTGTTCCTCTGACCCCAAAGCGTCAGCCATATCACCAGGTCAGTATAGGTTTGGATATTACCCAAAATTCCATCCTTCCAGACAATCCTTTAGCATCTAAACTAAAGGTTTAAATGAAAGAAAGACAGAAAGAAGTTAAATGGGAAAGCAGTCAGATACATTCCAAAATGGATATATCAGGTTCTTAGCAGTATTGGTGAGTTGCTGGCTTGAAAGTCCGTCTGGAACACATCCACAGTTTGGATGGGTCATTCAGTCCTTTGTTCAAGGCTTCAGTTTGTAGAGAAGTTGCTCCAGAGGTAGGAAGGGAGATTGAAGACAAAATGGAGATGATGCAGCTGCCCTTTACATTCCTTTTGCCATGTGTCCTGTACTTCCTGTGTCCCAAACACAAGCTTCAAAGCACGTGGCATGGAAAAGCCTTGGAGTTCTCATTACACAGGCATACCCCGGCATGTCTTGCTAACTCAATAGGTGTATCCCCTTGGTCCTTTCCATGGGCTCATTGTACAGCTGATGACCCTCAATGGGCCATCAAACAGGCTAGGCAGTGTTGATGCCAATATGTCTGGGGGTGTCACCCAGAAACACTGCACAAGTCTGGAAATACAGATATACCCTACATATCTATAACTCACAATACAAAGGTGATACAAACATAGAAACAATATTATCATACTTGGCAAATCATAACATTTTTACTGACACCTTACATGGCATATCGAGCACGATTCATTGCAATTTTATCAGATTATATTATTATTTTATTATTAATACCAAAGTGTCTCACAATTCCATCCAGTGTCACACTTGGTAAACCAGTGAATTCCCAGGACCAGTTCCCCAGGGCCTTGAAGATGCCGAACACTATGCTTATGAGGGATTGAAATACCCACATATCTGCTGGGAACACACACACAGACACTGTGTCAGTCTATACCCCTGTGTTCACTCATCTAGAAAATTATGATCAATTTCGTACGCAGTATGGCTTGTGAGGTATCATTTGAAAATGCATAATCTACTGAATATTATCCTCCTGTTTAAATGTGTAGTAACACTGTATGTAAAGTTATGAGATTTTACAGTATGAGATTACTGAAAATGTTACAATTCTGGGGAACACCCACAGAGCAGTTCCTCAGAGACAGCCAGGCAAACAGCTGGTCAAACAGTCATTCTCCTGCAGGGGGAAGGTGGGAAGAAGACATTTACATTCCATCACAGGGACCTCTTGAAGCTGTTGTGGAAAACGACCACATGATTGATTTTGAATCAGCTCAGCCTGAGGCTCTTTTCTTGGTTAAAAGTGCGCAGGGGGCAACAGCTATTGGAATACTGTCCCCCTGAGCTAAAAATCACACAAGCCTTTTAAAGCTTAAAACCTCAAACAATGACACATACGTTGCACGTTAATTTCCTTGTTTGGAATATATTGCAAAATATGATGCAAGCAATGTTGGAAATAATTAAGAAAGGGATAGATATGACAGAATATATCATATATCATATTTGTAAAAACAGCAAATAAATCCATGATAGACCCACATCTTGAATACTGCATGCAGATGTTGTTGCCCCATCTCAAAAAAAGATATATTGGAATTGGAAAAGGTTCAGAAAAGGGCAACAAAAATGATTAGGGGTATGGAACAGTTATGCCAGACCTAACTCCCTTTTCACTTGAGCAAACAGGAGCTATTTGACACTGTGCAATACGGCTCCTGTGCTCTGTTCCCAAACTGTTCTGCAGCAGGGGAGGGTCTCTGGTAGTGTGTGTGTGTCACTGGCATAACAGGACAGAGTAGAGGTGGCATTGTGGGGCTGGCGTGAACCTTATCTCTTCATTTCCCCTTCCAAGATCCGAGGGGACAGGAACCCCTACCCAGTGAGGTCACCGTCTCATAGTTCTCCTGCATGACATCCCAGAAGAGGGCTCTCTAAGCAGGGTCCAGCAGAGCCCACTCTTCCCTGGTGAAATGCACAGCCACCTCCTCGAAGGTCACCGGCCCCTGAAAGAGCAAGAGTCCAACACTCAGGATCTCTTTCCCCACTCACAGCCCCACTATTTGTGGCAGAAAGGAGCCAATCAAATGGAAGCTCTGGGTGGATCGCAGTCAACAGAGTCCCACCCCGACCCTGCTCAGCGTATCCAGCAAATACCAGGATGAGGGGACGAAGAGAGAGCCCCTTGTCTCTCCCAGCAGATCCATCACACACCTACTAGCCACCGACTGATACAGGAGATGGAGCCCCTAGCAGGGTTCAGGGAGATCTCCTTGGTAGGAAGCACAATAGCCTCTTCATTGTGAGGAGCAGGATATGAAGGGAGAGGCAGCTCCAATAAGCCTGACTCATGGGTTCCCCCTTCTTATCTCACAGCAGCCGCTGGTTAGTGAGCTCAGGCTCCAGCACTGGGAGTCTGATCAGTTTTACCAGCTCCATGTAGGTGGGCTATTTTCTTTCTTCACAAATTAGGGCATTTCCACCTCCCAACCTCCTGGGTCTGTTCCTAGAATCTAGGCCACTTATTAAATAACTCCCAGCAGGTTTGCCACACCCTGGCCTCCTCCTTTCCCCACGCTGTGCATTTCCTGCCCCGCTCCAACCTCCAGACCAGACTGTGCAAACCTTCACATCTCCGGTGTATTTGCTGTCCCTCTCCTCCAGCAGGAACCCACCAGCAACCCCCCGATAATCTCTACCTGAGTTGGCTCCACTGCAGCCATTTCTCTTCCCTGTCCCACGGCAGGCTGGGATGAGCTGGAGCAAAACATGGACGTCATTCTGCAGCCTGTCTGGGGGAGAAGGGCAGTTGTGGGCATCTCAGAACAGGTTTTAGTTCATTTCACATCAGAATTCCCCCAGACCCTTTCCCTGCAGACAGACACCCTAGATTCTGCCATGCTGGGAAATGCTCAATCTGTTTATTACAATGCAGACCTGGCCCCTCCTGCCAGGCTAAGCCCAGACACATTTTTAACCTCCCTTCTACCTCCCCTCACCCCGTAACAAAGTCTCTGAACACAAGGCTAGAAAAGAGCAGAACCAAAGGAGTCATTGTGGGGGATTCCCTCGGACACTGACCCCACAGCACCCACACCCCAGCAGGGGGAATATGGAGTCAGGAACTGGCTTTCCCTCTGTCTGATCCTTGTTTTGTTCACTGGAAAGTGGTTCTGCCCAGGGATGCAGCAATACATGTGTCTGGGTGGACTAGAGAGCTGGAAATCTCTCCCCCCTCATTTCTCCCACTGCCCCTTTCAGTCTCTCCTTCCCCTGTCCTCTCTCTCTGCCCCTCTGGCTGGGAAAGTCCCATTCCTGGGGGCTTTGCTCTCCCATGGCTGGATTTTCTCCTGGCAATTGCTACTGGGAGGAGAAATGAGGAGGGGCTGTTTGTGCAGAGTCACTTTCTTGCCAGACCCCAGCACTTTCCCCGAGGTCTGTCAGTTACCTGGAGACTCTGGATCAGAATTTAGTATTAACAGGGGCCAGGGCTGCCCTAGGGGGCTAGGACCAGCTGGAGAAAGTCATCCCCTGGGCCGGGCAGAGAAACAGCTTTAATTCAGGTCACTTCCCAGCACAGAACCCCGCTGGGGGAGCAGCAGCTGCTAAGCCTGGTCTCCCCGATCACAATGGAGGCTGCAGCATCTGACCCAGGAAGCTGAACCCCAGTATCCTGAGCAGAGAGGGACAGAGCGTTTGAGCAGCTTCCCTCCTTTAGCTCTCTGGGGAGAGCAGCTAATGAGAGCCCCTCCTCACAGGGAGAATTGCTGATCTCATTTGCCCCACTGTCCATCCAGAGTCACTCCTTGTCTTTCCATACAGTGACTGTGGATTAACAATGGTCTCAATGAAACCAGAGTTCAGAAAGACTGAGTCCAGAATGCTGTGGAAGGGACCATTGTGCGGCAGCGCTGACCCCCTTCCCACCTCCATCACCCCGAGATCCAGGACAAGGACTGGACAATCTAGGACAATGGAACTGGAAGTTCCTGCAGTTTTCAAGAGGGGAGAAAAGCAAAAATCTGTGATTTCACCTCACAGTGTCTGATAAGTGGCTAGAAAGTTATCACGGTGACTGGGCCTGGCCAGGGAATGTCGGGCAGTGCTTGGAGCCAGGATTCTGGCATAAGCTAATCAGAGAGAAGAAGGGAGGAGCAGCCCCCAGAGCCCCAGCCAGCCCCCCCCAGATACTCCGTGGGACCCAGCCCCCAGAGTCCCTGACCAGGGACCTCAGATACCCCTCAGAGCCCCACCGGCCAGAGAACCCCCACCAGACCATCACTGCCAGGTTGGGAATCCCAAAGGGTTCCCCCCACCAAGAGACCCCAACAGCCAGAGACCCCCCAAAAGGGACCCCCACTGGGAACTCAGTCCCTCACTGCCTGCCTAGGATCCCCCCCGCCCTCCAGCAGGATCTGCCCTGCCCTTTGCCTGGCACCCCCTCCTCCCCCCTGCGGGATCCCCTGATGCTTTACAGGGGCAGCCCCTGGCCTAGCGCCGGGGATTCTCCCACACACACTCTGAGCACTGGGCACGGCAGCGATCCCAGGAGTCTGCGGGGGAAGCCCAGACAGAGCCCCTGGCACAGCACCAGGCTCCCTCTAACCCCCTGTCCCGCCTCCCCAAGAGACGCCCACCCCGGCTGTTCTGCAGCCAACAGGCCCCCAGCGATACCCACCTCCAGGACCCACAGCCTCAGGGCTGGGCACATCACACCCACCCCCTGAACCCCCAAATCTTCAGACCCCACCAACCTCACTAGGGTACCCCCTGCCCAGCCACCCAGAGGCCTCCCCACCACAATCCCCCTTCAGCTGCTATCTCCCCCAGCCCCACCCCACCCAGCAACACTGTTACCTCACAGTGCCTGAGAAGTGGCTAGAAAGTGACCACCGCCCCCTGCTGGCCAGTCACACAGGCAGAGGGAGCCCTGGGGGATGTCTCTTGAACTGGAGAATGGAAAACCTGGAGGGACAAAATATGTAAGAAATGTCCATGGCCTGTCACTAGCAAATAATGGCCACCCTGGATCCACCCCAGAGGTGGCTGCATCTTAGCAGTGTGGGAATCAACCCCTCACAGAGGCCATTTGCCATGGGGTTTAGGATACTTCTGGACCCACACTGCACTCAGAGTGACCTCCTCATCCCGTGCCAGCTGGAGAAAAGAAAAGGGTCCAGCCAACTCTCTCGTTACCAGCTGGGAACCACTGATCCCCGAACAGGGGGAGGCCTGTGGCTTTGATGTATATTAAATATCTGGCTGGTCTCTTTTTTCAGCAAACATTTTAACAGAGGTAAAGGAGGGAACAAATGATCACAAAGGAGTCGGGAAAGATGATCTCTGGGCAATTTAACCCCCTACAACATCCAGGATGGAGAAGAACTCAGGGCAAAGGTTCCCTCGAAGGAAGAAGTTGCTGGGATTTAGAAACACGGGGAACAGCCCCAAACCCGAGAGGATTTTTAACTGACATTTGATAATGACACAGAAAGAGGCAAAACCTGAGCTTTGAGAGCAACGTTCAGAAATGAAAGAGAAAGGGTGGAAATCTGAGAGATTTTGGATCCATTTTGCAAATTAGAGAGAGGAAAGTGGAAAATCAGAGGGATTTTATATCAGTTGTTGATAGGAGGCAAAATCTGAGTGTTTCACATCAATATTTGATAAATGAATAAAGAGGAAATGGGCAACATTTGCAAACATTTTATATCCAGGTTCAAGAATCTGAGAAAAGGTGTAAATCTGAGATTTTCTTGGTATTTTATAATTAGAGAGACGGGGAAATCTCAGGGCATATTCAATTAGAAATAGACAACTAGAGAGAAGTTAAATTATTTTGCAATTCCAATTTAAATGTAAGTAAGCCCTTTATAACGGAGTCTATATTCTCAAAGTGTCTTTTTGCAACATTGTGTAGTTCACATATAGACTATGGACTTGTAACTGGTAACTTGGACCAATTTACTAGTTTCTTTTTAAGAACAAAAAATGAGAGAAAAATGTAAGGGGAATTTCACATTCTGCAACTAGAGAGAAGTGAGGCAAACGTTTAGGGTATTTTATATGAATCTTTGAGATTTGCACAGAAAATGTGTCACAAACTGCGTATTTGATAACATGAGAGAAAAACACCAAGATCTGAGGGGATTTTATATTGCTGTTAACGAACTAGTGGAAAAGGGGGACTGTTGGACTGGATTTTATACGACTGTCCAATACATAAATACAAAGTGATGGTTCCCCCACCCCCACCATTCCCATGGGCAGCAGGGAGCCCTGTGAGGAGCTGATTAAAAGGGAGGGGGAGGGGGAGCTGAAAGGTCCCTGGATAAAGGAAGGGGGCAGCAGTGGGGGATGGGTGGGTGACTGGCAACTGATGGTTGGGGGCAACTGTGTTGGTAGTTAGGGGGCAACAACTGGGATTGGGAAACGGGGTCTGGGCAGTCCCCACGGGGGACACGTGCGCCTCCCTTCCAGTGATGAGCTGCTAAAATCTTAACAACCGGTTCCCTATAAAAAGTTCTGATTTAAGAGATGTGAACAGTATGGATTTTTTGTACCAACAGGGTTACCATACGTCCGTATTTTCCCGGGAGGAATTTTTAAAATTTACCACCCAGACAGCAGTTTAAGAACCTAAAAGCCTGACATCTCTGGGAAAATAGAGCTGTATGTTAACCCGACCTACAGATCTTTTTTACAAAGCTGGGCCTGAACTAGAACTGAGCTCCATTTCCCATGTGTGGGTCCCTGCCATTCCCTGGGGTGTGCTAGGGTGACCAGATGTCCCAACTTTATTGGGACAGTCTCAATTTTGGGGTCTTTTTCTTATATAGGATCCCATTACCCCTCATCCTCTGTCCTGATTTTTCACACTCGCTGTCTGGTCACCCTCGGGTGGGTACAGGTGGGGTCCCAGCTGCTCCCTGCCCCCCTCATTGAAGCAGGTGTGCAGGGTTAGTGCCCTGGGAACTGCAGGGCACCAGTGGACATGGGGCTGGCTGCAGACAGGGGCGTGGGGCAGGGCTAGCTGGAGGCAGGGAGTGTGACATGGGCTGGCTGCAACAGGAGCTGGCTGTGGGCAGGTGGTGCAGACAGGCTGTGTCGGGGAAAGGGGCTGTGTCAGGGGTCGGGGGGGTGGCATGGGCTGCGGGCAGGGACTGTGGCAGGAGGGAAGGGGGTGGCAGGGGCTGTGGCAGGACGGATGGCTGGGGCTGGCTCTGGCCCGGGGGTGCTGACAGGGGCTGGCTGGAGGCGGGGTGGCAGAGGCTGCGGGTGGGGAGGGTGGCAGGGGGCAGCTGTCGGCAGGGAGGAGCGGGGGTGCAGACACTCACACAGGGGAGCAGCTGGGAGCAGGAGGTGGCTGTAGGCAGTGGCTGGCTGCAGGCAGGGGTGCAATGGGGGTGGCAGGGCAGGGGTGCAGACAGGGGCTGGGGGCAGGGCAGGGGTGCAATGGGGGCAGGGCAGGGGGTGCAGACAGGGGGCTGCAGGCAGGGGGTGCAATGGGGGTGGCAGGGCAGGGGGTGCATACAGGGGCAGGGAGTGCAATGGGGGGCAGGGCAGGGGGTGCAATGGGGGGCAGGGCAAGGGGTGCAGACAGGGCTGGCTGCCGGCAGCGAGTGCAGACAAGGGCTGGGGGCAGGGAGGGTGGCGGGGCAGGGGTACAGATGAGCTGGGGCAGGGCAGGGGTGCAGACAGGGGCTGGGGTGCAATGGGGTGGCAGGGCAGGGGTGCAGACAGGGGCTGGCTGTGGGCAGGGGGTGGCAGGACAGGGGTGCAGACAGTGGCTGGCTGGGGCAGGGGTGCAATGGGGGTGGCTGGGGCAGGGGTTGCAATGGAGGGTGGCAGTGCAGGGGTGCAGACAGGGGCTGGGGGCAGGGCAGGGGTGCAATGGGGTGGCAGGGCAGGGGTGCAGACAGGGGCTGGCTGTGGGCAGGGGTGGCAGGACAGGGGTGCAGACAGTGGCTGGCTGGGGCAGGGGTGCAATGGGGGTGGCTGGGGGCAGGGGTTGCAATGGAGGGTGGCAGTGCAGGGGTGCAGACAGGGGCTGGGGGCAGGGCAGGGGTGCAATGGGGGTGGCAGGGCAGGGGTGCAGACAGGGGCTGGGGGCAGGGCAGGGGTGCAATGGGGGCAGGGCAGGGGTGCAGACAGGGGCTGGGGCTGGTGACAGGGGCTGGCTGCGGCGGGGCTGCAGGCAGGGGCTCTGGGCGGGGAGGCGCAGACACTCACACGGGGCTGGGAGCAGCCGGAGGCAGCCGGGCACCCACCAGGCAGCAGCAGGAGCCCCAGGGCCAGAGCTCCAAAGAGCAGCAGCAGCAGGGCCAGGAGGCAGCTCACGTGGCTCCCGCAGCGCAGCGCCCCCCGCTGGCCGGGAGGAGGAATTGCACCTTCCCAGCCAGAGTCCATCCAAGCGACCCGGCTCCAGCTCCCCCTGCCCCCTGCCCTGCCCTGGCAGAGACCCGGCATCTCCTAGACTATCAGGGCTGGAAGGGACCTCAGGAGGTGTCTAGCCCAACCCCCTGCTCAAAGCAGGGCCAATCCCCAACTAAATCCCCAAATGGCCCCCGCAAGGAGTCAGCTCCCAGCCCTGGGTTTAGCAGGCCAGTGCTCCAACCACTGAGCCATCCCACCCCCACTCCAGGGGCAGCCATGTGCTGGGGAATGACTCAGGGCAACAATTTCCCACCTACACAAGGACAAATCGCTGCAGATCAAATGGGTGGGAAAATGCCCCTCACTAGAGAAGATTTTAAACTGACGTTTGAGACTCATGGGGAGAAGGGGGAAAATCGGGGGGGACGGGAGAGCTGATCATTGGAGGGGAAAGGGGGGAAATCGCCCCAGATTTTATAGCCCGTGTGAGACACTGAGCGAGAAAAGGGGCAGAACTAGAGAGAATTTGTATCGGGGGCGAGAGGCAAGTGGCACAAACAGGGACAGGATCAATTAACCCCCTCCCCCTTCGCCCCGCCGCCACTCCCAGGAATTTCCTGGCTGCCCAGAGACAGTTCAACCCCTGCATCCCACTGACCTTCCCCTCCCCACAACTCCAGCTTCTCCCCTCCTGCCTGACACCCCCATCTCCCCACACCACAGGATCCCCGCCAGGCCCCAGTCTCTGCCCCCCAAATCCCACTGGGGCTGAGGCAGCTCTGAGGCTTCTCCCAGGTTCCCCGGGGCAGAGTCACTTTCCTGCCCAGCCCCAGTGCCCCCCCCCGGGGTCTCTCACTCCCCGGGGGGCTCCGTGGGAGGCTGGACACCAGGGATGCAGGACGGCAGGAATGGGGGTGACAGGCCTCCTGTGCCTCAGTCTCACGGCGGGACCGAGGGGGTTCGTCGCTCTCCGGCTCGGGAGCACTGGGAAGACCCGACCGTGGATGGGCCGTCGCTGGGGCCCAGCGCGCGCTGAGCACGTCCTTATATCACTTCTGTGGCGGGAAAAGTGCTGAGGAGATGGAACGCTGAGGGCTGGTTTTGGCGGGAAAAACCGGTTTGGACTGGTTTGAGCCTGTCCCCTGATGGTAAACAAGTCCCCTCTCAGAGATGGAGTCCAGGGGTCAATAGTTCATATGCTCCAGATTGGATCTTATTGTAAAGCCAGTGATTTACTTCATAAACATCTTATTAACCAACTAATTGAACCTATTAAACAGTTTATACTTCTTACACCTAACAATGAGATAAAACAACAACAACACAGACAAACCTTATCGGTAACAGCTAATGTCCTAACTGGGAAATCAGCAGCGGTTTGTAGTGGGGGGAGCGCACAGTCTGAATGTGGATGACCCGACCCCAGCCCCCAGCCCCACATAGCAGTGGGGCTTGGCACTCTCTGTGCATTGGTGTGGTGGCTGAGTGGTTCACCAAGCAGTGACAATCCAAGGAGGTTCCCTGAGTCAGTCTCACTCCTGAGGAGATTCTGCACCAAAAAAATTCTGTGCACAATATTTTAAAATTCTGCAAATTGTATTTGTCAATAAATAAATGTGGAGGCTCCAGCATTGCAGGGGGAGCACAGGCTGCTGGATGCACGGAGGTGGGAGATCACCCTGCAGCCCCCACTCTCCTCCAGTGAAACAGACTTGGTGGTGGGGCTGCACCTCTCTGCTGCCTACTCCAGGAGCCCCAAAAAGACTCCCCAGAACTGCTCATGAGGGACACATGTGCCTTCCCTTTGCTTCCCCATCAGAAAGTCAAAAAGCCTGAGCAGCTGGCCCCGGGCAATTTGAAAGGGCCCGGGAGCTCCTACCACCACTACTGGCAGCACAGCGGGACTAAAGTGGATTCCTGCCCACCCTCGCTCCGCACGGCGCACCACTCCCAGAAGCATCTGGCACATCCCTGCAGCCCCCGTGGGGTGTGTCTCTCGCACGCTGCCCGCACCCCAAGTGCCAACTCTGCCATTGGAACTGCGGCAATGGGAGCTGCAGGGGTGGTGCCAGCGGGCAGTGGTGCCAGGAGACCCACGCCCCCCGGGCCTCCTCCATGTAGGAGTTGCTGCCAGATGGGGGTGTGGGTCACTTTCGGGAGCTGCCCAATATAGGTGCCCCACCCTAACCCTCTGCCACAGCCCAGATCCCACACCCCACCCACACTCCCTCCCAGAGCCCACCACTGCCCCCCAACTCCCTGCCCCAGCCCAGAGCCCACATCCAAACTCCCTCCCAGGGTCCGCCCCCCCCTGCACCCCAACCCCCTGCCCAGCCCAGAGCCTGCACCTCATGTACCCAAACTCCCTCCCAGTGCTTGGGGGGGGGGCGAGGAAGGACGGGCAGGACTTGGACCTGGTCTGGGCATCACCAAAAGTTATATAAACCTGGTGACGCTGAGCTGGAGCCCCAGTCACTGCACATCTCTCTCCTTACAGGGGGGGACTCTGTGGGGCAGGGCGCTGCTGGGGGTTTATTCCGTCCTTTAATGGCTGTGGAAGGGGGAACAGGGAGAGAATTTGCTCCTCTGTTCTCTGCGGAACACGTGCAGGCAGCGGGATTATCTCCAGGGCTGTAACAAAACACAAACTAGCAGAGGGGGGGAAGGGATTTCCTGCTGGATCTATTCCCAGCGCAGCTCCCAAGCTGTGCCCTGGCGAGCTGTGCCCAGGGGATTTAGACGCTTTAGAGGCAGGTGATTGACACGTGCTGGGTCCCATCTCCAGCGCTGACCTGACACGTGCTCGCTGCATCCTCAGCCGGGGGCTCCGGAGTCTGATGGTTCAGCAGCACCAGCCCCGCCCCCGCTTTCCCCTTGGGGAGCCCCGGCCCCCTCCTCCCCCCTCCGGGCTGAGGCGGGTCCCCGCGTGTCCCACCCCCCTGCGTGGGGCCCAGGGGCAGGGCCAGGCCCGGGGAGGAGCCGCCCCTTCCTGCCCCCCCCGGCCCCCGCCCCTTTGTGCGGCAGCGGGGCCATGGCCGGGGCCGGGAGCGCGGCGTGGGGGCTGCTCCAGCCCTGCAGCCCACGGGGCAGCGCGGTGAGGCCGGGGGCAGCGCGGGGGGGCGAGGACACGCGTGGGGCGGACACGCTGCCGCCGGGGCGGGCCCGGCTGCCTGGTTCGCCCCTGCCCGGGGTCCCGGAGCTCCCGCGGCCGGAGCGGGGCTGCCCGGGGCTGCGGGGGGCGAGTGTCTCGGACGGGGCCGGGCCGACGGAGCCCGGGAGCGGCGGGGCCGGAGCGCGGCTCGGCTCGGAGCCCAGGCTGGGCCCGGGGGGTCGGATCTGGGGTGTCAGAGCCTGGCGGGGGCAGCTCTGGATGGGGCTGTGGGGAGCTGGGAGTGCGCTGGGGTCAGGGCTGTGGGGAGCGGTTGGGGTTGGGGGAGCTGGGAGTTTGGGGGTCAGGGCTGGAGCGTAGCGGCCGGGAATGGGGGCTGGGAGCTGGGAGTTTGGGGTGTGCTGGGGTCAGGGCTGGGGATGGGGAGCTGGGAATGCCCTGGGGGGTCAGGGCTGGGGGGAGCAGCTGGGGATGGAGCTGGGAGTGTGCTGGGGGGTCAGGGATGGGGGGAGCGACTGGGGGATGGGGGGGAGCTGGGAGTTTGGGGTGTGCTGGGGGGGTCAGGGCTGGGGGATGTTTGGGGGGCTCCGTGTTCAGATCTGGCCCTGTGGGAGCTTTGGGGGCTGGCGCTGGGGCAAGTGGGGGACTGTCTGAAGTTGGCTGCTTGGGATGTGGGTGAGGCCCCGGGGAGCTGGGGGTTGGGCTGCACCCCTGGCACTGCAGCCTGGGGCCCTGCGTTTCCTCTGGAAAAGCTGCTCCCTGTTTCACCAGCTCCTCTCAGTCTGAGTCCCAGGGACCCTGCACTGGCGTCTGCAGGGCAGGACGGGCCCTGAAATCTGGCAGCTGGGAGGTTTGCAGCAGTTTCTAACCCTCCTTCCCCTGCTTTTCCCAGAGGGGCCAGATGCTTTTGTGGGGCCTCCTGGAAGAAGAGAGAGAAGCAGCCAAAGCCGAGGAGGAGCGGCAGAGCGAGGAGCTGCTGGTAGGTGCCCAGAGCCCCCCGCCACTTAGGTTTGCCTGGCATAAGAATGACCTGGTGAGTGCAGGGCCCACCCTGCCCACCTCAGCCAGGGATCCATCCCCGCTGGAGCCCAGGGAGCCTGCAGGGTCAGACACGGGGGTAACGTGATGCCCTTAGGACGCAGGAGGCTGCTGGGCAGGAGAGTTAGCCCAGAGCCCCTGCCCACAGGCTGTCTGGATGTCACAGTGACCAGGGATCCTTTCTAGCTCCTGGGGGGATGGGGAGGAAGGAGATGAAATGTGGGCTGCAGAGGTGGAGGATTTGGCTCAGTGCACGTTGATGAGGTTTTGGGGAGAAGTGTCCCTCCTGTAGGTGATGTACAGCTCACCCCGGTCCTGATCCCTTCTCCCTTCCCGGGATAAATGAACTTCCCATCCCCCACTGCAAGAGCTCTTGTGTTCTGGTAAATAACTCTGCCACCCGCCCCCACGTGCATTTATGATTTTCTCCTGTTATGGAGTAGATGAATTTCAATGTTGATAAATGCAAAATAGTGCATATTGGAAAAGATAATATCAAATGCACAGAAAATGATGAGGTCTAAATTAGCTGTTACGGCTCAAGAAAGAGATTTTGGAGTCACTGTGGCTAGTTCTCTGGAAACATCCACTGAATCTGCAGCAGCAGTCAAAAAAGCAAACAGAATATTGGGAATCATTAGGAAAGGGATAGAGAGTAAAACAGAAAATATCTTATTGCCTCTATATAAATCCATGGTATGTCCACATCTTGAATACTGTGTACAGATCTGGTCGCCCCATCTCAAAAAAGATATATTGGAATTTGAAAAGGTTCAGGGAAGGTCAGCAAAAATGATAAAGGATATGGAACAGCTTCCGCATGAGGCGAGATTAATAAGACTGAGGCTATGGCTACACGCCGCAGCTTTTAGCCACACGACTGTGCCGCTATAGCCGTTCTGCTGCCAGGCGCGCAGTGTAGCTGCTCTTTGTTGGCAGGGGAGAAGTGCCAGTGTAGACAAAGCCTGAGACTGTTCACCTTGGAGAAGAGACGACTAAGGGGGGATATGGTAGAGGTCTATAAAATCATGACTTGTGTGGCGAAAGTAAATAAGGAAGTGTTATTTCCTCCTCATAACACAAGAACTAGGGGTAACCCAGTGAAATGAACAGGCAGCAGGTTTAAAACAAATAAAAGGAAGTATTTCTTCACACAACACACAGTCAACCTGGGGAACCCCTTGCCAGGGGATGTTGTGAAGGCCAAGACACTAACAGGGTTCTAAAAAGAACTAGAGAAGTGCATGGAGGACAGGTCCATCAGTGGCTATTAGCCAGGATGAGTGGGATGGTGTCCCTAGCCTCTGTTTGCCAGAATCTGGGAATGGGCAACAGGGGATGAAATCACTTGATGCCCTGTTCTGTTCATTCCCTCTGGGGCACCTGGCATTGGCCACTGTCAGAAGACAGGATACCGGGCTAGATGGGCCTTTGGTCTGACCCAGTCTGGCCGTTCTTATGTTCTCTGTTCCCCTGTTACTGAGCCGCCCTCTCCTTGTTGCAGAAACAGACAGCAGCCGAGAGGCAGAAGATCGTCTGGGAGTGGCAGGAGCTGCGAGGGTTTCTGGAGGAGCAGGAGCAGCGGCTGCTGTCCCGGCTGGAGGAGCTAGAGAGAGCCATTGTCCAGCGAAGGGATGAGGGCGTCTGCAGCCTGTCCTGGCAGATTTCCCTGCTCAGCGAGAGGGGAGGAGAGAAGGGGCAGCAGCCGCTGAGCCAACCCCTGCAGGTCAGGCTGTCATTGCAATGATCATACGCAGCGTTTCTCTAGGCGCTTCTGAGCCCTAGACCCCAAAGCACTTTACAGAGTGGGGTCAGGGGCATTATCCCTATGGGACAAATGGGGAAAGTGAGGCAGAGGGGGCAGAGCCCTGCTCAAGGTCACCCAGTGAGTCTGGCAGCGGCGCCAGGGATGGGCCCTGGGAGTCCTGGATGCTGCAGCCCCAAGACCTTCTCTCCTGGAAATGTCTCTCTGCATTTGCACTTGGAGGGTGAAATCCCCTCCCCCACCATGCTGAGGTCCCGAGCCAGGCCTAAGGCCCCTGTCACTGCAGGTTAATGGGTTTAGTGGGGCCAGGGGCCTTCTGGGTCTCTCAGCCCTGGGGGGAATTTGATTCTCAATGCAGAGAAATATCTTCTGCCTGTAAAGTGCCCGGGGAGAAGATTTCCACAGTGGGACCTGCCTGCAGGGATTGCTGGGGCTGGTAGGGGGGCAGCAGCTCTGGGAATGGAAACCTGAAATTCCCCTACTGCCCGAGGCCTCAATGGTGACCCCTGCAGAGCAGGAGGCCTCCCCACCCAGGGACACTCCCCCTGACGGCCTCCTCTTTCTCTCCTTTGTAGGGTGCTGGGAGCACTGGGGGCAGGTAAGTCCTGGACTCCATTTCGCTCCCCCTCATGGGCCGCTAGGTTTGATACCTGCACTGAGTAGGAAGCTGCCCCCTGCCCTGGGAGCGTGTGATTCTGTCTCCCCTAGTGGCTGACTCGGGCAGGAGACAAGCCAGTTACTGTCTGGTCGCTCATGAGGTCACAGCAGGGCTGCTAGACCCAGGGCTGATGGGACAGACCAGGCCTGTCTCCTGGACTGACGTGGCCGCGTCACGTACTCAGAGGGCGCAGAATCTCAGCTTTCGCATTTGTTAAATTGAGTTGCCGGCCCTCAGCACCTCCCCAGTTTAAACGGAGACAGTGTTGCCTTGCTGGGGCTGCCAGCAGCCTGAAGCCGTAGCTCTGAGAGCGTGAACTCTCCTGTCCCCTGTTAATGTCATCGGGGTGTCAACTGAAATGGCAGCACTTTGATGTGAACATTAAACGTTCCCTGGCTGATCACTCGAGCAGGTGGAACGGGGAGGGGGTGGGAGTGAAGCCTTTGTGGGGTGGGAATAGGGGGTTGCTGTAGGGAGGGAAGAACAGAGAAGAGACAAGGACAAGGAAGCGAGAGAGAAATGGGGAAAGGAGGGTGGGAAAGGCAGGGAAACACAGGGAAGAACCAGCAGGGCCCTACAGGGGTGTCCAGGAGGGGGCTGTTTTCCTCCTGAGTGACACTGAGTGTGACAGACAAAGACTTGGCAAAATACTAAGAACTAAAATTGTATTTCCCATACGAAGGGCAGATTCCCCCCTTGTTCTTTATACGTGGGTGTCCCATGGAGAGCAGTGGGTGTTCTGCTGTGAATGGAGCAGGGCACAGAGTCCTAACCTGATGCCCTGGGCACTGGCCGTAATGGACAGGGCAGTGTGGCCCTCTCTGCCAAAGGAGCTGGACGCCCCAGGGTTCCTGCTTCAGCTGAAGGGTTCGGGGGTTTTGGCATTAAAGGGCCCACGTTCATTCCCTGCTGGAGCGCTGGGCTCTGTCTGTGGCCACTGTCAGCATGTAGGACCTGCCCACTCTCTGGTCTGTGTCTCCTCCCTTTCCACATGATCCCCGTGCTGGTGCCCCTTGTTCCTGCCGTAACCCAGCGTAGGGGGTGGCTCTGCCCCCCCCCCCCCCAGAACCAGAGCGTCCCTGAGAAAGCCCCTGAACAATGTCTCCGTTCCTTGCTCTAGTGTCTCCCCACTTCCCGTCTCTCTGGGGAGCACAGGGCTGATGTGACTCACCCTGACACTGACTATCTCAGGCTACAAAGCTCAGATCCAGGTTTTGTGAAGTTTGGGGGTTGCTGGGCTTAGGCCCTGGGGCTCAGGCCTATTTCTCACCCCTCCTTTCCCCAGCAGGGAGGACGGGACGTTTCGGAAGCCAGAGCCGTCGTTTGCGGAGCTGGAGAAGAGACTCAGCGATTTCTCTCTGCAAAGTGCCCTGCTGCAGGAGGTGCTGCTGGGATTCAAAGGTGAGTTGGAGTCTGGGGGTGGCGTCTCCTCTGGTTAGAGCGACCCTGGGAAGGAGTTGGGGACTCTAGTGATGTCACGGATCCTGGGCTCCATCTCACAGCCCAGCTCAGCGAGTCGCCCTTCCCCATGGAGCCGCCCTGTGGGGCTGGCTCTGCCTGCAGCGGCTGCGTTATCGGCCTCTGATCTCTGTCACCATCTCGTCGTTAACAGCAGTTCCATTAATAAGCAATGGGGGTTTCTCCATGAATGTGAGGGCCTGAATTCTCACCTCTCCCGTCTTCTCCTTCCCCTAGAGACGCTGCGACAGGAGCTGGGGAGCGACACAGGTACGTGTCTGTCTCTGACTGGCCAAGGGGAGATTTCAGCCCAATAACCATGTTAAGGACAGGGGATTGCAGCCTCCAGCACCTGGAAGCTGTGTAACAATGGGAAGCGATGTTACTTTGTTCTTGCACCACTATATTTTCAACTGACTTGTCTCTTAAATATTTTAGCTCAGGAACCTTTGGCACATGGCTCACCAGGGTAAGCACCCTGGCAGGCCGGGCAAGTTTGTTTACCTGCCACGTTGGCACGTTTAGCTCCCACTGGACACAGTTTGTCACTCCAGGCCAATGGAGGCGGTGGGAAGTGTCAGGCAGCACATCCTTCAGCCTGCGCCACTTCCTGCATCCCCCATTGGCCTGCGACGGCAGACCACGGCCAGTGGGAGCTGCAATCAGCCGACCCGTGGATGTGGCAGATAAAGAAACTGGCCCGGCTCACCAGGGTATGTGGATTGGAGTTACCCCAAGGTCCTTTAAGTGTTTCTTGATTGGGCACTTGATTTGCAAATTCCTTTCTGAAGAAGCTGACCTAATGCTTTACTAAGGCTACTTCAGAATCAAAACACATCGATGTACAAGAACGTAGCCAATATTCCTAACTTTAACTGCAAAAATGATACACCCACACAGGTAGTATCATCATCAGGAGCAAATTATAACCTTTTCATAGGCACCTTACACGACAACATTGTACAACATTTACTGCAAATAAATGTGGTTACAACAATGAACTATACAGTCACAGGTTATATTAATAACATCACAGCCAGGGCTGGTGTTAGGGGGTAGCAAACAGGGCAACCTCCTGGGGCCCCAGACCCCCACAAAGCTACATTGCTTCGGCTTCAGCCCTGGGGGTGGAGCTCAGGGGCCCAGACTTCAGCCCCATGCGCTGGGACTTCAGCTTTCTGCCCTGGGCCTCAGCGAGTCTAATGCCGGCCTTGCTTGGCAGCCCCGTAAAAGCTGCTCCCGGCCCCCCCGGGGGCCCCTGCCTCATGGCTGAGAACCCCTGCCTTACCCCACGAGTCACAGCAACGTTCAGGTTACTGCCAGGCCCAAAGGACCAATCACTTCCTTAGGTCAAATGACGCTTGGATCTCCCAACACAGACAACACTTGTAGCCAGTCCTGTCACAACCTGTATTAAGATTTATTTGAAAGGAAAGGAGAGTTGTTTACAAAGTTAAAGCAGTGTGACAAAGCTCTGTCCTTGTCTCCATGGGCCCTGCATTTCCTGGTGGATTTCGCTAGCCTCAGAGGCTCACTGTGACCCTCCACGTAGCCCTTCTCTTTAGGGACAAGGGTCACAGCCCACTGAGACATTTTCATCGTAAGGCAGCGAGGGAGGGGAGGCAAAGCTCCCCTCCCTTGCACAGTCTCTGTTGTCTCCCAGTCTCAGTGATTAATCAGGGCAGCAAAGGGGGGAGCCCAGGACCCCCCTCTACTCTAGGCTCCAGCCCAGGGACCCTAATAGTATCAGCTGTGGTATCTGACCTTTTAGAAACAGGACACATACAATTCCCTGTTCTACTTCCCCACAGCACCCCCACTTCCTCGGGCTCCACTTCACCCTTACCTCAGGGCTTCCTTCCTTGTGCCTGATCTGGTGTGTACTGCTTAGTCGCTCCCACAGCTCCTGTTCTGCACACCCACCTGTCTAACTGGGAGCTCTTTAACTAGTTTCAGCCAGCCCCTGATTGGCTTCAGGGGTCCCCATCAACCTAGCTGTCTCCAGGGCTTTCTGGAAGGATGTTAATTGGCCCCAGGTGTCTTGATTAACCTGGAGCAACTGTCATTTGGTTACCATGGTAACAGGGATTTGTTTAGCCTGGGGCTAACATACCTGTTTCTCACTACTTTCCTATAGCCAGCTGGCCTTGCCCTGTCACAGCAGCTAATCATCCAGATGCAGACAAATTACAGTCTTAAATTTCAAAGGTAATAGAAGCTTCTCTAATAAGCAAGCTCTGCATATTCTTTAGGACGAACCCTGGCTAAGCAGCTGGGGATCTCGTGCTTATGCCTAGGAACTTTGCCCCCCAGAGTCCAAGCAGCTACAGATCATCAGTTCCTTCTGTATGAGGTTTTCATCCCCTTCCTGCCATGTGCTCTGAGCTGGAAACTCAGCTAATGGGAAGTCAAGAGCACAACAGTCTTTTGTCTTTAACATCCCATAATAGTCTCTCTGGTGTGGATGGACCTTTCCTGCCAGGCAGGGTGTAATGCATTCGGCTGTCAATCAGCACTTCACCTAGGTAAAGTCTCTCTCCTGTGTGGTGATTTACAGAGCCACAGAGGCTCACAATGCAACTAGTCAGATATTAACACAGGCAGCAACTCACAAGCACTCAATAAAGTCTAAACATGTTCTTAGAATCCTAATACCTGTTTTAACAATACTAACACAGGTGAGTCAGACCGATTCCACTGTGTGTTTGTCCATGTTCAATTAAGACATAGAGGCTTGTGTAAGAGCTAACACCTCGTCTGCCAGTGTCACAGGCAGGATGGGCAGGGATGGGGTGTCTCATCTCTGTTTGCCAGAAGCTGGGAATGGGTGACAGGGGATGGATCATTTGATGGTTACCTGTTCTGTTCATTCCCTCTGGGGCACCTGGCATTGGCCACTGAGCTAGATGGACCATTCCTCTGATGCAGTGGGCCCTTCTTATGTTCACAGTCTGTATGAGGAGTATCTACTCATTTGGACTCACTGGGAGCCACAGAAAGGAACAAGATGTGCTGTGGCAAGAAGGCCCAGTCTCAGCACACCCAGGGTCACGCTTGCCAAAAGCTAAAATTAGGCCCTGCCAATGAAAGGGGCACTGCCAAGAGAGACTGGATAAAGGCTGGAGCATCCAACAACTTAGTTAACCTGAGAGAGCTGCCTTGGGGACAGTGACAGGGAGAATCCCCAGAGTGACTCCTTTGATTCTGCTCTTCTCTGGCCTTTGGTTCTTAGAATCATAGAACTGGAAGGGTCCTCTAGAGGTCATCTAGGCCAGTCCCCTGCCCTCAAGGCAGGACTCAGTATTATCTAGACAATCTCTGACAGGTGTTTGTCCAGCCTGCTCTTAAATATCCCCAGTGATGGAGATTCCACAACCTCCCTGGGCAATTTATTCCAGTGCTTAACCACTCTGACAGTTAGGGAGTTTTTTTCCTAATCTCCATCCTAAACCGCCTTAAATCCATTGCTTCTTGTCCTATGGTCATGTCCCCTCTGAGTCTTCCCCAGTTTTTTTCAATCTTCCCTCATAGGTCATGTTTTCTAGATCTTTAATCATTTTTGTTGCCCTTCTCTGGACTTTCTCCAATTTGTCCACATCTTTCTTGAAATGTGGCCCCCAGAACTGGACACATTACTCCAGTTGAGACCTAATCAGCATGGAGTAGAGCGGAAGAATTTCTTCTTGTGTCTTGCTTACAATACTCCTGCTAATACTTCCCAAAATGATACTTGCTTTTTTGCAACACTGTTGACTCCTATTTAGCTTGTGATCCACTACGACCCCCAGATCCCTTTCCGCAGTGCTCCTTCCTAAGCCGTCATTTCCCATTTTGTATGTGTGCCATTGAGTGTTCCTTCCTAAATGAAGTACTTTGGATTTGTCCTTATTGAATTTCATCCTATTTACTTCAGACCATTTCTCCAGTTTGTCCAGATGATTTTGAATTTCAGTTCTGCCCTCCAAAGTCCTTGCAACCCCTCCCAGCTTGGTATCGCCCGCAAACTTGATAAGTGTAACAGAGAGACTCTGCTGCTGGGAGGGTTTCACCATGTCTCAGAGGGTCACGCCCTGGTAGGAGGGGGCTAGGCCTGTACTGGGATAAGGTCACTCTGTGCTTCACAGTGTGGCAGAACCTAGAATGTCCATTAGCAGGGAACAATGCTGGGGGGAATCGACATGTGGAAAGGACAGAAACCCTGTCTGAATTCTCTCACATTGCCCTTCTCGCCCTGGCAGGCTACAGAATAACGTCCATGGTTTGCTCCAGATCATCCCCTCCTCCGAGGGGGAAGGAAATGGCTGCAATGGAGCTGGCTCAGGTAAGGGATTCTCAGGGAGCTGGTGGTGGGTTCTGCTTGGAGGGAGAGAAGCAGTAAATGTACAGGAGGGTGGGAGCCAGTGATGAGCTGCCAAAATATTAACAACAGGTTCCCTTGTCCTCACCTCACGAGGGGGTCATGCCCCCCTAGGGGTCGTGCCCCATCCAACCCCCCATGCTCCTTGACACCCCCCTGGGGACCCCTGACCCATCCCCCTCGTCCCCTGACTGCCCCCTGCCGCCCCATCAAACCCCTCCTCTCATTCTTGGTGCCCCCCTAGAACTCCTGTCCCATCCAACCACCCCTTCTCTCTGTCCCTGACTGCCCCCCACCACCTCATCCAACCCCTGCTCCTTCCTGTCTGCCCCCCGGGATCCTTGCCCCCAGTCAGCCCCCTGGTATCCTGCCCTCTGACTGCCCCGACCCTATCCAGCCCCCACAACCTCAAAGGGGAGGAAGAAGGGTGGAGCTTTCAGAGGAGAAGGGAGGTGAGCTGGGGCCGGGGGCCGGTTGGACAGCTGCCCGCGCATTTGTTAAATTTAAAAGCTTTTTTAGAACCAGTTGTCCTGGAACAACCGGTTCTAAAAAGGCTTCTAAATTTAACAACCGGTTCATGCGAACCGGCTGGAGCTCACCACTGGTGGGAGCTGCTAGAGGTGGTGGGAGGCAGGAAATATCCTGGGTGGAGAAAGGGAGGGGACAGGATGTGACAAACCTGCTGACACTAGTGTAGTTTAGGGTGTGATGGGTTGTCACCCCCAGGGGGCAGTCTGGGAACCGCTGTGCCCTCTAACCCAGGTCCCCAACCCCCGGGCTGCAGACCGGTAGGAACCGGGCCACGAACTGACCCCTAGCACATCAAGCGGCATGTCTCCAGCGGGGCCCCTGAGCCCCACCCCGCTCAGAGCCGCGTGGGGAGGGGGCAGGGCTGTGAGCTCCGGGCTGAGCTCAGCTGCCTCCGCTCGGCGTGGAGCTCCCAGCCCCGCCCCCTCCCCACGTGGCTCGGAGCAGGACGGAGCTCAGGCCCCGCCGGAGACACGCTGCAGCTGTCGGGCGAGGCGCTGAGGCTCCGGGTGAGGAGGGACCCGGGGGTCAGAGGCTGGGGCCCGGGGGGGTGGCTAAGGCGCCCGGAGGCCTGGGGACAGTCAGGGCACAGAGAGGGGGCGGAGGTTGGGGGAGCGGTCAGGGAATGCCAGGGGGGTTGGATTGTGGGTGTTCCGGGGGGGGTCTGTCAGGACTCAGCGGGGGGGGGGGGGAGATAGGGGTTGGGGCAGTCAGGGGACAGGGAGCAGGGGTGGGGTCCCAGGGTGGTGGGGTCTCTGGGGATGGTGAGGGGACAAGGAGCAGGATAGGTCGGGGATTCTGAGGGGGGCGGGCAGTCGGGGGGGCAGGATGTGGGTGGGGGTCAGATAGGGGGCAGGTCCGCGGAAATTATTTTTTCTACGAAACCGGTCCCTAGTGCCAAAAAGGTTGGGGACCGCTGCTCTAACCCTCAAGCTGGGCTGGCCCTTCTCACACTGCTTTGCTGGAGATTCAGCCAGCGTCTCCAGGGCCTGTTATCACCCAACACGACAGCAGGTGGCGCCATGCACCCAACTAAGCTACCTGAGCGCTTTACCTGAGCCACTCAAGGAGAGATAGACGACAACAGCCAATTTCCCAGCAATAAGTGTTAGCAAACAGATCAAAGCAGATTACTTATATAACCAAAAATTCAAACTAAGCCTAACATACTATCTGGATAGAATTTGAATTAGCAATTTCTCACCCTGACTGATGATAGTCCACCAAGTTTCCATACACAACCTAGAAATCCCTTTACCCTGGGACCAGCACTTCCCCCACTTCAGTCTTTGTTGCTCAGGTGCTGCCAGGAGTTCTCTTGTGTGTGGGGAATGAGGCCAAGAGATGATGTCACACCCCACCGTATGTAGCTTTTCCATAGGGCAGGAACCATTTGTTCCAAACTCAGTTCCCAGTCCGGTTTGTGGAAAAATACAGGTACCAAAATGAAGTTCATTGTCATGTGGTCTGGTCACATGCCCTAGAGTGCCCTACTGAGTCATAGTAGCCGTGACTCATAGGCTGGCTGAAACATTCACAGGAAGGCTAAGCTCTTCCACAGTCCATTGTCTTTGTTGATGAGCCATGAACTGTCTGGCTTCTTCATTGTTGTACCTGAAAGGCTCGTTGTGGGTGTTACCCAGAGTAATCACATTTGAAAGACAGATACAGAGTCAATATCCATAACTTCAGATACAAACATGATCCATGCACACAGGTAGGATAATCGTATTCAGCAAATCATAACTTTTCCAATGACACTGCACGTGACTCATCTTGTACAAAATGCCTCATGTCCTAATCATATAATCCTGCCACTATGCTGAATATGGACTGTAGTGTCAGATAGCTCCTAATGTCAAGGCACAGGTGTTGGGAATGGAACTTGCCCTCTTTGTGGAACAGGAAATAACCGTCCAGCCAGGGCTGGGAAAACTTCCCAGACTCCCAGTGCTGGTGCCTGAACCTACTGACACTTCATTAGTTACCCCACCCCACCCCGATCTTTGTGGCAACTGCAAACGTTATCGGTGATGATTTTATATTCTCTTCCAGGTCATGGATAAGAATGTTAAATAGCACAGGGCCAAGATCCAATCTTACGGGGAACCCCCTAGAAAGAAATCCACTCAACCATGGTTCCCTATTTAAAATCCCAGTTTTTAATCTATTTAATGTATGCCCTGTGTATTTTGTACATTCTAGTCAAAATATTGTGCTGAAGCAACTCATATGCCTACGTATATTACATCAGTACTATTAGCTGCAACCAAACTTTTGATCTCATCCAATAAGGATATCCACTTAGTTTGATAGAATCTATTGTGTCTAAACCTTTTTAATGGATGCTAATTACATTACTCTCCTTTCTTTATTAATGAAATCCAGTATCAGCTGCTCCATTCTTTTGCCCAGTATCGATTTCAGACTGACACACTTGTAATTAGCTGCGTCATCTCTTTTATACTTTTTAAAATATTGGCACAGCATTAGCTTTATTCCAGTCTTCTGGAATTTCCCAAGTGTTCCAAGTCCTAATCCACCACGCTCCTCCAGCAGGTCTTTCAAAACTCTAGTTATCTGAACCCACTGATTTAAACACATCTAACTTGAATAGCTGCTGTTTAACGTCCTTGTGAGTTATTGTTGAAATGGAAAGACTGTCACCGTCAACATCTTATGATATGAGTTACATCATCTGTTTTTCTCCAAATCCAGGAGAGAAATATTTATTGAACACTTTTACCTCTTCTCCAAGATTGTTGATAATTCTGCCATTTCCATCTAGTAATTTATCACTACCATTGTTAGGATTAATTTTGTACTTTTAAAAACTTCCTTCTTATTTTCATTGGTTAATCATTGATTTCTGATAGCTTCCCTTGCCAGCTTTCTACAATTCTGACCTTCGAACTTAAATTCTTTACTATTGACTTCCCCTTTCTTCCATATATTTTATTTGGAGAGAGTTGGGATTCCAATCAGGGAGCCAACAGCAGGGTCCAGAGCCTGCTCCATCTCCTATATTAAGCTCTGGTTAGTAGCTATGTGATAAATGTGACGACCCTGCCTCCGTCTGTCAGCTGGGAGACACAAAGTTTCTCTCTTTCCACCTTCTGATGCCACCTGGCTGCTCTAAGCAAGGTGAGGTGGGACTGTTAACATGGGCTTCCCGGAGCTTCCATTTCCCTGGTGCTGCTGTTCTGTGAACAGTGGGGTTGTGAGTGGGGCAGCAGGTCCTGAGTGTTGGACTCTTTCTCTTTCAGGGGCCGGTGACCTTCGAGGAGGTGGCTGTGTATTTCACCAGGGAAGAGGGGCCTCTGCTAGACCCCGCTCAGAGAGCCCTCTACAGGGATGTCATGCGGGAGAACTATGAGACGGTGACCTCGCTGGGTAAGGAGTCCTGTCCCCTGGGTTATTAGAAGCTGTGGGATCTCTAAAGAACCTGAGTAGTGATAACGTTATACCTTTATTTGTCACACAAGTTTTGACAAGTTTCCTTGCCCTCTCCCACCCACTAGTATCATTTTTGTCATGTGCCTTTTTGGTGCCGTCAGTCATTTTAAAATTGCATTGTATGTATCCTTATTGGATACATTAATAACTGCAGCTTTCATGCCTTTTCCTCATTTTAAGAGGAAAATACGCCACCTGTAGAATTCTAAATTGAGTAAATGGGTGTATGACTCATGCATGGCTTGTGTGACAGTCAGATGAGCTCCTATTTTGATAGGAGAGCGTATAATGTTGAAATTCAGGACACCATGGGTGAAGGGAGAACAGAGCTGTGGGAGGGGAGGAGAAGGGGGGAGTAGATAATTCTGGGGTGCCAGGACATGGGGAGGGTGTGTGCAGGGTTAGAGCTAAGAAGCAGCAGGGAGGGATGAGGTAGTGAGAGACGTAGAGGGAACACAAGAAGCTCCCAAGGTGCCGGGAGGTGGTGCTGGCTGAGAGTAATGGGAAGAAGTGGAGAGGAGTGTGGAGGAAGGGCACCGAGGAAGTGGCTCGTTGTCAGGTGCTGAAGCTAAGTGGCCTGTCCTTGTGGAAGAGTGGGAGCTCTTGGGGTCTAGTGCACTCAAGGGGCACCTCCCAAGGACTGTTTAAAAGCCAGGGCATTGCACAGATCCTATGGATCCATGACAGTGCCAGAGGTTCAGCCTTATGGTGGAAAAGATATAAAACAAGAAAAGGATCTAAATGTGTATTTACCATCACCCCTCATCAGTCCTCAGGGAATCCTGATCAGTTCCAAAGTGTATTAAAACCTTCCTTAAAGGCTCACCTCCTTGGTTATCAGGTGGCGTATTTTCCCTTCACCCTCCCACTTCCCTGGTTCTTGTCACGCAGACAGCAAGCAGCAAAAGACCAGAAGGCCGAAGCACAGATAATGCGATGTTTATTGGGGTTATTTCCAAGCAAGCATATTCCACTGCCCTAATGAACTTACACCTAGAAAAATTAATTCTTCTTCGAGTGATTGCTCCTATGAATTCCAGTTAGGTGTGCGCGTTGCGCGTGCAGCTCTTGAACATTTTTACCCTAGCAACTCCGGCGGGCCGGCTGGGCGCCCCCTGGAGTGGCGCTGCCATGGCGCTGAATATATACCCCAGCCGGCCCGTCCGCTCCTCAGTTCCTTCTTACCGCCCGTGACGGCCAGTTGGAACAGTGGAGTGCTCCTTTACCTCCACAGCCCTAGCGTTTCTCCATTTCCTATGTGTTCATAGTTGGTTAAGTTAGTTTAGTTGTTAGATTAGTTGAATAAGTTTAGTTAGATATAGTATAGTTAGGGAATTAGGGGGGTTTAGCCCCTCTTCTTCCACAACCGGTGCGGGCTCATGCCCAAGGCACCGGGGTTTAAGCCCTGTGCGGCTTCGGGGACCCGCACGACTCCTGCCTGCGCTGCCTCGCAGAGACCCATCGTCCAGATAAGTGTCCCATCTGCACGGCGTTTAAGCCGAGAACTAGAAAGGAGCGGGACACTCACCTAAAGCAGCTCCTTATGGAGGCGACACTTCAACCTCCCGCGCCGACCCCAGCGGCACCGAAATCGTCATCGGCGCACAGCGCACCGGCGGCTCGAGCCGCTCGGTACGAGACTGCTCGAGCTCCGCGGCGGCACGGCGTCCGGCACCGTTCCCTCTCCAACGAGGAAACAGAAGGCGGCGCAGACGGCCTCAAGCCGCATGCTTCGGGACCGCTTGCCCAGCCACCACCAGCCCCTCCGGTACCGGCTGTGGTGGTGCACAAACCGTGCACGGTACTGTCGACTCGGCGCCGCAAGAGCCGTTGAGTCGGTACCACCCTGCTCCCGGTGCCAACGCGGTTGAGCTGCAGCTCCCGTCCACGCCGAGACATTCTCGATGGCGAGAGAGCTCATCGAGCTCACAGAGGCACCGAGCCTCCGGCCCCGGCACCGCCCGGTGCGGGCCGTTCAGTCAGCGGGCAAGCGGCGATGATGCGGCCGCCTCCCTGACGGACGAGAGGCGTCGGTCCGGTCCCACAGACGGTCACCGCCACGCCGTTCCAGATCTCGGCACCGGTCACCATCGCGGTACCGCTCCCGTCGGCACGGTCGCAGTCCGGTACCGCTCAACATCGCGGTACGGTCGCACTCCGGAGACGCTCCCAGTCGCCCGACCGTCGGTACCGAGGAGGTCGGATCGGTACCGTTCCGTCACGCGACTCCCGAAGCCGCTCCGACACCGTCGGTCGAGGTCCCAGCACGGTCGAGCTCCGGCACCGCAACAGTCGCTGGTCCCGCTCTCCATCCCGGCACGCGATGACCGGCACCGATCCTCGGCACTGTCCAGGGACCTACTGCCGGCATCCACGGCGCAATCTTTCAGCGCCTCTGCCCGCCTTGGCCTTCGCGTCAGCCCTCAGTCGCCTCTCAGGCGGGCAGCGGGAGAGATCTCGGGCCGTCCCCAAGGCCAGGACCACGGACCGCAACAGTGGGGTTTTGAGTCCCTTGGGCCTACCACGAGCCTCAAGGTCTCCCCTTTCCCCCAAGGCACGTGGGCGCCGAACATAGGGTGCCCGAAGCCACGGTGAGCAGACCTCCCCCATCTCCACTGGGTGAGGCCCTGTCGCCACCTGGTCCCGCTCAGCATCCAGGGTCCGAGGCGGCTTCACACCCCCTGGAAGAACCAGCTCCAGAAGCGGTGGTCCAGGGTCTGTCCTCATCATCCTCGCCGGATGAGGCGGTGGCGGGGGCTTCTACCGCAGGCCCCCCTCCTATTGACTTGAGGGCCCACCAAGACCTTCTTCGCCGGGTGGCGAAGGCTATCGACCTCCCCGTGGCGGAGGTCCCGGAGGATGACGACCCGGTGACCAACGTCATTGGAGCTGAGGCCCCGCTGCGGGTGGCCCTGCCCTTCATCCGCACCATTCAGCAGAATGCCACTACCAGCTGGCAGTCACCGGCGTCCGTCCCTCCCACCGGCGTGGCGTGGGCGCAAGTACTCGGTCCCGCCCACCGGATACGAGTACCTCTATACGCACCCGACTCCGGACTCCCTCGTGGTACAGTCCGTAAATGACCGGGAGAGGCATGGGCAGCCCGCCCCGGCGCCAAAATCCAAAGACGCACGGTGCATGGACCTGTTGGGCCGGAAGGTCTATTCGGCGGGTGGCCTCCAGCTCCGGATTGCCAACCAGATGGCTCTTCTCGCCCGTTACACCTTTGACATCTTGATGTCCCTGGGGAAATTTTCGGAGCTGATCCCGACCGCCTCACGTCAAGAGTTTTCGGCCCTCTTGGAAGAAGGCAAAAAAGCCTCCCGGTCCTCCATCCAGGCCGCTCTGGACTCTGTGGACTCAGGAGCCAGAACCCTGGCCTCTGGTGTGACCATGCGGCGTATCTCCTGGCTGCAGTCCTCCACCTTGCCGCCTGAGGTGCAGTACACCCTTTGAGACCTCCCGTTCGACACCCAGGGTCTCTTCTTGGAGAAAACGGACTCCAGAATTCAGACCCTCAAAGATGGTCGAATTGCCATTCGCACCTTGGGTATGCACACACCGGCTACCCAGAGGAGGTCATTCCGGCAACAGCCCTACCGGCCCTTTACCCAGGCCAGGTCAAGGCCCTATAATAGTCGGCGTGCTAATCTAAACCGCCGTAGACCATCGGGCAACAGACGCAACCAGGCCCAGGCCCCTTCCAAGGCCCCTCAAGGGCCCAAACAGGCCTTTTGATGGGACGCCCGAGGACGGCCCATCAGTCTCCTTCCTGGATCCTACCCCGTTATTTTACAACCACCTGTCCCACTTCCTCCCGGCGTGGTCCCAAATAACATCGGACAACTGGGTCCTTCGCACTATCCAGTATGGTTACCGCCTTCAGTTTGTTTCGCCCCCTCCTTCCCACCCACCTTCCCGTCCTCTTCAGGGACCCCTCTCACGAGCAATTGCTCCTACAAGAGGTCGAGACTCTGCTGGGCTTGGGGGCCATAGAGGAGGTGCCGCACGACATGCGGGGCAGGGGATTTTATTCCCGATATTTTCTCATCCCCAAGGCGAAAGGAGGTCTCCGACCCATACTAGACCTCCGGGAGCTCAACAGGTACCTGCTCAAGCTCAAGTTTCGCATGGTCACCCTGGGGACCATCATTCCCTCCCTGGATCCGGGAGACTGGTTTGCCGCCCTCGATATGAAGGACGCCTACTTCCATGTCGCGATTTACCCTCCCCATCGACGCTACCTGCACTTCATGGTCAACAGTGCGCACTACCAGTTTGTGGTGCTGCCCTTCGGCCTGTCCACCGCGCCAAGGGTCTTTACCAAGTGTATGGCAGTGGTGGCCGCAGCCCTCCGCCGTCGTCGCATACACGTCTACCCGTATCTCGACGAAAGGCTGGTTCGCGGGACATCCCGACAGCTGGTAATGGACCAGATGACGGAAATACTATCCCTATTTCGGCTCCTGGGCCTTCTCATCAATGCCGAGAAGTCCACTTTAACTCCATCACAACGAGTGGAGTTCGTCAGAGTGGTCCTCGACTCCAGTTTAGCCAGGGCCTGCCTCCCTTGGTCTCGGCACCAGACAATGGTCTCCATCATTCGGGACCTACACACCTTTCCCACGACGACAGTTCGGTCCTGCCTGCGCCTCCTGGGCCACATGGCATCCTGCACATTCGTGACCATGCACGCCAGGCTGCGTCTTCGCCCATTTCAATCTTGGCTGGCGTCGGTGTACCGCCCGCATCGCGACCCCATAGACATGGTGGTCACGGTCACGAAGCCTACCCTCGATTCGCTCAGCTGGTGGCTGTACCCAGAGGTCATGTGTGCAGGAGTCCCATTCCGCCCTCCTCGCCCATCCGTCACCATGACCACAGATGCCTCAGCGTTGGGATGAGGGGCTCACCTGGGCGACCTTCACACACAAGGTCTCTGGTCGCCCCAAGAGCTCTCCCTCCATATCAACGTCCGGGAGCTGCGAGCGATCTGCTTGACGTGTCTCGCCTTCCGTGCCCGTCTGCAAGGCTGCTGCGTGGCGGTGTTCACGGACAACACGACGGCGATGTTCTATGTGAACAAGCAGGGCGGAGCTCTCTCCTCCCTGCTGTGCAAGGAAGCGATGCTCCTGTGGGACTTCTGCGTGACCCACTCGATTCGCCTGGAAGCGTCCTTTCTTCCAGGAGTGCAGAACACGCTGGCCGACCATCTCAGCAGGTCGTTCCTCTCCCACGAGTGGTCTCTCCGTCCGGATGTGGCGCACACAATTTTCCGGAGGTGGGGGTTTCCCCAGATAGACCTGTTTGCCTCCAAGGGAACAGGAAGTGCCACCTGTTTTGTTCGTACCAGGGTCGCTCCCCAGGCTACCTGTCGGACGCATTCCTGTGCTCCTGGACGGATCACCTCCTCTACGCCTTCCCTCCGTTCCCGCTTATACACCGGGTGCTACTCAAGCTTCGGAGGGACAGGGCCCACGTAATACTCGTCGCTCCGGCCTGGCCGAGGCAGCACTGGTACACTCTGCTGCTCGAGCTCTCCGTTCGGGATCCCGTTCCCCTTCCGTTATTGCCGGACCTCATCACACAGGACTTCGGCAGGACTGCCACCCGAACCTACAGTCCATCCATCTTACAGCTTGGTACCTGCGTGGTTGACCCACGCAGAGAGGGGCTGTTTGGTGGCAGTACAGCAAGTCCTACTTGAAAGCAGGAAGCCTTCCACTCGCTCCACCTACCTCGCGAAATGGGAGCTCTGGTGCGATCAGCGCGGCCTTAATCCCTTCCTAGTCCCTATCCCTACAATCCTGGACTACCTTTGGTACCTTAAAGAACAAGGACTCGCGGTCTCCTCCTTGAAGGTGCACCTGGCAGCCGTGTCCGCCTTTCGTCCATCTATGGGAGGTCGGTCCATCTTCTCCAACCAGATGGTTTCCCGCTTCCTTAAGGGCCTGGACCGCTTGTACCCACCGGTGCGGCGTCCTTCCCCAACCTGGGATTTAAATCTCGTTCTGGCCAAGCTTATGGGGCCGCCCTTCGAGCCCCTGGCCACGTGCTCTCTACTCTACCTCTCCTGGAAGACAGCCTTCCTAGTCGCAATTACATCGGCAAGACGAGTTTCTGAACTCCGGGCACTAACGGTTAGTCCACCATACACCGTCTTCCACGGAGACAAGGTGCAGCTTCGACCACATCTGGCCTTCCTCCCTAAGGTGATGTCGGCCTTTCACCTCAATCAGGAGATCTTCCTTCTGGTCTTCTTCCCGAAGCCGCACGCCTCACCTCGTGAGCAACAGCTTCACACCCTGGACGTCCGCAGGGCCCTCGCTTTTTATATCGAGTGGACGAAGCCCTTCCGGCGTTCGCCACAGCTGTTTGTGGCGGTTGCCGACCGCATGAAAGGCGAGCCGGTCTCCTCGCAGCGGATTTCCTCCTGGGTGACGGCATGTATCCGGACATGCTACGAGCTTGCTCGCGTGCCACCATGCCGCCTCACCGCTCACTCGACAAGAGCGCAAGCCTCGTCGGCCGCTTTCCTGGCCCATGTTCCCATCCAGGACATCTGTAGAGCGGCCACCTGGTCTTCTGTCCACACCTTCGCTTCCCACTACGCATTGGTGCAACAATCCAGAGACGATGCAGCCTTCGGCTCAGCAGTCTTACACTCTGCCACGTCTCACTCCGACCCCACCGCCTAGGTAAGGCTTGGGAATCACCTAACTGGAATGCATTGGAGCAATCACTCAAAGAAGAAAAGACGGTTACTCACCGTAGTAACTGTTGTTCTTCGAGATTTGTTGCTCCTATCCATTCCAGACCCGCCCTCCTTCCCCACTGTCGGAGTAGCCGGCAAGAAGGAACTGAGGAGCGGACGGGCCGGCTGGGGTATATATTCAGCGCCATGGCGGTGCCACTCCCGGGGGCGCCCAGCCGGCCCGCCGGAGTTGCTAGGGTAAAAATGTTCCGAAGAGCCGTGCACGCGCGGCGCGCACACCTAACTGGAATGGATAGGAGCAACACATCTCGAAGAACAACAGTTACTACGGTGAGTAACCGTCTTTTATACAGCAGACAGAAACAATTAGAGAACCAGACTGATTAACAAGGTAAAAGTGGTGGCCATAAAGATAAAACAGTACAGAAATGAGTGTTTCACAACCACAAGCGTTGAGAAGGGATTTCTTGCCAGACAGGCTGCTATCAAACTAAGTTTTCTTGAACCATCTTAAGATCTGTTTCTTTATCTGGTGGTGATGGGCACTATCAGGACAGGATCGTCTTCCTAACAGCCCAATAGCACCTTATTTCAGTGTGACGGGTTTGGGATGTGAGGATGTGACCCTGCGCTTCCCAGCTTATGGCTGCCCCTGCTGCTTAGTCAAAGGCCTTAGCGTAAGAACAAGGCCTCAGACTGTCACAGTGAGAGAAGGCCCAGACACAGGCAGACTGAGATTTTGATTCTTAGCTAGTTACAGGGGTATAAAGACAAGTGATAAAAATACCCCTAAGTTCTTAAAGTCTAGGCTTTACAGGCAGGCCTGAATATGTCTATTCTAACAGTGGGTTCTAGCCCTTCCCCCGTTCTGTGTCTGTCTTGTGTATTTAGATCAGGGGTCGGCAACCTTTCAGAAGTGCTGTGCCGAGTCTTCATTTATTCACTCTAATTCAAGGTTCCGTGTGCCAGTAACACATTTTAACGTTTTTAGAAGGTCTCTTTCTATAAGTCTATAATATAGAACTAAACTATTGTTGTATGTAAAGTAAATAAGGTTTTTAAAATGTTTAAGAAGCTTAATTTAAAATTAAATTAAAATGCAGAGCCCCCCCTCGGACCAGGGGCCAGGACCCAGGCAGTGAGAGTGCCACTGAAAATCAGCTCGCTGCCGCAGGTTGCCTACCCCTGATTTAGATTGTAAATTCTTCAGGGCATGGGCCATCTACTATTCTCTGTTTGCACTTTGCCTAGCACAATGGGGACCCACTGTTAGTTGGTCCTTAGGCACTAAGGTAGTGAATATGATTTGTTATAATAGTAACTCTCCTGCCACTTTGAGCCAAGGAAGATGGCCTTGGGATGCGTAGCCTTATTTGGAGTGTGTTAGTAATGTTGATTTGATTTATCAACTTAATTTAATTTGTATTGTAATTATTTCAATTCATTAATAATACTTAATCATTTATATTAATTAATATGAGTTTAGGCTCGTCAATTTGTTTGATCAGAAGATAAAAGTTCGTGTTTCGAATCGGGTTCCACAGAATTGATAAAGGGACCTTCGGGGGTATGACAGGAAGCTCACAGTGAGACAGATATAGTCATAAAGACTTTTTATTAAAATCAATGAAATAGTAAGTAAATTGTAAAACAGGTAGAATTACAGAGTTACAATTGTATTACTGTTATTCAGGAGACACATATGATGATACAATATTATGTGCTGCAAACTTTGGTTAATATTCACACCCTGTTTTGATAAACTGGCGTTGGCCTCGCCTCTGGTGGTTCTGGTTTCACAGCTCTTGCAAAGGAAACTAATGTAAAGAGCTGCCAAAGCTACTTTGGAATTTACTTTTTAGCTCAACTAAATAATCTAATACACAAATTAAAATAAAGTTTTAGAGAGACCAAGCTTAGCTGAGTCCCTTTCCACACTGGAAAAAATAACCCCAACTATACATACAACATGATGGGGGCTAATTTAGCTACAACGAGTCAGGAAAAAGATCTTGGAGTTATGGTGGATAGTTCTCTGAAGATGTCCACGCAGTGTGCAGAGGCGGGCAAAAAAGCAAACAGGATGTTAGGAATCATTAAAAAGGGGATAGAGAATAAGACTGAAAATATATTATTGCCCTTATATAAATCCATGGTACGCCCACATCTCGAATACTGTGTACAGATGTGGTCTCCTCACCTCAAAAAAGATATTCTAGCACTAGAAAAGGTTCAGAAAAGAGCAACTAAAATGATTAGGGGTTTAGAGAGGGTCCCATATGAGGAAAGATTAAAGAGGCTAGGACTCTTCAGTTTGGAAAAGAGAAGACTAAGGGGGGACATGATAGAGGTATATAAAATCATGAGTGATGTTGAGAAAGTGGATAAGGAAAAGTTATTTACTTATTCCCATAATACAAGAACTAGGGGTCACCAAATGAAATTAATAGGCAGCAGGTTTAAAACTAATAAAAGGAAGTTCTTCTTCACGCAGCGCACAGTCAACTTGTGGAACTCCTTACCTGAGGAGGTTGTGAAGGCTAGGACTATAACAATGTTTAAAAGGGGACTGGATAAATTCATGGTGGCTAAGTCCATAAATGGCTATTAGCCAGGATGGGTAAGAATGGTGTCCCTAGCCTCTGTTCATCAGAGGATGGAGATGGATGGCAGAAGAGAGATCACTTGATCATTGCCTGTTAGGTTCACTCCCTCAGGGGCACCTGGCATTGGCCACTGTCGGTAGACAGATACTGGGCTAGATGGACCTTTGGTCTGACCCGGTACGGCCTTTCTTATGTTCTTATGTTAAGGTTTGAAAAGAAAATAAGTGTGGCCTATTACTGGTTAATAGCTGTCGTAGATGGATAGCATGAATACGTAGTTGAAGATGGTGAAGTGTAGAGAAGAAGGAGGAGGTCGAGGTGGGGATACCATAGTGAGGTAGTTCTCTACACTTCACCATCTTCAACTCTTTTTATAGAAATAAATGCCGGAAATCCTTCCTCTTATACCCAAATTTCAGTCTTCCCCCATAGAAATGTTAGGGTACGTTTACTCCATAGGCTAGTATGTATGTGCGTATGGATGGCAGGTATCTGCGCACTTGTGGGGTACTTGTTAAGTCTGTGAGTTCAACTTTGAAAAATCCCCTTTGCTATTCTTCATTGTTTATTGGTCTAGGTAAAGGGTCTTAGACCTAAGCATAGGCACTTTATTTGGGTATAGGAAAAACAGTTCCTTTTCTGGGTAAAAGGGCACAGTATATAGCTATGCTAACTTTGCTTTAGCTTAAAATGCAGGTTTTTGTCCTGGAGGTTTCTTGCATTACAGCCAAACGTATTTTTAATATGAATTAATAAACCTTTCACAATACTGTACTTACAAGAAAAGAGATATTTATGCAGGCAAGCAGATGAATCCTGAGGGCTACAGATGTTACTGTCTAGAAATGAGATGGGGTTAAAACTATGGAATATTATTTGTGACAAGTATCCCACAAATTCCACTGACCTCCCTCGTTTTCTTTGCCTGCAGTAGGGTTTCCAATTTCCAAACCTGATGTGATCTCGCAGCTGGGGAACGAGGGGAAGAACCGTGGGTCCCGGACCTCCAGGGCTCTGAGAAAGAAGTGCTCCCGAGAGCTGCCTTCGCAGGTGAGGAATTGATTAAACAACTCAACAACTGCCTAGGAATGCAGGAAACATTTGGGATGCCCTACAAAGACCCTGTGAGCTCTTCAAGGTCAGGATTGTTCCCTGCAGATGTGGAATTATTATGGCAGATGTCACTCATGGCTTCCCTCCTATTCTGACTGACAACTGGCAGCAGGTCGCTCCCTGATCTCACTTTCCCCTGAGAGTTATGGTGCAATGAGGACCCAGAACTGATGCCTTCCTCTCTTCTCTGTGGAAGGGTTTGGGGAAAATCAGCTCCTGATAGGTTTGATCTCTCCCACATATATTTTGGTTTGTTCATCCCTTTTTCCATTCCTCTCTCTGACATTTCCTTTCTCAGGCACAGGGAGTGACCTATGTCTGGATTCTCTCTGTCTCGCATCCGGCAATGAGATGGTGAGTGAAAATGAGGAGGAAAAACCCCAGCAGGAAGACACTGTGCAAGTAGATGCAGATTGGATGTTATCAGGAAGATCCAAAGGGAATGTTTCCAGGAGTTGTGCACTCCCAGAAGACACAAAAGCCTGTGAAACTCAGCAGAGGCCAGAGGAAAACTACAATAGCCACTCAGTCCTTATTCCACGCAACAGAATCAACTTGGAAGAGAGACGCTACATGTGCCATGAGTGCGGGAAAAGCTTCAGGTGGCGCTCTCAGCTTATCACACATCAGAGAATCCACACAGGGGAGACGCCCTACACGTGCGCTGAGTGCGGGAAAAGCTTCAATCAGCGCTCAAACCTTATCACACATCGGAGAATCCACACAGGGGAGCCGCCCTACATGTGCTCTGAGTGCGGGAAAAGCTTCAGTTACAGCTCAAATTTTATTAGACATCAGAGAATCCACACAAGAGAGAGAACTGTTATAAATCCCTTGACTAGGGCTGGGCAAAATTAAAAAAAAAAAAAATCACATTTCCTAATTCCCACATTGTGATTTTTGCACCATCTTCACCGTGGTCTCTCAGCTCCCCCAGATGAGTTGCTTGCTTCTGCCTTTTGCAGCTCACCCGTCTTTGGGGTCAGTCCTGTGATCTTTTCTATCAACTCCTTTCCTTTGAGTCATAGGAGTGTGTCCCCCTCCTGCCAGGAATGTTCATCAGCTCCAGGTGGGGGGAGAGGTTTGATCCCAACAAGCTACACTGAGGCAAAAACTACCTGTGCCTGACATCCACTAGGACTGTACATGACGTTGGCTGCTCAAATTAGTGATCTTAATGTAAAAAATTGTAGTGCAGATGCGCCCAGGTGCAGGGGTTGCCATTAGCTTCCCCCTTGACCTGACCTAAACTCCATCACTTTCCCTAGTCTAAACAAACCCTGAGCATCACGGTTATACTGTTCCCCCATTTCACAGCCACTGTTAGTCATCGAGTTCACTCTTGGGGAAGAAGTTGTTTCACTCCCAGTTGCTCTGACGTTGGTTCAGGTTGTGCTGCAGAGCAGATATTTTTACTACCATTTTTCTCACTTAAAATATATTGAATTATAACAAAGAGCAGGAACAGGGCAGGGATAGGGGAAAATGTCATTTCACCCTCTGTAACAACAGAAGAAGATGGGTAGATCAGAGGGATTCCCTTATTCCCCATCACCATCCCAATCCCCCTGTTGTGCAGTTGGTTAGGTCAGTACTTTTTCTAAAGGGCTGGGAAGAGGATTCCCTCGTAAATAACTTGTAACTAAACAAAGTATCCATGCATAGGGCTCCCAAAGCAGTTGTGGCCCAGGCCCTGCAGGAAGTGGCTCCTGAAGAGATCTCCTTCCTCATTAGCTGCATGTTGCCTATTATTTGGGAAATACAATCCCTATCTAGGTAGAGATGGGAAAAATGGAAGTGACTTTTCTCATCAGCTCACCCCTGGGAGATGCTGCAAATGTGTAGAAAATGAAATCTGTGTTGAATGTGCTATAGCTGCAGAAAGATACCTCTTTTTAATAGAGACCTGACATTTGGTGTCTTACAGGGATTCTAAGTCGCACCTGAATTTAGTCCCTAATTTAAATCTGTGCCTCCAGATTAAAGAAATAAAAAGGCATAGTTGGGGGAGTTGTACCTCACTGTCGCTACTGATCTGTTGTGCGGTTGGTGAAGAATTCTACATCAGAGAAGTGTCAAATTACTCCAAGTAAGGTCAAAGATTTGACAAGAACTCAGGCAAAAATTGCAGGTACTAGTGGTTGATTTTCGCCCCCGAGATGGAAGCTACGGTGACCTGTGGCCCAGGTAAACTATTTTTAGAACCTGCTCCCTAGTTAAGTGGCATTGGTCACACTCCTGAAGGATGCCATGATTAAATCGGGAACAACTGTCTTTTACCATTTGGATCCAAAGTTAGATGAAGCACAGAGAGAAACAGTTGATTCCTTCAGAGCCATTCCATGCCTCTGGGTCTCAATCTGGCTGCCTTGTTGGACAAGAAGCACTTCCATGCTGGGCAAACAATGGTAGCCAATGAGGGAATGTATCAGATGCGAAGTTCAGACTGCAGGATACTTGAATGCTGAGTCCAGAGTCTGTGGAGTAGTCTAGGCCTGCACAACTCGTAAAGCAGCGAGGGCCATATTACTCCAAAGAAAACAGCTGAGGGATGAAACCCCCCCGGCCTCACTGAACACCACCCCCCAGCGCTGCGGAGCCCCTCCCTGAAACAATCCCCCCCAAGCGCCACCCGCCCCGTGGAAACAAACCCTCCTTCCCTAGCACCGTCCTGCCAAAACGGTGGTATTGAACCTTGTTAATAAGTTATAGCGGGCCCCTAAGTTAGTATAATTAAGGTAAAAGAAAACTGTCTTTTTGCTAGAAGTAGAATAAGATCTTCCCCCCCACTTGGTACTCAGTTGCCTGTGGAGTGAATGAGGTGGGACTGAGGAAGGCGTGGAAGGCAGCACCTCCAGACAGCTGCAACCCTTGGAGAGGGGCTGAGAGCCAGACCAGATCAGCCACCGACTCATAGCTCATCTCCTCAGTCCCCTGCTGCTGGCTCACCAGCCCCTCCCACTCGCCTCCTCAGCCCCCCACCCTCACCTGCTATTGTGTCCTACAGGAGGCCTGTGATATGCAGGGGATCAGATTAGATGCTCTAATGGTCTCTTCTGGCCATAAAGTCGACTAATTTCTGAAAAACTGAGTGTAGCATTGGGAGCAGCGTCTGACGTTTCCCTGTCTAGCCAGCTTGCTGCCTAGAACTAACGCTCCTTGAGTGGGGTGATCCCCAGGGAGCAGCTCAAACCTGCAAAGTGCCTGGCCAGGGGCAGGACATTGGCACAGCCAGGGAGGGGTGTGGCAGTGACATCACAAAGGCCTTTTGCAGGACCTCAGACTATTGGTCCAAGGTGGTGGGGAGGTGGTGACCTCACAGAGAGATGCTGACATCAGCCAGGCAGGACAGGGGTGAGGGGCCAGGGAAACCTCAGAGACCCCTGTGGCTTTGCTTCAGCAAGTCTCCTTCTCCAGGTCTCTCTTTGAGGACTGAGAGAGTATTCGGGTTCACAGACGTGAGCGCCAGGAGGAACCTCTTTTGAGTTTTCTCCTTCCCTTTTAGTGATTTTACTAGAAAACAGCCGTCCCTGTTTAGAAGGTAAGAGCCTCCTCGAGGTTTGAAACCTGTTCAGTCTGATCCAGCTGGTGACAGTTGAATTCTAGGCATGGAAAATACGAGCTTAAGGAGGCAGAAGTTTATGGCGCACCTGGGATTTTGTCCCTTGTAATCACTGGGGACATTAGGATTTGTTGTTTTTGTTTCACCTTTTCCTTCCTCCCTCCCTCCCTCCCTCCCTTCTCTTGGTCTCTTGCTTCTTTTGTCCTTTCTCCTGTTCCCCTCCCAACATTAGGAGAGGTGTGTGTGTGTGTATTGCGGGGGAGTGCTCTGCAGCTCTCACTGTGGGAGGTCCATCCAAAAATGTGGGGCTGAAATAGTGCTCGGGCAGTGATCCCCACCAGTGACCTGGGCCATCCTTTGGGCTCTCTGGTGAGAACCCTCAGCTGCCCATCTTCAGTCTCTACCCTGATTGGCTGAGCAGGGGGTTATTGACAGGGAGGAGACTCAGGTCCTTGTTGGTCTCTTTTAAGACCAAGGAAATAAGTCAGAACCAGTTCTGTGTTTGATAAATTTTACTGCTTCTCTGCATTAATGGTCTCTGAGCAGTTCATGATTCTCTCTAACATTGCAGTTCTCCTCAAATACTTGCTGAATAATTACTGTGCACTGTTGTTGGTCTGGAGCTCATCTGAGAGCACTTTACTCAGGTCATTCAATGTCTGAAATTCAAGATCCGATGGTTAGTTTGAAAAATCAGGGCTCTTGGGTCCTATTCCCAACTCTGCCCCTGCCTGGGCGTGTGACCTAAGACAAGTCAATTCTCCTTTCTCAGCCTTAGCTTCTCTCTCTTTCAAGTAGGGATAATAATGATACGCTCCTACCTATCTCAACACACCCACTCTTCCCCAATACACACACTCCCCCAACACACACACTGTCTCTCCCCACACACAAACAGTCTCCACACTGCAGTTGAAAAGCAGCTCGCAATCCAGTAGGATGCCCATGGAACAATGGGATGGAGAAACCTGTATCGTGTGATGCTATGCCATCCTCTGAGTCATCGCAAACCCTTCTCAAATCACCCTGCACCTGTTGCACAGTGGGATAGCTACCCACAGTGCACTGCTGTCTGGCGATGCAAGAGATGCTAGCGTGGATGTGCTCTGGTGACACAAGGGGCATATTGTGGACATGCAACAGCGGTTTAATTAAAACACTTTAAAGCAGCAATGCCAGGGGCTTGGTGGCTCCTTTCTTTCCTCACCCTGGAGTAAACTCAGCTTTTTATTCCATTCTTGATGTTTCATGGAATAACAACAGACGACCGAAGAAAGACGTGGACAGGGTGGGTCTCAGGGGAGGGGCAGGTCTTGGAGGAGGGGGCAGAGAGGTGGGGGCAGTGGGCAGGGAGGTGCAAGTAGTGCAGGGCAGGTCTCAAGGGAGAGGCAGAGGTGTGGGTGGTGGGCAGGGTGGGTTGCAGTGACGGGTCAGAGAGGTGGCGGTGGCGGCTGGTGGGCAGACCGTGTGGTAGGGGGTGGAGAGGCACGAGCAGCAGGCAGGAAGGCCTTGGGGGAGGAGAGGAGCGAGCGAAAGGTGGCTCAGCAGTCCTCAGCCAAAGAGGAAGAGCGGGGGTGGGAAGTGGCCGAACAGGAGCAAGGGGGGAGCACAGGTGCGGCCTCAGAGAGAGAAGGGTGGGGGGGCAGTGCCATGGTCTGGGCACCAATGGGCCCCCCACTTCTAGGGAGCTTCCAGCGCTCACACCCAGCCTCCCCAAATGCAAGAGCCATGGGCCACCTATTCTCTTCATCTTCACTAACCAAGCCCCTCCCCAAGCTATGTTGATGGGAGAAGCCCTCCTGTTGGCACAGCGCTATCTGCACCGGGGTTAGGCTGATATAACTGCATTGCTTAGGTAGTTAAATTTTTTACACCCATGATTAATTTAGTTTCACCGATCTAATTTTGTAGTGTCGACCTGTCCAAAGAACCTTGGGAGTAAAACTTCACCTGCTCCTCTGCTTTACTGAATCCAAACACCAGCAAAGCTTGTCAGGCGCAGATGGAGGTTGGCAGAGAGTCAGGTGTGTGCAGACATGATCCCTTCAGCAGCTGTAGGCACCATGGCTTAGCTGGCTAAAACCACTGTTTTGTATACAGGGGATCCTGGGTTCAAGTTCCAGTGGTACCTTACTGAGTTGCTTTTGGGGCACCTGGTATTGGCTTCTGTCAGAAGACAAGATTCAGAGCTAGATGGACCTTCGGTCTAGCCTAGTGTGGTTTTTCTTCTGGTTTAAATTACACTCACAGGCACTGAGGATAGAGTTACTGAAAGTTTGGGAGTTAGGAGTTGATAGGTCAGTGGACCAGTCCCCTCTCAGACGACCTCCTCCCTCTGGGACAGGGGCAGGTCTGAGCTCTCACACCAAATGTTCATTGTGGCTGCCAGAATCTGTGGGCAGCTCGTTTAGTTTATGCCGAGGGTTGAGTCCTATTTTGTGCACCGAGTATGAGAATGAAAATCCTAACCCGCCCTTTGAAATAACAAAAGCAGCAGGACGTGTTTCTGTCCCTGCCCCAGAGCAGACAGACCAATGGAGAAATGCCATGAGTCCAGGGTAATACTCCCCTGCGGTTTTACCATTTCCACTTGCTAAACCCCCTCCCAACCTTCTGGGCTCCTGGAGCAGGGGACTGAGCCTGAGCCGAGACACGGACACTGCAACTTTACAGCCCAAGCCGCATGACCCTGATTAATGTGACACGGGCCAGTCGTGGGTGTTTCATTGCACTGGAGACGTAGCCTAATGTTATGTCTGCACTGCGATTAACACACCCAGGGCACCTGTCGCAAAGCCCGGGTCAGCTGACTCAGGGTTATACGGCTTGGGCTGCAAGAGCATAAAATTACAGTGCAGACAGATGGTCTTGAGCCCAACCTCTGAGACCCCACGAGGGGTGAGGGTTTCCGAACCCAGGCTTCAGTGTGAACAGAAATCTCTGCACCACAGTTTTTAGCCTCTCAGCTTTAGCTTCATGAGCCCACGTCAGATGGTCCAGGCCAGCCACGCTGCCATCTTTATCCCAGGAGAGATGGACTCTAAGGGTACTTCTCCATTGCAATGTCAGCCCAGGTGTGGCTCGCTGTGCTCAAAGCAGCACCCTGGAAGCCCCATATTCACCCCTCTCATATAATGATGATACGGTTTGTACAAAGTCTGCCTGGTGAGGTGTCATTTCAAAAGTCTTGTTCTGTTGAACATTACTATTGTGTTGGATTGTGTGTGTAGCATTGGCTGGGAAGTTTTGCTCTGTGTGTGTTACTGAGATGAGGTTGGGAAATGCCCCCCACCAGCCTTTCAGGTGTGACAATGGAGGAGCCAGACCCGCTGCTGGACCATTAAAGGGATCCACACTGCCAAGGACTGTCCCAGGAACCGTGTACAATGCAGACTTCTCCGAGATAGCACAGCGACAATGGACACTGCTTGACTCACATCCTAGCAAAGGTACTTCCTAGCCAGTTGGAAGAAACTATGAAAGGGGGGGGGTAGAGACATCATGAGTTGGCCTCTCTCCCCCACAACTCAACAGCTGGAAATACACCTGGATGACAAAACTGATTCAGAAATCAGAAGAGAATAATAATAGTACATTCAAACCAAGTCCCCAAACACACTAGTAGTGGTTTTTCAGCAGAAAATTTTCAGTTTGGGGAATTTTGTTTTCTCAGTCAGACTTTGCCAAGGGAAGCAGAGAGAAAATGGTTGAGTTGCCTCCTTCAGAACAGCTTGGCCTAGACACTAGGTCTGGTTCACTGTTGTGGCCTTGCTCAGGTTGGGGGTATTTTAATTATTTGGGGAGGTCCCAGGGTGTTTGGGGCAGATTATGAGGCTGTTCCCTTTTGAGATAAAAACTAAGAAATGCAGGACTAGAGAATTTTTTTAGAAATCTGGGATTTAGATATTTTATTTGAAGCAAGGGGGGGTGGCAGCTGAGATTCTGAGAGGGTTTTTGTTTGCAAGAAGCAATATTGTTTGATCTGTCATTGTACCAAGGGGGGAGAGGGTTGTCTGTAAAGGAGAATGAAGACTAAATGCAGCCCATGAGGATGGGATTTGAACCCATGTATGCAGAACACAATGGATTAGCAGTCCATCACCTTAACCACTCAGCCACCTCATCTGAGCTGCTAAGACAGGGACAGGAGGAGAAATCTAAGGCCAGCAGAGATAGGGGGGAGGGATAGCTCAGTGGTTTGAGCATTGGCCTGCTAAACCCAGGGTTGTAAGCTCAATCCTTGAGGAGGCCACTTAGGGATCTGGGGCAAAAATTGGTCCTGCTAGTGAAGGCAGGGGGCTGGACTCCATGACCTTTCGAGGTCCCTTCCAGTTCTAGGAGATTGGTATATCTCCAATTATTACCTTTAAGGAGTTTTTAAATACTAAGCATAAGCAGGGGCTGAATGAGCTCTCCCCTCACATCTAGTGAGGAGCTGGGGGAAGACTTCAGGAACAGGCCGTGTTTGCACAGACACCCCTACTCTGCCTAGCTATGCAGCATGATGGGGCCGCTTCCCCAAAATGACCAGTTTGGGATGGTGGTGGGTTGCAAATCACTTTAGGATTGAGTGGAATGAAATGTTATTCTCCTTCCTGTATGAGTGAAGGGCAGCAGAACGTACCTAGGCCGTCCTGACGGAGGGGGGGGGGGAATCGCTTTCATTGGACTGCAGAGAAGTGATTGAGGACGTCACCCTAACCCAGTGGGCCCCAAACATTTCACACTGCGCCCTTGTATCCATGGCTGTGGCCCCTCGGAAGCCGCGGTCGAGAACCGGGGCTGGGAGTGGGGCCGTTGCTTGCTGGGGAGAGGGGTGCGGACAGGGGTAAGGGGGTCGAGGCTGGGCTGGGAGCCAGGGGCCCAGGCTGAGGGTGGGGTTGGGGAAGAGCTGGGACAGAGTGGGGCTGAGTGGGGCTCCCTCCCTGCCCTCCATGGGGGCTGGCTCAGGCCCTGAGGTGCCCCCATCAATCTTCCTCTGTGTCCCCCTAGGAGTCACGCCCCACATTTTGGGGACCACTGACCCCTACTCGCTCAGCAGGGGCTAGTGATGCCAAAGCCCAGGGAAAGGGAGAACAAGTGCGGGGGCCCCAGCACCTGAACCCTGCTGTGTGGCAGTGCAAAGGTGCTCACTGCTCTCCCCTGCCCCAATGCTCCTCCGTGGCCCCCACAGAGGGTGGGGGGAGCGAGGAGCAACACTACGTGCTCCCTGCGTCCTGGTCACTTTCCCGACCTGGTCTGGGCTGTGAGGGGAGCATCAGAAGCTGCTGCTCTCTGCCCTCCCCTGACGCAGCCCGGCTGAGGAAAGTGACCTGGATGCAGGGAGCTTGGATGACGTCCCTTCTCGCCCCCCTGCCCCTGCTAGGGAAGGCTGCCGTGTGGTGTCTCCATGGCTGCACTTTCAGCGATGCAGGTTTCTCGATCCCATTGTTCCAGGGGCATCCTACTAGATAAAATTGAGCAAGAAATGCTTCCCAGGGGTTTTTTAGGACTAGAATTGCTATTTTCAACAGTGATTGCCATTTTTTTTCTAGTTTTGTTTGTTTAAAAGGAAGACAGTGATATTGCACTGGCAAATTCCCCATAGAAACAAAGAATAATAAAGACACCTCAACTTTTCCTCATGTATGGAGGACAGTCTTATAATATGCATCCAGATCTCCTCCAATCACACAAGCTGAAAATTGTTCCACTTTACTGCAGCTCTGTAACCATGCGGGAACCAGTCTGTGTTCTGTGCACATCCAAAATTCCTTCTGAATGACCTGCCCTGGAAGCAAGTTACCAGTGATCCAGGGCTGGGGCAGAAGGAGGGTGCAGATGGTGGGGGGGAGCCCAGAGCTAGGGCAGCATGGGGTGTGTGTGGAGGAGAGCCCAGGGCTGGGGCGGCGGGGGCAGGTGGGGGGGCAGAGCCCAGGGCTCGGGCGGCAGGGGGGTGCGGGTGGGGGGGAGGCCCGGAGCGGGGGCGGCAGGGGGCTGCGGGTGGCGGGGGGCAGAGCCCAGGACTCAGGCAGCAAGAGTTATGGGGAGGAGCCCAGGGCTGGGGTGGGGGTAGCCAATTGTTTTTTTCCTTGGGGCAGCAAAAAACCTAGAGCCGGCCCTGCCTCCACCCACCGTGAGGTAAGTAGGAGCGGATCATTATTATCCCTACTCGAAAGAGGGAGAAGCTAAGGCTGAGAAAGGAGAATTGACTTGTCTGAGGTCACACACCCAGCCAGTGGCAGAGTTGGGAATAGGACCCAAGAGCCCTGATTTTCAAACTAATCATCAGATCTTGAATTTCAGACATTGAATGACCTGAATAAAGTGCTCTCAGATGAGCTCCAGACCAACAACAGTGCAAAGGAATTATTCAGCAAGTATTTGAGGAGAACTGCAATGTTAGAGAGAATCATGAACTGCTCAGAGACCATTAATGCAGAGAACAGCAAAATTTATCAAACATAGAACTGGTTCTGACTTATTTCCTTGGTCTTAAAAGAGAACAAGGATCTGAGTCTCCTCCCTGCAGGGGCGGCTCTAGGAATCTGGCCGCCCCAAGCATTTTGCCGGCAGGGCGGCAGGCAGTCATGCCTGCGGGGGGTCCACCGCTGGTCCCGCGGCTCCGGTGGAGCATCTGCAGGCATGACTGCGGAAGGTCCACTGGAGCCGCCTGCCGCCCTGCTGGCAAAATGCCGCCCCAAGCGTGCGTTTGGCATGCTGGGGTCTGGAGCCGGCCCTGCCTCCCTGTCAATAACCCCCTGCTCAGCCAATCAGGGTAGAGACTGAGGACGGGAAGCTGAGGGTTCTCACCAGAGAGCCCAAAGGATGGCCCAGGTCATTGGTGGGGATCACTGCCCGAGCAGTATTTCAGCCCCACATTTTTGGGTGGATCTCCCACAGTGGGAACTGCAGAGCACTCCCCTGCAACAGATGAATCAGACTGAACAGATTTCAAACCTCGAGGAGGCTCTTACCTTCTAAACAGGGACGGCTGTTTTCTAGTAAAATCACTCAAAGGGAAGGAGAAAACTCGAAAGAGGTTCCTCCTGGCGCTCACGTCCGTGAACCCGAATACTCCCTCAGTCCTCAAAGAGAGACCTGGAGAAGGAGACTTGCTGCAGCAAAGCCACAGGGGTCTCTGAGGTTTCCCTCGCCCCTGTCCTGCCCGGCTGATGTCAGCATCTCTCTGTGAGGTCACCACCTCCCCACCAATAGTCTGAGGTCCTGCAAAACACCTTTCTGATGTCACTGCCACACCCCTCCCTTGCTGTGCTAATGTCCCATCCCTGGCCAGGCACTTTGGAAGTTTGAGCTACTCCCTGTGGATCACCCCACTCAAGGAGCGTTCGTTCTAGGCAGCAAGCCGGCTAGACAGGGAAACATCAGACACTGCTCCTAATGCTACACTCAGTTTTTCAGAAATTAGTCGACTTTATGGCCAGAAGAGACCATTAGAGCATCTAATCTGACCCCCTGCATATCACAGGCCTCCTGTATGACACAAGAGCTACTTTTGGGGCAAACACATTCCAGAAAGGCATCTAGTCTTCATGAAATGACATCAGGAGATGGAGAATACACCTTATTACAATATTTGTACCTTAGTTGTAATATGAATTTGTCTCTTTTCACCTTCCAGACATCGGGTTTTGTTAGGCCTTTCTCTGCTCGATTAAAGAGCCCTTTAATACCCAATCTTTTGTCTCCATTAAGGCACTTCAACACTTCAATGAAGTCACCTTTCAATCTTCTTTTGATAAGCTAAACAGGTTGAGCTCTTTGAATAGATCACTAGAAGGCATTTTTCTCCAGCCCTCAGAACATTTGGTGGCTCTTTGCTGCCCCAGCTCCAATTTCACAACATCTTTTTCAAATGAGGACACCAAAACTGGAGGCAGTATTCCAGTATCAGTCTCACTGATGCTGTGTCACCTCCTGTGACGTTATTGACATAATCTGTAACTGTATAGACCACCATTGCAACCATTTGCAGCCAATATTGTAGAAAGGTTGTCATGTAAGAGGTCTATGGAGAGGTTCTGATCAGGGGCGGCTCTAGAAATTAGGCTGCCCCAGGCAGCGCGGTGTGCTGCGCTGCCCTTCCTCGGTCCCGCGGCGGTCCCCTCTTCCCGCGGCTCCGGTTGAGCTCCCGCGGCAGGTCCACCGGAGCCCCGGACCTGCCGCAGGCATGACTGCGGGAGCTCCACCGAGCCGGGAACAGCGAACCTCCCGCGGGCACGGCTGCGGACGGTTCGCGGGTCCGGCGGCTCCGCTTGAGCTGCCGCAGTCATGCCTGCGGGAGGTTCAGCCGAGCCGCGGGACGAGCCCCCCTCCGCAGTCATGCCTGCGGGAGGTCCACCGGCCCAGCCTGCCGCCCCCTAGATTTGGCCGCCCTAGGCAACAGCTTGCTTTTCTGGTGCCTAGAGCCGCCCCTGGTTCTGATTGGCTGATTATAATGATGCTATCTCTAGATGCGTATCATTATTGTAGTTGACGTTATGAATATTGGCTCTATGCCGCCCATATTTCAAACTTGTGCTCTGCTTCCGGGGAACACCCCAGACAAGTTGGTGTCAGTTCTGCCTAGCCTGCTTGAAGGCCCATTAAGGACTATCAGCTCTACAATCGACCCATTGAGAGAAGGCAGATACGCCTTGTGACTCAGCAAGGTCTGCAGGGACCTGCCTATGGACAGAACTCTAAGGTTTTTCTGTGCCACGTGATGGATAGAGTGTCCTTGGGACAAAGAAAGCAAAGACCACATGGCAAGAGGCTAGAAAAGGCTGATGCCTCGTCTCAATCTTATTTTCAGTCCTGCTTCATAGTTCTGGAGGGACTTTGCTACAAACTGAAGCTCTATACAAAGGACTGAATGACCCATCCCAGCTGGGGATGTTCCGGAGACTTGATTTGAACCTGCAGTTTATTCCGTCACTGCTACAAGCCTGAACCAAGAACTTTGCCATCACTGTGTGTAATTGATACCTTTAAAAATTTTAACTCTCATCTCTATTTCTTTCTTTTTATGAATAAACCTTTATATTTTAGATGTTGTAAGGGAAAAATCCAGTGTTATCCAAGGCCTTGTAGGCCCAGGCCTCATGTCAAGCTGCCAGGGCCGGCCAGACAAGTCAAGCAGGGGGGCACGGAGGAGACAGTGGAAAGTCCTAACAGTCCCCGACTAAAAAACAATTTTGTAATATCCCCTACTGTCAACATGTAACCGCATAGAACAGATAAGTAATAACAGGAAAAGCCTAATATGGAATAAATTTACTCCTGCTCCAATCAGCATTAACTTTGCAATATTTTTTTAGCAAAATAATAAGGAAATTATGTGTGTAACTTGCATATTACGATTGTGGTTTTAAGCTTTATAAGGCTGTCTGTAACCAGCTTCGGGGAGGCCGTTTCCATAACGGTTCTCCCCTGCGTGCTTCTAATCAATAAAAGGCCTCAGGCTGATCTGACTGAAAACACAACACATGGATCAATTTTTCCATAACAATGCTAAAGGATTTGCAAAAGCGTGATTTGTGGGTAAGATCTGACTTGTCTATTGACCTGCATCTGTGGCTTGGTCCTTTGGGGTCCTTTGAGAGAACCGTTTTTTCTTTTAATGAGGTATTGGTTTTCATAACCATTCATCCCCCTAAGGAGCGGGGCTGGTGGTGATAGAAGGGAACTGGAATAGCTGAGGGAATTGCTTGTATGACGTCCGATTGGCCAGTGGGGTAAAACCAAAGTCCTCTCTGCATGGCTGCTGTGACGTGCTTTAATAGTGAAGGGCACCCAGCCTCGGGCTGTGACTGCCCTGCTCCAAGCAATTTGTCCTGAATTGATACTCTCAATAGCATCCTGCCAGAGGCCGCATCGTTACAGGGGTCGTCCGGGGTTACAGCTGGGAACTCTCCGAAGCTCAGGATGCGCTTCCTCAGCTAGGGGAAGTAAGTAACCCACACACCTCCAGGGTGTGGTGGTGTGTCCCAGCTAGTGGCACCGAGATCACTTAGAGGGAGCAATAAAACATGACTTCTATACAGCCCTCGCTAACAGCCAGGTGGCTTTTAGTTCATGCTGTAGAGGCCCACACACTAAGCTCCAGAGGTCCCCGGTTCAATCCCACCCACCGACAAGTCACCGACCCGGATCTGTCGGCGTAACAGAGGCAGCTGCCACCCCAAGGAGAGAGCTGCCATGTCACGCCCAGCTGCAAAGAGGCACCAAACAGTGAGCTGACACCCTTCAGAGCTTCCTGTGATGAACTTAGGATAATAGCGGGGTGGTAAGAAGTGTTGCCCTCAGAGTGGCCTGGGTCAGAGCCCATGGGAGACCCTGGGCTCCCCCCCCCACGCCATCTGCTGCATCCTTCCCCCCAAAAGGGCCGAAACCCTGACCAAGAGGCAACATCCCCACGAGCAAAGGCCATCACGAGGCATCTGTCTTCAAAAGTTTGCAGAGGATGCGGGAACAGAAAAAGGAGAGAGGATGAGGGTGGCTCTTGGGAAGAGGGAGGGAGGGAGGGAGCCTTATGTGAATCTCTTGTTTACCGCCATCAACCCAATGATCAGATCATTGATGCCTAGAATCTTCCCTGACGTGTTGTAATTGACTGGATCTAGGTTTTAAAATGGGTACCACATTTGCAGACAGAGAAATGTCAGCGAGTTGAGTGAAAGGCCATTGCAAGCTCAGTTAATTATTCTATGTGGCTTATGGCCCATCTAACAAGCTCCTCAAACAATAGCTCCCAATTTTCATTCACATTGTTCTGTTTAGTGTTTTTCTCCAAAACACTTTCACTGATCATTTTGGTCAGCTTTGGAAAGTTAGCCCTTCCAGTGCACCAAATATAAATATTGCTGGAGGGGGCTGCCCTCAATCAGGGCCGGCTCTAACAATTTCGGCGCCCCAAGCACGGTGGCACAGCGCGGGGGGCGCTCTGACGCTTGCCGGTCCTGCGGTTCCGGTGGACCTCCCACAGGCATGCCTGAGGAAGCTCCAACGGAGCCGCGGGACCAGCGGACCCTCCGCAGGGACACCTGTGGGAGGTCCACCAGAGCCACCTGCTACCCTCCCGGCAACCGGCAGAGCGCCCCCCGCGGAATGCCGCCCCAAGCACGCGCTTGGAGTGCTGATGTCTGGAGCCGGCCCTGCCCTCTATTGGTCATAAGAACGGCCATACTGGATCAGACCAACGGTCTAGCCAGCCCAGAATCCTGTCCTCCCACAGTGGTCAATGCCAGGTGCCCGCAAGGGAATCGACAGAACAGGGAATCATCAAGCGATCCATCCCCTGTCACCCATTCCCAGCTTCCAGCAAACAGAGGCTGGGGACACTTCAAGAGCATGGTTTTGTATCCCTGCCCATCCTGGCTAATAGCCAATGATGGACCCATCCTCCATCAACTTATCTAGTTCTTTGGTGGACCCTGTTATAGTCTTGGCCCTCACAACATCCTCTGGCAAAGTTTCCCCAGGTTGACTGTGTGTTGGGTGAAGAAATACTTCCTTTGGTTTGTTTTAAACCTGATGCCTATTCATTTCATCGGGTGACCCCAGTTCTTGTGTTATGAGGAGTAAATAACACTTCCTTACAGATCCAGACTAACACAGCTACCCCTCTGATACTTCCTTATTTACTTTCTCCAAACCCGTCATCATTTTATAGACCTCTATCCTAACCCCCCCCCTTAGTCATCTCTTTTCCAAGCAGAAAACTCCCCTCAGTCTTATTAATCTCACCTCACATGGAAGCTGTTCCACACCCCAATCATTTTGGTTGTCCTTTTCTGCACCTTTTCCAATTCCAATATATCTTTTTGAGATGGGGGACCAGCTCCAGTATTCAAGATGTGGGCATACCACAGATTTATAGACAGGCAATATTATATTTCTGTCTTGCTAGCCATCCCTTTCCTAATGACTTCCCAACATTTTGTTCGCTTTTTTGACTGCCGATGCTCATTGAGTGGATGTTTTCAGAGAACTATCCACAGTGACTCCAAGATCTCTTTCTTAAGTTGTAAGAGCTAATTTAGACCCCATCAGTTTAGATGTAGAATTGGGATCATGTTTTCCCATGTGCATTACTTTGCATTGATCCACATTGAATTTCATCTGCCTTTTTGCTGACCAATCTCTCAATTTGGTGAGATCCCTTTGTCACACTTTGCACTCTCTTTTGGATGTAACTAACATTGGGTTGGTTTGTATCATCTGCAAATGTTGCCACCTCACTGTTTACCCCTTTATCCAGATCACTCAGGAGTATGTTGAACAGTGCTGGTCCCAGTACAGACCCCAGGGGGACACCACTATTTACCTCTCTCCATTCTGAAAACTGACCACTTAGTCAGACTCTTTGTTTCTTGCCTTTGAACCAGTTACCTATCCCAGAGAGGACCTTCCATCTTATCCCATTTTGCTTCAGAGCCTTTGGGGAGAGACCTTGTCAAAGGTTTTCTGAAAACCTAAGTATACTATATCCACGGGATCACCTTTATCCACATGCTTGTTGACTCCCTCAAAGAATTATAGCAGATTCGTGAGGCATGATTTTCCTTTACAAAAAGGATGTTCATTCTTCCCCAATGTAAGCGGGGGCAGACTCACCCGGCAGCGCCTCCTGCTGGTCATCTTGGGAATTAGCTCTCCAGCCATCAGAGCACCCTGTGCAGGCCGGTGATCTGCCTTACCGCAGCTGGACCCCTGTCCCTCCCAGGACCTAGGTGCTCCTTTTACCCTGGCAGTACCCCGTGACAGTATCCCCCACAGTTCTGGGTCTCCCCCTCCCAGGGGAACCCCCACCCACTATCCCCACATCACCTCAGTCTTAGCTACTGCCCAGTCTCCATCCAGCCCCCGTTCACTGGGGCAGACTGCAGTGTGAGCCACTCATCACAGGCAAAGGGGTTTGGACCTGCCGCCTCTGCTTCCCCCTGGGCTGCCCCATTGCAGCCCTGCACCTATTCAGCCTATAGTCAGGCCTGCAGCCTGGGGCTTTCCAGGTCAGAGCTCCCAGCTCCTCTGGCCCTTCCCCAGCCCTGCTCCCACTCTAGGTGTCTTGCTTGGGTCCCTGCAGCCAGGCCCTTCTCTCGCTACAAGCAGAGGGAGACTGACTGGGCTCCTGGCTCACAGCCTCTGATAGGGGCCAGCTGGGCCTGACTGGGGCATGGCCACAGCTGAGCCTGCTTCCCCCAATCAGCCCAGGCTTCTTGCCCCAGTCCCAGCCCTCTCCTGGGCTGCTTCAAGCCCCGCAGGGCAGGAGCAGGTAACCACCCGCTACACCCAGCAAATTCCCTTCACTGATGTTTCTAATCATTGGGCTCTACAATTCCACCCAATGTGCCTGGTACTGACGTTAGCCTTAGTGGCCTGTAATTGCTGGCAGCGTCTCTGGAGCCTTTTTCATACACTGCTCCAGCCAGGGACTAAAGGCCGTCCCAGACTTTCCCTTTCTCCCTTCTGGGAAATCAAGTTCAAGTTCTACAAAGAGCTAAAGAAGCCTCAACCCTGCATCTGAATTAATGTCACATTTCTCACTGCCCGACACAAACAAATGTAATTTCAATCCCAGGTGAGCCCACTTCAGTCATTCCTCAGCCCCATTCCCTCACCCTCCTGCCTTAGCTTAGGGCATTGCACCACCCTGTGGGCATTTCATGTCCCTCCTCAGTTTCACATACAGACACAATTTCCTTTGCCGTTCAAGGAACAGCAAAACCTTTCTGTGTCTCTAGTCTGAGCCAGGGCATTCAACTCCATTGAAACCTTCTCTCCTGCAATGGCAACGGTCAGACAGAGGGGACATGGCCACCTTCAGCCCTGAGAGTGAGATATTCACTCTGCTCTTTCTTCAAGCTGCTGTTGTTATTCCATAAAACATGTACCATGGAGTAAAAAGCTGAGTTTACTCCAGGGTGAGGAAAGAAAGGAGCCACCAACTCCCCAAAAAATCTCTGTGCCTCAGAGAGAACCTGCCCCTGCTATTGGAATCACTGATGTGCTTCAGCTACAATGAGGAAAGTATCTGCTCTCATGGGGGTATAGCTCAGTGGTAGAGTGTTTGACTACAGATCAAGTGGTCCTTGCTTCAAATCCAAGTTCTCTCTAATAAGCCTCTTATTTTTTATTTTTATTTTTGAAAAAAGGGAAAACATTTTCATGTCCATTCTCCATTATGTTCAGGAGCTCCACTATACGGGGATGCTTGAAATGAATGTAACACTCAATATTTCACTGTCCAAATGCATAAAAACCTAGCACACCTGTCTATCAGCTGAAATCAGTTCCAAGCCTCTAAGTGTCTAGTTTATGTTTTCATCAATTAAACAAAGGGATCATATGAATGTACATTTGCAGACCCCTCCTCTCCAGGGCTGTGCTGTGCAGCAGAACAAGAACCACATCCAGTTGGGGTTCAGGAGTCTGACGAGCAAAGGCCACTTGGTGCGGGCTAAAGTCACCAGCACTTTGGCTCCTTCCCATTCAGCCAGCAGCTGGGCCCCCAGGACAAGGCATGAGAAGAAGACAGTGGCTGTGAGCAGGAAAATAGCCACCAAGAAGCTGGCTAAAGCTGTCAAGATCCCCAGGGAGGTCACCATGCCCATGTCTAGAATGTACTGACTGCAGCGGGGACCAAAAAGGCAGAGAAAAGCCCTCAAAAGTTCTAAGCTGCCAAACCCCAGCAGGTGATCAAAATCCTACCTAAAATCAAGACAGGATAAGGCTAATGTCACCTCCAAAGCCAGGGGTAAGAAGGTAACACTGAGAAAGAAGTGGAGAGATTTCCATTGGGATGACTCCTGCTCCTCTAATGGCTCTGTTATGAATCACCATGGACCACCCGGAGAGATCAAAGTCCTGCAGGACAAACAGCCCCATGGACAGTATAATGAAGTGGTGGCAGTGGGGGGAAGTGCTGTGTTTTGTGTAACACCTGCCAGGTGAGTGATGCACTGACAGGGCAGCTGCCCATGAGCTCTTCGATCTCCTTCTGCTGTTATTTCAGAGCCAGCACTAGCGGGAGTGTGTCCCTGTCACTTCACCAGCTGTAGAACAGGCTCTGTCTGCAGCCCAGCTCTGATTAATCCCACTCGTTAATGTATTCCTACTGCGATACTTTCCCAGTTCTCTGCCTCATTCGAACATTCCGGTCAGACACTGAATATGGGGAGGGATGGACTAATTTATGTGACATTCGGTAAGTTGCCATCGTATGTGATTGAAACCTCTGCTGGAGGTGGGCAGGAGCCTGTTACACACATAAAATAGCTAAGCTTTACTAAACTACCTGCTACACATTCAAACCTTCCTGTACACACACAATAGAAATTGGGGCTCTGAGAAATGGCAACGTTCCTTTAACATAGATCATTGTTTTCTGTACTTTCAGAGGCATTGAAATAGCAGCTGTTTAAAGGCAATGTGCTTCTATTTCATGATCAGCAGCAGAGCCTCTGTAAATTTACCACCCGTAGAGCTGATTGTTTCTAACTGCAGGGTTAGCCAGACCATTCAGTAACATTATCGCTCTGTTTAAAAAGCCTTTGGTTAGTGACAAATCATGAGACTTATCCCTTCCCGCTGTTATTCCACTGACTCCAGTGTCTCTTTCCCCAGTTCTGGTTCCAAGAAAATAAACAAATTAAAACAACCTTCAGAACTAACATGGCTGTGGGAAAGTGGAAATGTTGATAGCTCAAATAATTCAGTTTCTTCTGTGTCTTGTGTGTGTCTATCTGCTTTGTGTGTGTGACCGATGGGGCTTTTTGTTTGCTCCTGGCAGGTGCAACCCTGTCAGATTTGTCTCTGGGGAGGGGCCAGAGAAAACAGACACCCTGGCCTTCCAGCTTGGGGTTAGGCAAAGGAATAACAACCCTGTCCCATAAAAAAACAAAAAATGTTACAGAAAAAGTGGTAGGAACAGTGCTAGAGAAACTGGTAAATAATCACAGTGTCCAGGCTTGAAGTAATCGGAAACACAGAATTCAAAAAGCAAAGCTCAGGGGATATTTGGGGTTTATTCTCTGAGCTTAGCCATGTGCTATAGCACAGGGAGCACTTTGGGACGTCTCCCATCCCACAACGGGGGAAAGGAAAAGGATTCTTAGGCTCTAGCACGGATTGAAGGAGGATGGTGATGGGGAATAAGGGAATCCCTCTGTCTTACCCTAACTACGTCTGTTGTTACAATGGGTGACATGACATTTTTCCCTATCCCTGCCCTGTTCCTGCTCTTTGTTATAGTTCAATATATTTTAAGTGTGGAAAATGATAATAAAAACATCTGCTCCCCAGCACAACCTGCAGCAACATCAGAGCAACTGGGAATGAAACAATTGGTTCCCCAAGGGAGAACTCGATGACTAACAGTTGCTGTGAAATGGGGGAACAGTATAACTGTGATGCTCAGGGTTTGTTTAGACTAGGGAAAGTGATGGAGTTTAGGTCAGGTCAAGGGGAAAGCTAATGGCAACCACTGCACCTGGGCTGCATCTGCACTACAAATGTTTACATTACGATCACTAACTTGAGCAGCCAACGCCATGTACAGCCCTAGTGGATGTCAGGCACAGGTACTTTTTGCCTCAGTGTAGCTTGTTGGGATCAAACCTCTCCCCGACCTGGAGCTGATGAACATTCCTGGCAGGAGGGACACACACTCCTGTGACTCAAAGGAAAGGAGGTGATAGAAAAGATCACAGGACTGACCCCAAAGAAGGGTGAGCTGCAAAAGGCAGAAGAAGGCAACTGATCTGGTGGAGCTGAGAGACCTTGGTGAAGATGGTGCAAAAATCACTATGTGGGAATTAGCAAATGTAATTAAAAAAACAAAACTTTGGCCAGCCCTAGTCAAGGGATTTGTTACAGTTCTCTCTCCTGTGGATTTTATGATGTCTAATAAGGTGAGCGCTCTGATTGAAGCTTTTCCCACACTCAGAGCACGTGTAGGGCGTCTCCCCTGTGTGGATTCTCTGATGTGTGATAAGGTTTGAGCTCTGCTTGAAGCTTTTCCCGCACTCAGAGCACGTGTAGGGTGTCTCCCCTGTGTGAATTCTCTGATGTGTAATAAGGTTTGAGCGCTGATTGAAGCTTTTCCCGCACTCCGAGCACATGTAGGGCGTCTCCCCAGTGTGGATTCTCTCATGTCTGATAAGGTCAGAGCTCCACCCGAAAATTTCCCCGCACTCAGCGCACGTGTAGGGCGTCTCCCCAGTGTGGATTCTCTGATGTGTAATAAGGTTTGAGCGCCGATTGAAGCTTTTCCCGCACTCAGAGCACGTGTAGAGCGTCTCCCCTGTGTGGATTCTCTGATGTGTGATAAGGTGTGAGCGCCGATTGAAGCTTTTCCCGCACTCATGGCACATGTAGCGTCTCTCTTCCAAGTTGATTCTGTTGCGTGGAATAAGGGCTGAGTGGCTACTGTAGTTTTCTTCTGGCCTCTGCTGAGTCTCACAGGCTTTTGTGTCTTCTGGGAGTGCACAACTCCTGGAAACATTCCCTTTGGATCTTCCTGATAACAGCCAATGTGGATCTACTTGCACAGTGTCTTCCTGCTGGGGTTTCTCCTCCTTGTTTTCACTCACCAGCCCATCGCCGGATGGGAGACAGAGAGAATCCAGACATAGGCCACTCCCTGTGCCTGAGAAAAAGGAAATGTCAGAGAGAGGAATGGAAAAAGGGATGAACAAACCAAAATATATGTGGGAGAGATCAAACCTATCAGGTGCTGATTTTCCCCAAACCCTTCCACAGAGAAGAGAGGAAGGCATCAGTTCTGGGTCCTCATTGCACCATAACTCTCAGGGGAAAGTGAGATCAGGGAGCGACCTGCTGCCAGTTGTCAGTCAGAATAGGAGGGAAGCCATGAGTGACATCTGCCATAATGATTCCACATCTGCAGGGGACAATCCTGAACTTGGAGAGCTCACAGGATCTTTGTAGGGCATCCCAAATGTTTCCTGCATTCCTAAGCAGTTGTTGAGTTGTTTAACCAAGTCCTCACCTGTGACGGCAGCTCTCGGGACCACTTCTTTTTCAGAGCCCTGGAGGTCCAGGACCCACGGTTCTTCCCCTCGTTCCAGCTGCGAGATCACAGCAGGTTTGGAAATTGGAAACCCTACTGCAGGCAAAGAAAACAAGGGAGGTCAGTGGAATTTGTGGGATACTTGTCACAAAGAATATTCCGTAGTTTTAACCCCATCTCATTTTTAGGCAGTAACATCTGTAGCCCTCAGGATTCATCTGCTTGCCTGCATCAATATCTCTTTTCTTATAAGTACAGTATTGTGATAGGTTTATTAATTCATATTAAAAATATATTTGGCTGTAATGCAAGAAACCTACAGGACAAAAACCTGCATTTTAAGCTAAAGCAAAGTTAGCATAGCTATATCCTGCGCCCTTTCATCCAGAAAAGGAACTGTTTTTCCTATACCCAAATAAAGTGCCTACACTTAGGTCTAAGACCCTTTACCTAGACCAACAGACAATGAAGAATAGCAAAGGGGATTTTTCAAAGTTGTACTCACAGGCTTAACAAGTACCCCACAAGTGCGCAGATACCTGCCATCCATACGCACATACATACTAGCCTAAGGAGTAAGTGTACCCTATCATTTCTATGGGGGAAGACTGAAATTTGGGCATAAAAGGAAGGATTTCCGGCATTTATTTCCAAAAAAAGAGGTAACCTACCTCGCTATAAAAAGAGGTAACATATCTCTTTTTACCCGCACCTCGACCTCCTCCTCCTTCTCTACGCTTCACCATCTTCAACTACGTATTCATGCTATCCATCTACGACAGCTATTAACCAGTAATAGGCCACACTTATTTTCTTTTCAAACTTTAAGTTCAAAAGGGTCTCGGCTAAGCTTGGTCTCTCTAAACTTTATTTTAATTTGTGTATTAGATTATTTAGTTGAGCTAAAAAGTAAATTCCAAAGTAGCTTTGACAGCTCTTTGCATTAGTTTCCCTTGCAAGAGCTGTGAAACCAGAACCGCCAGAGGTGAGGCCAACACCAGTTTATCAAAACAGGGTGTGAATATTAACCAAAAGTTTGCAGCACATAATATTGTATCATCATATGCATCTCCTGAATAACAGTAATACAATTGTAACTCTGTAATTCTACCTGTTTTACAATTTACTTACTATTTCATTGAGTATAATAAAAAGTCGTTATGACTATATCTGTCTCACTGTGAGCTTCCTGTCATACCCCCGAAGGTCCCTTTATCAATTCTGTGGAACCTGATTCGAAACACGAACTTTTATCTTCTGATCAAACAAATTGGCGAGCCTAAACCCATATTAATTAATATAAATGATTAAGTATTATTATTAATTAATTAAAATAATTACAATACACATTAAATTAAGTTGATAAATCAAATCAACATTACTCTCACACCCCAAATAAGGCTACGCATCCCAAGGCCATCTTCTTTGGCTCAAAGTGGCAGGAGAGTTACTATTATAATAAATCATATTCACTACCTTAGTGCCTAAGGACCAACTAACAGTGGGTCCCCATTGTGCTAGGCAAAGTGCAAACAGAGAACAGTAGATGGCCCGTGCCCTGAAGAATTTACAATCTAAATCAGGAGTAGGAAACCTGCGGTAGCGAGCTGATTTTCAGTGGCACTCACACTGCCTGGGTCCTGGCCCCTGGTCCAAGGGGGGGCTCTGCATTTTAATTTAATTTTAAATTAAGCTTCTTAAACATTTTAAAAACCTTATTTACTTTACATACAACAATAGTTTAGTTCTATATTATAGACTTATAGAAAGAGACCTTCTAAAAACGTTAAAATGTGTTACTGGCACACGGAACCTTAAATTAGAGTGAATAAATGAAGACTCGGCACAGCACTGCTGAAAGGTTGCCGACCCCTGATCTAAATAGACAAGACAGACACAGAACGGGGGAAGGGCTAGAACCCACTGTTAGAATAGAGATATTCAGGCCTGCCTGTAAAGCCTATAGTTTAAGAACTTAGGGGTATTTTTATCACTTTGTCTTTATACCCCTGTAACTAGCTAAGAATCAAAATCTCAGTCTGCCTGTGTCTGGGCCTTCTCTCACTAGGCTAGGCTGAGGCCTTGTTCTTAGGCTAAGGCCTTTGGTTAAGCAGCAGGGGCTGCCATAAGCTGGGAAATATAGCGTCACATCCTCACATTTCAGTGTGACTGGTTTGGGATAAGGTGCTATTGGGCTGTTAGGAAGTCAATCCTCTCCTGACAGTGCCCATCACCACCAGATAAAGAAACAGATCTTAAGATGGTTAAAGAAAACTTACTTTGACAGCAGCTGGTCTGGCAATAAATCCCTTATCAATGGTTGTGGTTGTGAAACCCTCATTTCTGTATTGTTTTATCTTTATGGCCACCACTTTTACCTTGTTAATCAGTCTGGTTCTCTAATTGTTTCTGTCTGCTGCATCATTAATTTTTCTAGGTGTAAGTTCATTAGGGCAGTGGAATATGCTTGCTTGGAAATAACCCCAATAAACATCGCATTATCTGTGCTTCAGATTTCTGGTCTTTTGCTGCTTGCTGTCTGCGTGACAAGAACCAGGGAAGTGGGAGGGTGAAGGGAAAACCCTCTAACAAACGGACGTGACCTGATACCCAAGAGGTAAGCCTTTAAGGAAGGTTTTAATACACTTTGGAACGGATCAGGGATTCCCATGAGGACTGAGAGGGAGCGATGGTAAACACGCATTTAGATCCTTTTCTTGTTTTATATCTTTTCCCCATAAGGCTGAACCTTTGGCACTGTCATGGATCCATAGGATCTGTGCAATGCCCTGGCTTTTAAACCATCCTTGGGAGGTGCCCCTTGAGTGCACTAGACCCCCCAAGGGCTCCCACTCTTCCACAAGGACAGGCCACTTAGCTTCAGCACCTGAGAATGAGCCACTTCCTCGGTGCCCTTCCTCCACACTCCCCTCCACTTCTTCCCATTACTCTCAGCCAGCACCACCTCCCGGCACCTTGGGAGCTTCTTGTGTTCCCTGTACGTCTCTCACTACCTCATCCCTCCCTGCTGCTTCTTAGCTCTAACCCTGCACACACCCTCCCCATATCTGGGCACCCCAGAATTACCTATTCCCCCTTCTCTGCCCCCCCCACAGCTCTGTTCTCCCTTCATCTGTGGGGTCCTGAATGGCAACATTATACGCTCTCCTATCAAAAGAGGAGCTCATCTGACTGTCACACAAGCCAGGCAAGAGTCACATACCTATTTACTCAATTTAGAATTCTACACGTGGCATATTTTCCTCTTAAAATGAGGAATACGCATGAAAGCTACAGTTATTAATGTAGCCAATAAGGATACATTAAGTGCAATTTTTAAATGACTGACAGCACGAAAAAGGCACATGTCCAAAAATGATACTAGTGGGTGGGAGATAAGGCAAAAAACGGGGGGCAAGGAAACTTGTCAAAACTTGTATGACAAATAAAGGTATAAAGTTATTACTACTCAGGTTCTTTAGAGACCTCACAGCTTCTAATAACCCAGGGGACAGGACTCCTTACCCAGCGAGGTCACCGTCTCATAGTTCTCCTGCATGACATCCCTGTAGAGGGCTCTCTGAACAGGGTCCAGCAGAGTCCCCTCTTCCCTGGTGAAATAGACAGCCACTTCCTCGAAGGTCACCGGCCCCTGAAAGAGCAAGAGTCCAACACTCAGTACCTGCTGCCCCACTCACAACCCCACTATTCACAGAACAGCAGCACCAGGGAAATGGAAGTTCCGCGAGGCACATGTTAACAGAGTCCCACCCCACCTTGCCTAGAACAGCCAGGAGGCATCAGAGGGCGGAAAGAGAGAACCTTTGTGTCTCCCAGCTGACAGACGGAGGCAGGGTCATCACATTTATCACATACCCACTAGCCAGAGCTTAATATAGGAGATGGGGCTGTCTCTGGACCCTGCTGGTGGCTCCCTGGTAGGAATCCCAACACTCTCCAAATAAAATATATGGAAGAAAGGGGAAGTCAATAGTAAAGAATAGAAGTTAGAAAGTCAGAATTGTAGAAAGTTGGCAAGGGAAGCTATCAGAAATCAATGACCAATTAATGAAAATAAGAAGGAAGTTTTTAAAAAGCATATTAAGTACAAAATTAATCCTAACAATGGAAGTGGCAAATTACTAGATGGAAATGGCAGAATTATGAAAAATAATGCAGAAGAGGTAAAAGTGTGTTCAATAAATATTTCTCTCCTGGATTTGGAGAAAAACGGATGATGTAAGTCATATAAGACGTTGACGACGACAGTCTTTCCATCCCAACAATAACTCACGAGGATGTTAAACAGCAGCTATTACAGTCAGACATGTTTAAATAAGCAGGTCCACATAACTTGTATCCAAGAGTTTTGAAAGACCTGGTGGAGGAGTGTGGTGGACTGTTAATGGTGATTTCAATTAGGACTTGGAACACTTGGGAAATTCCAGAAGACTGGACTAAAGCTAATGCTGTGCCAATATTTAAAAAGGGTAAAAGAAATGACCCAGCTAATTACGAGAGTGTTAGTCTGATACTGGGCAAGATAATGGAGCAGCGAATATGGATTTAATTAATAAAGAATTAAAGGAGGGTAATATAATTAATACCAATTAACAAAGGTTCAGAGACAACAAATCCAATCAAACTAACTGGATATCCTTATTGCATGAGATCAAAAGTTTGGTTGCAACTAATAGTATTGATGTAATATACCTAAACTTCTGTAAGGCGTATGACTTGGTTCAGCACAACATTTTGACTAGAAAACTAGAAAGATACAAAATAAACACAGCATACATTAAATAGATTAAAAACTATGATTGTAAATGGGGAACCATGGTCGAGTGGATTTCTTTCTAGGCGGTTCCCACAAGGATTGGATCTTGGCCCTGTGCTATTTAACATTCTTATCAATGACCTGGAAGAGAATATAAAATCGTCACTGATAACGTTTCCAGTTGCCACAAAGATCGGGGTTGGTGGTAACTAATGAAGTATCAGTAAGTTCAGGGTTCAGCACTGGGAGTCTGGGAAGTTTTCCCAGTTCTGGCTAGAGGGTTATTTCCTGTTTCACAAAGAGGGGAAGTTCCATTCCCAACACCTGTGCCTTGAAATTAGGCCCCGACACTACACCCCACATTCAGCATAGTGGTATGATTATGAAATGATTAGGACATAATTATGATGCATTTTGTGCAAGACGCATCATATGTTCAGTGTCATTGGAAAAGTTAGTATTTGCTGAATATGATTGTCCTATTTCTGTGCATGTATCATATTCGTATCTGATGTTATGGATATTGACTCTGTATCTGTCTTTCAAATGTGCTTACTCTGGGTAACATCCACAATGAGCCTTTCAGGTACAACAAAGAAGCCAGACAGTGTTCATGGCTCATCAACAAAGACAATGTACCGTGGAAGAGCTTAGCCTTCCTGGGAATGTTTCAGCCAGCCTATGAGTCATGGCTACTATGACTCACTAGGCCATGGTAGGGCCTGTGACCAGACCACATGATACTAAACTCCATTTTGGTACCTCTATTTTTCCACAAACTGGACTGGGAACTGAGTTTGGAACAAATGGTTCCTGCCATACGGAAAAGCTACATATGGTGGGGTGTGACATCATCTCTTGGCCTCATTCCGCACACAAGAAAACTCCTGGAAACACCTCAGGAACAAAGACTGAACTGGGGGATATGCTGGTCCCAGGGGAAAGGGATTTCTAGCTTGTGTATGGAAACTTGGTGGACTGCTTCTATCATCAGTCAGGGTGAGAATTTGCTAATTCAAATTCTATCCAGATAGTATGTTAGGCTTAGTTTGAGTTTTTGGTTATATAAGTAATCTGCTTTGATCTGTTTGCTACCACTTAGAGCTGGGAAATTGGCTTCTGTCTTCTATCTGTCCTTGAGTGGCTTAGGTAAAGCACTCAGGTAGCTTAGTTAGATGCATGGTGCCACCTGCTGTCGTGTTGGGTGATAACAGGCTCTGGAGAGGCTGGCTGAATCTCCAGCAAAGCAGCGTGAGAAGGGGCAGCCCAGCTTGAGGGTTAGAGGGCACAGCGGTTCCCAGAAGCTCCCCAGACTGCACCCCGGGGTGACAACACATCACACTCTACATTACACAAGTCTCAGCAGGTTTGTCACATCCTGTCCCCTCCCATTACACACCCTAGATAGTTCCTGCCTCCCACCCTCCTATACATTTACTGCTCCTCTCCCTCCAAGCAGAACCCGCCCCTGAGAATCCCTTACCTGAGCCAGCTCCACTGCAGCCATTTCCTTCCCCCTGGGAGGAGGGGATGATTTGGGGCAAAACGTGGACGTTATTCTGTAGCCTGCCAGGGCGAGAAGGGCAATGTGAGAGAATTCAGACAGGGTTTCTGTCCTTTCCACATGTCGATTCCCCCCAGCATTTTCCCCTGGTAATGGACATTCCCGGTTCTGCCACACTGTGAAGCACAGAGTGACCTTATTCCAGTACAGGCCTAGCCCCCTCCCACCAGGCTGTAACCCTCTGACACATGGTGAAACCCTCCCAGTAGCTCTGTTACACTTATCAAGTTTGTGGACGATACCAAGCTGGGAGGGGTTGCAAGTGCTTTGGAGGATAGAATTAAAATTCAAAATTATCTGGACAAACAGGAGAAATGGTCTGAAGTAAACAGGATGAAATTCAATAAGGACAAACCCAAAGTACTCCACTTAGGAAGGAACAATCAGTTGCACACATACAAGACAGGAAATGACTGCCCAGGAAGGAGCACTGCAGAAACGGATCTGGGAGTCACAGTGGATCACAAGCTAAATATGAGTCAACAGTGTTACACTGTTGCAAAAAAAGCAAGTATAATTCTGATCTGTCTTAGCAGCAGTATTGTAAGCAAGACACGAGAAGTAATTCTTCCACTCTACTCCACACTGATTAGGTCTCAACTGGAGTATTGTGTTCAGTTCTGGGTGCCACATTTCAGGAAAGATGTGAACAAATTGGAGAAAGTCCAGAGAAGAGCAACAAAAATGATTAAAGGTCTAGAGAACATGACCTATGAGGAAGACTGAAAAAACTGTGTTTGCTTAGTCTGGAGAAGATATGATCAGCTTTCAAGTACATAAAATTTTGTTTCAAGGAGGAGGGAGAAACATTGTTCTTCTTAACCTCTGAGATGGAAGAAAACTGGGGAAGACTCAGAGGGGATGATCACAGTTTTCTAGTACATAAAAGGTTGTTACAAAGATGCCGGAGAAAAATTGTTCTTCTTAACCTCTGAGGACAGGACAAAAATCAATGGGCTTAAATTGCAGCAAGGAAGGTTTAGGCTGGACATTAGGAAAAACTCCCTAACTGGCAGAGTGGTTAAGCACTGGAATAAATTGCCTAGGGAGGTTGTGGAATCTCCATCGTTGGGGATTTTTAAGAGCAGGCTGGACAAACACCTCTCAGGGATGGGCTAGATCAGGGGTGGCCAACATGTGGCTCTTTAGAATTTAATATGCGGCTCCTTGTATAGGCACCAACTCTGGGGTTGGAGCTACAGGCACCAACTTTCCAGTGTGCTGGGTGTGCTCACTACTCAGCTACAGGCCCTGCCTCCACTCCACCCCTTCCCACTCCCTTTCCTGAGCCTCCATTCCTGCAATGCCCTTGCTCCATTCCCCCCCACCGAGTGTCTTGCATAGTGTGAAGAGTTGATCGGGAGGTGCGAGGAGGGAGGGGGAGGTTCTGATTACTGTGGCTTCCCATTGGTGGGAGGCGCTGGGAGCAGGGGGTGGGAGCTGATGCGGGGCTGCTGACGTATTACTGTGATTCTTTGGCAATGTACATTGGTAAACTCTGGCTCCTTCTCAAGCTCAGGTTGGCCACTCCTGGTCTAGATAATACTTCGTCCTGCCTTGAGGGCAGGGGACTGGACTAGCTACCTCTCGAGGTCCCTTCCAGTTCTGTGATTCTATGAACCAAAGGCCAGAGACGAGCAGAATCCAAGGAGTCACTCTGGGGATTCTCCTGTCACTGTCCCCAAGGCAGCTCTCTCAGCTTAACTAAGTTGTTTGATGCTCCAGCCTTTATCCAGTCTCTCCTGGCAGTGCCCCTTTCCTGGGCTGGGCCTAGTTTTAGCTTTTGGGAAGCATGACCCCAGTGCTGCTGAGACTGGGCCTTCTTGCCTCAGCACATCTTGTTCCTTTCTGTGGCTCCCCAGCGAGTCCCAATGAGTAGTCCCAATGGGCCTGGCAGTAACCTGAACATCGCTGTGACTCGTGGGGTAAGGGAGGGGTTCTCAACCAGGGGTCTGGGGCCCCCTGGGGGGGCCGTGAGCAGCTTTCAGGGGGCTACCAAGCAAGGCCGGCATTAGACTTGCTGAGGCCCAGGGCAGAAAGCTGAAGTCCCAGCGCATGGAGCTGAAGTCCAGACAGGGCCGGCTTTAGGAAGTGCGGGGCCCAATTCAAACAGTTTTGACAGGGCCCAGGCAGGGATGACCGCCCCAAAAAAATGTAAAAACACGTGGGGCTTGTACTCACGGGCGGTGCTCCAAGTCTTCGGTGGCACTTCGGGGGCGGGTCCTTCACTCGCTCCAGGTCTTCGGCAGCACTGAAGGACCCGCCGCCGAAGTGCCGCCGAAGACCCAGAGCAAGTGAAGGACCCACCCCTGAAGTGCTGCCAGGTGAGTAAAAATTAAAAAGTTGTCTCTAGCCAGGGAAGAGATTCTCACTGGATGCGGGGCCCTCTTAGGGGCTGGGCCCGATTCGGTGGAATTGGCCTAAAGCCAGCCCTGAGCCCCACCACCAGGGCTGAAGCCAAAGCCTAAGCAATGTAGCTTTGTGAAGGCCCCTGTGGCGTGGGGCCGCAGGCAGTTGCCCTGCTTGCTGCCCCTAACGCCAGCCCTGGCTGTTATATGCAGAAAACCAGTTATTGTGGCCCACATGGGCAGCGGAGTTTTTATAGCGGGGGGGGGCTCGGCTCAGAAAGATATATGCGCTCACCCAAGGGGACTGTCTGTGTTTACACTGGATTCTTGGTTGGTGAAATCTCCATACAGACCTCACGCCCAATTTGGGGTTTGTTCCCTGCTTCTTACCAGTCTGCCTGAGGCTGGTGCTCGTGTTCGAGTCACTGAAGACAGCGTTACAGAGAGAGGGGCTGTGACTTCCCCACGGTCACTGAACAGGTCTGTGACAGAGCCAGGAACAGACCCTGTTAGCTCCAGAGCCCCGTCACCCACAGCTTGGGAAGGCCCCCGAGCACACTGTATTAGGCTGCAGGAAGAGGTGTGCAGGGACTGCAGGTGAGCTGCCCTGCCAAGACAGCCTGTGCATCCATGGACAAACCACCTCACTGGGGGGTGTCCTGGGTCAGGAGAAGTCAGTGTCCAGCCCTGTGGGGCTGTGCTCCTGGCTCATACCTCCAGCACTCACTGCTGCCCCTCCCTTACCAGCTGCACTGGTCAGCCAGCCCCAGGCCTCTGTGAGGTCACTTCCCCCCACCTCAAACCTTCAAACTGGGACATGGCGCACCAGTGCCAATCAGAGTGCACTAGTGTAACTTCTGCCTACACTAAGGGTTTGCACCAGTGCCTAAAACACCAGGGTGGCAGAGACCTTCAGAAACAGCAGTACGGTGGCACTAGAACCTATTTCTAGCTCGGTCATGGACAGCCTGGGTGACCTTGGACACGTCAATGTTTCTCCTCCAAACTTCAGTCTCTTTACCCAGTTGCCACTCACTGGGGTTTCCTCTCTCTCCAGAGCTGCTCACCACTACAGTCTGTGTGGGTGTCCCCAGAGCTAAGGCAGGTCAGCTCGGGAATAGTCTTACAAGGGGGGCTAGGGAATCTCTTTCCCTGGAAGTTTTTAAGAACAAGTAGGACAAAGCTGTCAGAGATAATCTACAGATACTTGGTCCTGCCTCAGCAGAGAGAGCTGGACTTGATGACATCTTGAGGTCCTATCTAGCCCTGCATTTCTACGATGTGATGCAATATATACACATATAAAAACACAACATACAAAATAAAACCCACCACAACATGATGTCAGGCAATTCGGGGAGAAAAAACACAACCTACACTCCACAGCATAGAATGACAGTACAAAGGAGAAGAAAGCAACACGATGCAAACGATGACATCCTAGGACAAAAGTACACAATGGAAAATAGCTCAACTCAAACCGACACAGCACAGGCACCAAACAAGCTGAGGTTAAACAATTCACCATAAAACTGCTACACAACATGGTGCGATCACAGTTCCAAATGGCACCATGCAAAACAGCTCAGCGTAGAACAGGACACAGCACAAAAGAGAATTATTTCAGTGTAGGCCTGGAAGGGATCTTGAGAGGTCGTCTCCTCAAGCCTCCTGTGATGAGTCAGGACCAAGTATCCCTAGACATTCCCAGACTGGTGTATCTCTAACCTGGTCTTAAAAACCACCAGTGAAGGAAATTCCACAGCCTCCCTTGGAAGCCAATGCAAGGTAAACACAGACCAAAACAACGCTGCACACACACACGCTGGGCCTGGGGTTAAGGGGAGAGGCAAGAATTCAAACAATCTGGGTTCAGTTCCCAGTTTTGACCCAAATTCTCCATGCAAACTTGTTAGACACCGGCGGCTGGCCCATGCCCGCTGACTTGGGCTCACACGGCTCAGGCTGTGGGGCAGTTTAATTGTGGTGTCCATGTTCCGGCTGGGGCTGCAGCCCAAGGTCTGGCACCCTCCCACCTCACAGGGTCCTACAGCCTGGCCCCAGCCCGAGCCCAGACATCTATACTGCAATTAAACAGCCCCTTCGCCTGAGCCCATGAGCCTGAGTCACCTGGCATGGGCCAGCTGGGGGTTTTAATGGCAGGTAGAGATACCCTTGGTGTCTGTTCAGCACCTGTCACAATGGGGACCCTGATCTTGGTCAGTGTCTGTGCAGAGCCCTGCACAACAGGGGCCTTATCTCAGTCGGGGGCTCTGCAACTCCCGGCATTACAGGATCCCAGATTTTGTTTAGGGCCCCTGCAGCAACTGGCAAAATGTGGGAGCAGGATCTCTGTCAGGGTCTGTGCAGTGCCCAGTACAGTGGTGGGGCGGGATCTTCATTAGGGTCAGTGCAGTGCCAGACTCAACGGGGACACAGATCTCAGTCGAGGTCTCTGAAGTGCCCAGCACAATAGTGGCAGTGGTTTGGGTCGCAGTCGTGCGCTGCCTGGCACAAGGAGGGGGCGCGATCTCGGTCCAGGTCTCAGTTTTACCTGGCACAACAGTGGGGTCTGATCTCACCTGGGGTCTCTTCAGCGCCTGGCAGAACAGGGCCCAGATCTCAGTTGGGGTCTCTGCACCGCCTGGCAGTACAATAAGAGCCCTGATCTCAGTCACACACCTGGAGAGAAAAGGGGGGAGATTTTTGAACATTAGATATCAGTATTTCAGAACTGAGGAGAAAATGGGGCACAAACTAAATATTTGCCAATATAAAAGAGAAGCACCAACATCTTGGAGATTGTGTGTCACCATTTAAAGGCTCGAGATAAAAGATGGGAAATTTGAGGGGATTATACAAGGATATTGAATCAACAACAGAGCGGGACGGATTCTTCTCGTCTCACACTCACATGGCCGGCAGGGATCCGGGTGATGTCTTTTCACAGGGGACAGGAGTGGGGCTGGAGTGAGAAAGTCACTATCAGTGGGGAGGGGCTGGCAGTGGGGTCTGGGAATGTGACTAGCAGGTGATGGGGTGGGGGGGCTGCTGGGTTGGGCAGGTTGGGGGAGGGGAAGTAACTGGACTGGGAAACCTGGGGCTGGGCCGTCTCCATGGGGGACACTTGCTCCTCCCTCCCCTTCCTGGCCCTTCCCAGGCCCCGTTGCCAGCAGACAGTGGCCCCCCCAGCGCAGCCCAGAGGTGTCCGTGTCTCAGGGCTCCCCCAGCCTCTGCCCATTCACCCTCTGCCCAGCTCAGAAATCACTCGGGGGAACCATTTCCCACCCGCACAAGGACAAATCCCTACAGGTGGAAATGGGGGAAACCCCCCAAACCTGAGACCTGAACTGGCCACTGGCGAAGGGGAGAGAAAATGGGGCACAATCGGGGCGGGGGAACAGGGAACTTCTCAGGGGTTGGGGGGATGGGGAGGGTCACCCTGGGCGCTGCTCGTGGCTCTCTAGGGAGAAAGGGGGCAGGACGGGAGAGGAGGGGGGTCCCCACGGGAGGGGGCAGCGGTAAATCCGAGGGGATCTCAGCCCCCCCCTTTCTCTCCCCGCTCCTCGTGGGTCACCTGCCCCCCCCGCCATGTCCAGGCTGCACAGACATTTCCCGCCCGTCCCTCCCGCCCCAGACCCGTCTCCCCCCACCAGCCCTACGCAGGGACCCCAGTGGGGCCGGGCCCCTCCCCCCGGCACCCCCCACGGAGCCCCAGGGCAGAGCCTGGCCAGGCCTGGGGGGTGCTGGGCTCCTGCGGGGGCAGCAGCTCCGAGCCCCCCGTGGGCGCTGCCTCCCCCCCAGGGAGCAGATCCCGGCGCTGCGAGATGCCGGGTCCCCCCCGGACACTGGGGCAGAGTCACCACCCGGCCCCGCCCCCGGGCTCGCTCCCGGACCTGGAGGCTGCAGCTCCACAGTGGGGCGGGCGGAGCCCGGGGCGGGCGGAGCCCGGGGCGGCTCCAGCGGGGCAGGGCCCGGGCTGGGCACGGGGGGGTTAATGAAGGGCTCTCCCGCCGCGATCTGCGCATGCCCAGAGCTCCACCGGCACCAACCCTTCTCCGGCCGGGAGAGGCTCCAACGGCCCCGCGAGCCAGGCAGAGCCGCAGGCCCGCGCGCGTTGCAACTCGGCTTGGTCTCTCCCAATGTCACTTCCGGTCCAGGGCGAGTCAGGAACTACATCTCCCAGCCTGCCCCGGGCGCCTCTCCAGCCCAGGTAAGGGAGGTCCTGGGTCCAGCCAGACCCTCCCCACACCGCTCATCCTTTCCTCCGGCCCCGCCCCGTCTCCCAGCCGGTGCCTCTTAGACCCCCCCCCGCCCTTTCCCGGGGAACGGCAGAGCTGGGGGGGCTTGTGACCCCACGCACAACCAGCCCCCACAGCCCAACCCCAGCCCTGACCCCGCCCCGGCAGCAGCGTGTCTGCCCCACGCGTTCCGGCCCCACCGCGCTACCCGCGGGCTGCAGGGCTGGAGCAGCCCCCGCGCCGCGCTCCCGGCCCCGCCATGGTCCCCCTGCCCCCGCTGCCGGGCCGGGAGGGTGGGAAGGGGCGGCTCCTCCCCAGGCCTGGCCCCGCCCCCGGGCCTCACGCAGGGGGTGGGACACGCGGGGACCCGCCTCAGCCCGGAGGGGGCAGGAGAGGGGCCGGGGCTCCCCAGGGGAAAAGCGGGGGCGGGGCTGGTGCAGCAGCTCCCCGCCCCCAGCCCGTGCATTGGGTGTCAGCTGGATCCCAGCCGCTGCAGCCCGCGCTGGCGAGCGCTGCAGCCCGGGGGAGAGGCGGGGTTGCGGGGCACGGGAAGGGGCTGGAGCGGCTGGGAACGGGGGAGAGGGCGGGTTGCAGGGAACGGGGGGTGTTGCGGGGCACAGGAAGGGGCTGGAGCACCTGGGAGCGGGGGTTGTAGGGCACAGGAAGGCTAGAGCAGCTGGGGGTTTGAAGGGCACAGGAAGGGGCTGGAGCAGCTGGGAGTGGGGGGGGGGGGTTGAAGGGCACAGGAAGGGGCTGGAGCAGCTGGGAGCCGGGGGGGGGAGGGGTTGCTGGTGGGTTCCTGCTGGCGGGGGAGGGGCAGGAAATACTGAAGAGGTGGCAACTTCTGGGGAGTTAGGGCTGGAGGGGGGCAGGGAATACCCTGGGTGAGGAAGGGGAGGGGGACAGAGTGTGACAAACCTGCTGGGACTTGTTAACATGGGCCTAGATCCTCAGAACAAACACTTGGGTGGTGGGGGAGAAAATTCCCTAATTTGTGAAACAGGAAATAGAGAAACCAACCCCCTGGGCAGGGCTGGGAAAACTGACCAGACTTCCAGTGCTGAACCCTCAGCCTGCTAGTCAGAGGCTGGTGTGACATGGAAAGGGGGCACCCAGCAGGGAGGTGTAGGGAAGATGTCCCGGCCCCTCACATCCAGCTGCTGGCAGTGGGGAGGGTGTTGGGTTCCCCACCATGGGGTTGTATCAGCCTCTGGCTAGTAGGGGTGTGATGGATCTGCTGGGAGAGACAAGGGGTCGCTCTTTGTTCTCTCACCGTGATGCCCCCTAGCTGCTCTCAGGACTGGGGGGCACAAATTTTCTAAACTGAACCAACAGTTCCTGCAGTTTTCAAAAAGAGGAGAAAAGCAAAATCTGTGATTTCACACGAACAGTGACTGATAAGTGGATAGAAAGTTACCACAGTGACAGGGCCTGTGACTGGGGAATGCCCGGCAGTGCTTGGAGCCAGGACTCTGGCACGAGTTGATCAGAGAGAAGAATCATGGTTAGTAGAAGTTCCCACAGCCCCCAGAGTCCCCAGCCAGGGACTCCAGATACTCCTCAAAGCCCCACCGGCCAGGGAATCCCCACCAGCCCATGACTGTCAGGTTGGGAATCCCAAAGGGTTCCCCCCACCAAGAGCCCCCAGCAGCCAGGGACCCCCCCCAAAAGGGACCCCCACTGGGAACTCAGTTCTTCACTGCCTGTCTAGGACCCCCTCCCCACCACCAGGATCTGCCCTGCCGTTTGTCTGGGACCCCCTCCTCCACCCAGCAGGACCCGCTGATGCTTTTCAGTGGGACCCCTCACTCTGCTTCCCTGGCATCCCCTGACCTAGAGCTGGGGACCCCCCCAGTTCTGTTCATTGGGTATGGCAGCGATCCCAGGAGCCAGCTGGGGAAGCCCAGACAGAGCCCCTGGCACAGCACCAGGCTCCCTCTAACCCCCTGTCCCGCCTCCCCAAGAGACACCCCCCCTTGCTGTTCTGCAGCCACCAGGCCCCCAGCGATACCCACCTCCAGGACCCACAGCCTCAGGGCTGGGCACATCACACCCACCCCCTGAAACCCCAAATCTCCAGAACCCACCAACCTCACTAGGGTACCCCTGCCCAGCCACCCAGAGGCCTCCCCACCACAATTCCCCTTCAGCTGCTATCTCCCCCCCCAGCCCCAGCCCCAACCAGCAACACAGTTAACACACAGTTCCGGAGAAGTGGATAGAGTGACCACCGCCCCCTGCTGGCCAGTCACACAGGCAGAGGGAGCCCTGGGGGATGTCTCTTGTCCAGGAGAATGGAAGGCCTGGAGGGACAAAATAGATAAGAAATGTCCATGGCCTGTCACTACCAAATAATGGCCACCATGGATCCCCCCCAGAAGTGGCTGCATCTTAGCACTGCGGGAAGCAACCCCTCCTGAAGCGCATTTGTCATGGGATTTGGGAAACTTCTGGACCCACACTGCACTCAGAGAGACCTCCTCATCCCGTGCCAGCTGGAGAAAAGGATTCAGCCAACTCTCCTGTTATCAGCTGGGAAACACTGATCCCCAAACAGGGGGTGGCCTCTGAATTTGATGGGTATTAAACGTGTGTCTGGTCTCTTTCTTCCGCAAACATTTTAACAGAGATAAAGGAGGAAGAAATGATTCTCAAAGGAGACGGGAAAGATGATCTCTGGGCAATTTAACCCCCTGCAACAACCAGGATGGAGAATGACTCAGGGCAACAGGTTCCCTCCAATGAAGAAGTTGCTGGGATTTAGAGACATGGGGAACAGCCCCAAACCGGAGAAGATTTTTAATTGACATTTGATGATGACATAGAAAGAGGGAAAACCTGAGATTTGAGATCAGTGTTCAGAAATGAAAAAGAAAGGGTGGAAATCAGAGGGATTTTTTGATCCTATTTTGTAAATTAGTGAAAGGAAAGTGGAACTTCAGAGGGATTTTATATCAGTTGTTGATATGAGGTAAAATCTGAGTGTATTTCACATCAATATTTGATAAACGAATAAAGAGGAAATGGACAACATAAGGACACATTTTGTATCCATAGTCAAGAATCTGAGAAAAGGTGTAAATCTGAGATTTTTTTTTTTTAGTAATTTATAAATAGAGACAAGGAAAAACTCAGGGCATAGTCACTTAGAAATAGACAAGTAGAGAGAAAGTGGGGCAAATTTCTAGGGTTTTTATATGAATCTTTGAGATTTGCAGAGAATACGTCACAAGGTAAGCAATTGATAACAAGAAAATTAATTAATCTACACGAGTTCCAATCAACATTCCTGAGGTGAATTTGGGGGAGGATATTGTGTGTCGAGCCAATGAAGAGTAATACATTTTTGTAACTCTCCTTTGTGCTGCATAAAGTATTTCTTTCCACAAAAATTAAAGCCCAATTGTAAGTAAAATATCTTGCTTATAAAAGGAGCCTGTTCCAGAATTCTCTTTCCTACAGGGCTACTGTGCTCTGATTCCTGACCTCTCTCTGAGTGTTACTGGTGTGTGATGCTCACAATACTTCAGAAGAAAAGTTCTCTTATTGCTGAGTGTCATTTGCATGAATAAAAAGTTACTGATTTCCTCAAATCACACGGAATAAAACCCACCACAACATAACGTCAGGCAATTCAGGGAAAAAACCAACCTCCCCCCCCCCCCCCACACACAAGGGGGGGGGGCAGGTGTCGATCAGGGATAAGAGCTGAGCGGTTCCCACCAGGGTCTGACCGAGGAGCGGGGGGAAAAGCGGCGCCGTTGGCCCCCAAGGCCCCGCCCCGCGGGACCCGGGCACAGGGTCGATCCGGGCGGTGGCTCGCGCGGTCCCGGTACCGAGGCGGGGCCCCGCGCGCGGCCCGGTCCGGCGGCAGCAGCGGAGGCGGGAGACCGGGGCCGGGGGGGGGGGGTTTGGGGTGTTTTATATCCGGGTCTGAGCGTTGGAAGGAAACAGGGCACAGACTCCGCCCCCGGCCGCGGGGAGACAAACCCCCAGCGCGGGGGGGCAGGGCGGGGTGAGGGGCCCGGGGGGGGATTTTACGGGACGCTCCAGCGCACGCGGGCAGTGACGGTTCCCCCCCCTCACACGGGCCGCAGGGAGCCCGGGGGGGAGGGGGCAGTGGGGGAGGGGCAGGGGCGAGACACGGACACACACTCACCTCCCCCCCCGCGGGGATTCCCGCCCCCCCCCGCACCGCCCCAGCTCCCGGCCCGGCGGGGGGAGAGGGTCTCGGGCCCAGGTGTCTGTTCCCCGCCCCCCGCTCGGCTCTTACCGGTTCTGCCGCGCCCGGAGCCTCCCCCCGCAGCAGCCGGAAGTGACGCAGGGGAGGGAGTCACGTGACGGGTCGGGGTAACGACAGAAACAGCCCCCGCTCCGGATTCGCTGCTTGGGCAGCACTGAGCATGCGCAGCCGCACGGAGCCTGCGCAGTAACCGCCGCTGTGGCCGCTGCCCGCTCTCTGCCCTCACCGCTCCCGGCGCTTCGCTGCCCGCTCCGCGGGGGGGTGAAAAGCCCCGGGGGGCAAATCGCAGCGGGGGGGAGGGGCTGCCAGGGGCTGAGCGGGGCAGAAATTCACTGGCCGGGGCCGGGGGGGGGTCGAGCTGCTGCAGGGGCGGCGGGGAGGGGCTGGGGAAATGGGGGAGCCGCTGCCAGACCCTGTGCGGGACAAACCCCCGTTTGGGGGGGGGAACAGGGGCCTCGGGCCGAGCCCCCGCTGCGCGCGCAGATCCGGGGCCGGGCGGGTGGGCACCGGCTGTCTCGGCTCTGCCGCGTGTCAGCCCGGGGTTCCCGGGGCTCCAGGCACCGCCCCCGCCTGTCCGAGCCCCGACCCCGCAGCGCCGCTCGGTCTGTGCCAGCGCTGCGGGCGGCCCCTGCTCCGGCCGGGAGCCCGAGTGCGGGACACACCGGCCAGACCCCCGCCCCGGCTCTGCCTCCCGCCCGGGACTGTGGGAAAGTGTCTGTGTCCGTGTGAAACCCCCGCAGCCCCTTCCTGGTGCAGCGCCGAGCTCCCAACTCCCCCAGCCCGCGTGTCCCCTGCCCCCATCCCCTGCCCCAGCTCAGAGCCTGCCCCCTCACTCAACCTCCCCATAGCCTGCAACCCTCCTGCCCCCAACTCCTCCCCGAGCCCGCGTGTCTGCACCCCCTGCACCCCATCCCTGCCCCAGCTCAGAGCCTGCCCCCTCCCTCAACCTCCCCATAGCCTGCAACCCTCCGCCCCCAACTCCTCCCAGAGCCTGCGTGTCCGCACCCCTGCACCCCATCCCCTGCCCCAGCTCAGAGCCTGCACCCCTCACTCAACCTCCCCATAGCCTGCAACCCCCGCCCCAACTCCTCCCGAGCCCGCGTGTCTGCACCCCCTGTACCCCCATCCCTGCCCCAGCTCAGAGCCTGCCCCCTCACTCAACCTCCCCATAGCCTGCACCCCTCCCGCCCCAACTCCCTCCCAGAGCCTGCGTGTCCGCACCCTGCACCCCCATCCCCTGCCCCAGCTCAGAGCCTGCCCCCTCACTCAACCTCCCCATAGCCTGCACCCCTCCCGCCCCAACTCCCCAGCCCGCGTGTCCCCTGCACCCCATCCCCTGCCCCAGCTCAGAGCCTGCCCCCTCACTCAACCTCCCCATTGCCTGCAACCCCCGCCCCAACTCCCCAGCCCGCGTGTCCGCACCCCTGCACCCCATCCTCTGCCCCAGCTCAGAGCCTGCCCCCTCACTCAACCTCCCCACAGCCTGCAACCTCCCGCCCCAACTCCCCAGCCCGCGTGTCCGCACCCCCTGCACCCCATCCCCTGCCCCAGCTCAGAGCCTGCCCCCTCACGCAACCTCCCCCGAGCCCGCAACCCTCCCGCCCCCCCCTCCCTCCCCGAGCCCGCGTGTCCGCACCCCAATCCCCTGCCCCAGCTCAGAGCCTGCACCCGGCACTCAACCTCCCCACAGCCTGCAACCCCCGCCCCAAATCCCTCCCTGAGCCCGCGTGTCCGCACCCCCTGCACCCCATCCCCTGCCCCAGCTCAGAGCCTGCCCCTCACTCAACCTCCCCATAGCCTGCACCCCTCCCGCACCCAACTCCGCCTCCGAGCCCGCGTGTTTGCACCCCTGCACCCCATCCCTGCCCCAGCTCAGAGCCTGCACCTCACTCACCCTCCCCATAGCCTGCACCCCCGCCCCAACTCCCAGCCCGCGTGTCTGCCCCCCTGCACCCCAATCCCTGCCCCAGCTCAGAGCCTGCCCCCTCACTCAACCTCCCCATAGCCTGCAACCCTCCCGCCCCAACTCCCTCCCAGAGCCCACGTGTCTGCCCCCTGCACCCCATCCCTGCCCCAGCTCAGAGCCTGCCCCCTCACTCACCCTCCCCATAGCCTGCAACCCCACCCCCAACTCCTTCCAGAGCCCACGTGTCCGCACCCCCTGCACCCCATCCTCTGCCCCAGCTCAGAGCCTGCCCCCTCACTCAACCTCCCCACAGCCTGCAACCCTCCCGCCCCCAACTCCCAGCCCGCGTGTCTGCACCCCTGCACCCCATCCCTGCCCCAGCTCAGAGCCTGCCCCCTCACTCAACCTCCCCATAGCCTGCAACCCTCCCGCCCCGAGCCCGCGTGTCCGCACCCCTGCACCCCATCCCTGCCCCAGCTCAGAGCCTGCCCCCTCACTCAACCTCCCCATAGCCTGCAATCCTCCTGCCCCCAACTGTCCCCCAGAGCCTGCGTGTCCGCACCCCCTTGCACCCCAATCCCTGCCCCAGCTCAGAGCCTGCCCCCTCACTCAACCTCCCCATAGCCTGCACCCTCCCGCCCCAACTCCCTCCCAGAGCCCGTGTGTCGCACCACCCTGCACCCCATCCCTGCCCCAGCTCAGAGCCTGCACCCCTCACTCAACCTCCCCATAGCCTGCAACCCTCCCGCCCCGAGCCTGCGTGTCTGCACCCCTGCACCCCATCCCCTGCCCCAGCTCAGAGCCTGCCCCCTCACTCAACCTCCCCATAGCCTGCAACCCTCCCGCCCCAACTCCCTCCCCAAGCCCGCGTGTCTTCACCCCTGCACCCCATCCCCTGCCCCAGCTCAGAGCCTGCACCCCTCACTCAACCTCCCCATAGCCTGCAACCCTCCCGCCCCGAGGCTGCGTGTCTGCACCCCCTGCACCCCCATCCCCTGCCCCAGCTCAGAGCCTGCCCCCCTCACTCAACCTCCCTACAGCCTGCGACCCTCCCGACCCCCAACTCCATCCCAGAGCCTGCACCCCAAACAGGGCCGGATTAATCTTTTGTGGGCCCGGTGCTAAACATATTTGTGGGTTCCCATGGGGGAAATGGGGACATGGGGCAGGGGGGCAGAGTCCTCAGATCGGGGGGCTGGCCGGGGCAATGGGAGATGGGTCATGGCACGGCAGAGACAGTCCCACTCCACCCAGCCCAGTACAAGGGCCCTGTTTACAACCCAGGAGCTGCCAGACCCACGCTGTCCAGCCCAGCCCTGCACTGCCATCGTGCTTCTTCCCCTTGGGGGTAGGCCCATGCTGCACCATGCTACCCCCTGCCCAGCACCCCTCTGACTCCCTACGCCCAGCGCCGCACCACCCAGAGACCCCCACCAACCCCCTGCCCAGCACCCCTCCGGCTCCCTACGCCCAGCACCGCACCACCCAGAGACCCCCACCAACCTCCTGCCCAGCACCCTCCGGCTCCTACGCCCAGCCCGGCACCACCCAGCGACACCCAGCAACCCCCTGCCCAGCACCCCTCCGTCTCCCTACGCCCAGCGCCGCACCACCCCGAGACCCCCGCAAACCCCCTGCCCGGCACCCCTCCGACTCCCTACGCCCAGCGCCGCACTCCCAGAGACCCCACAAACCCCTGCCCGGCACCCCACCGACTCCCCTACGCCCAGCGCCGCACCCCCAGAGACCCCGCAAACCCCTGCCTGGCACCCTCCGACTCCTCGCCCAGCGCCGCACCACCCAGAGACCCCACAAACCCCTGCCCGGCACCCCTCCGGCTCCTACGCCCAGCGCCGCACCGCCCAGAGACCCCACCAACCCCTGCCCGGCACCCTCCGACTCCCCAGCGCCGCACCACCCAGAGACCCCCACAAACCCCCTGCCCGGCACCCTCCGACTCCTACGCCCAGCGCTGCACCATCCAGAGACCCCACCAACCCCTGCCCGGCACCCTCCAACTCCCTACGCCCAGCGCCGCACCACCCAGAGACCCCACCAACCCCTGCCCAGCACCCCTCTGGCTCCCCTCGCCCAGCGCTGCACCATCCAGAGACCCCACCAACCCCTGCCCGGCACCCTCCAACTCCCTGCGCGCCGCACCCCAGAGACCCCACCAACCCCTGCCCGGCACCCTCCAACTCCCTCGCCGGCGCCGCACCCCCAGAGACCCCACCAACCCCTGCCCAGCACCCTCCCACTCCCTACGCCCAGTGCCGCACCACCCAGAGACCCCACAAATCCCCTGCCCTGAACCCCTCTGACTCCCTACGCCCAGCGCCCCACCACCCAGAGACCCCACAAACCCCTGCCCAGCACCCTCCGACTCCCTACGCCCAGCGCCGCACCACCCAGAGACCCCACAAACCCCTGCCCGGCACCCTCCGACTCCTACGCCCAGCGCCGCACCCCAGAGACCCCACCAACCCCTGCCCGGCACCCCTCCTCCCTACGCCCAGCGCCGCACCGCCCAGAGACCCCGCAAACCCCTGCCCGGCACCCTCCGACTCCTATGCCCAGCGCCGCACCACCCAGAGACCCCACCAACCCCTGCCCGGCACCCTCCGACTCCCTACGCCCAGCGCCGCACCCCCAGAGACCCCACCAACCTCCCCAGCACCCCTCCGACTCCCCTACGCCCAGCGCCACACCACCCAGAGACCCCACCGACCCCTGCCCAGCACCCCTCCAGCTCCCTCGCCCAGCGCCGCACCACCCAGAGACCCCACAAACCCCTGCCCAGCACCCTCCGGCTCCTCGCCCAGCACCGCACCACCCAGAGACCCCCGCAAACCCCCTGCCCCGCACCCCTCCGACTCCCTACGCCCAGCGCCGCACCGCCCAGAGACCCCCACCAACCCCCTGCCCCGCACCCCTCCGGCTCCCTACGCCCAGCGCCGCACCACCCAGAGACCCCCACCAACCCCCTGCCCAGCACCCCTCCAGCTCCCTACGCCCAGCGCCGCACCACCCAGAGTCCCCCGCAAACCCCCTGCCCGGCACCCCTCCGACTCCCTACGCCCAGTGCCGCACCACCCAGAGACCCCCGCAAACCCCCTGCCCAGCACCCTCCGGCTCCCTACGCCCAGTGCCGCACCACCCAGAGACCCCGCAAACCCCTGCCCGGCACCCTCCGACTCCTACGCCCTGCGCCGCACCACCCAGAGACCCCAACCAACCCCCTGCCCAGCACCCCTCCGACTCCCTACGCCCAGCGCCGCACCACCCAGAGACCCCCACCAACCCCCTGCCCAGCACCCCTCCGACTCCCTACGCCCAGCGCCGCACCACCCAGAGACCCCCGCAAACTCCCTGCCCAGCACCCTCCGACTCCCTACGCCCTGCGCCGCCCCACCCAGCGACCCCCACCAACCCCCTGCCCAGCACCCCACTGACGCCCTAGGCCCAGCGCCGCACCACCCAGAGACCCCACAAACCCCCTGCCCAGCACCCCTCCGACTCCCTACGCCCAGTGCCGCACCACCCAGAGACCCCACAAACCCCTGCCCAGCACCCTCCGGCTCCTACGCCCGGCGCCGCACCACCCAGAGACCCCACCAACCCCTGCCCAGCACCCTCCGACTCCCTACGCCCAGCGCTGCACCATCCAGCGACCCCACCAACCCCTGCCCGGCACCCCTCCGGCTCCCTACGCCCAGCGCCGCACCACCCAGCGACCCCCACCAACCCCCTGCCCAGCACCCTCCGGCTCCCTCGCCCAGCGCCGCACCGCCCAGAGACCCCACAGACCCCTGCCCAGCACCTGACTCCCCTCGCCCAGCGCCGCACCGCCCAGAGACCCCACCGACCCCTGCCCGGCACCCCTCCGACTCCCTACGCCCAGCGCCGCACCGCCCGGAGACCCCCACCCCCCCCCTGCCCGGCGCCCGCCCAGATCACTCCCCCACCCCCTCAGAACCCCACAGATCCTCTCACTGACCAGTGCCCCCAGCTGAAGAACCCCACAGCCCTCCCACAACTGCACAGTGCCCCACACCTTCCCACCCAGAGCCCCCTACAGATCCCCTCACTGTCCAGTGCCCCCACCACAACTGCACAGTGCCCCCGCACAGACCCCACACTTCCCAGTGCCCCCGACACACACACAGATCTCCCCCACTGACAGCCCCCCAACACACAGAGATCTCCCCACCCCCCAGTGCCCAGCACCTACCCAGACCCACTAGAGACCTACTCTCCCACACCCTAACCCCCAGCCACAGTAGCCGGCCCTGATGGGAGGTGACTGTGTCTGCCAGGCTGAGCTGGCAGCGCAGCCAGAGCTGGTCCTGGGGCAGGATAACTCCGGCCCCTTGGGAGTGGTGGAAGCAGCCAGGCTGGAGCAGGAGCAGAGCCTACCCGGGCCAGGGCTGTGAGTGGCTGAGACTGGCCCAGCCTCTGCACTGGTCCCAGGTGGCTCTTCCCCCGGGGGAGGCAGGTGAGCCCCACAGGTCCCAGGCAGTGGAGACAGCTCAGAGCTGGAGCAGTGCTGGGGAGCGGGGCAGATCCCTGAGATGTGACTCCCGAGATCCCACCCAGCCCACCCACATCCATTGGCCCTGTGGCCAGCAACCCTGCAGAGCCCGCATGGTGGCCCCCAGCTGCTGGGTGATGAGCCCTCTACAGCAGTGGCATAGCCAGGTTCTAACATCAGGGGAGCAAACACATAAAAAGAGGCACCACCCAACATATCCAATTACTAATTACATATGTTTAAATTTGTTATATATATTTATTTTGTACTTAAAATAAAAACCCAAGAATGATCCAGCCACATAAGGATTTGCACAGCCGGCATTTTGCAGGAGAACTTTAGATTATACTTAGATATACTTTTGATTCTAGAAACTAAACGACAGAATACAGTAGCTTATAATTGTCACAGGTTTTAAAAAAATACTGGCCATTTTTCCAGTTACTAATTTCATTTTAAAATCAATCAATGAAATGCACTTTATTTATAATAGATCATAATACTAAAGTCACCAAAAAGGCATAACAAATACAAGTTTTATGAGAATTGGTGAGCAAAGATCTCATAGCTCTTCAGGATTGGACAAAGCAGTAATTTCCCTTAAAGTAGCTTTATTCATGTTTTTTTTTAAAAAAACAGAAGACATCTCTATGACACAGGTTGGCAGGCTAACATTTTTGAAACACTGAGTACTGAAAGTTAGACTATTTAACCAATTTAAGCTGTACACACACACACACACACACACCCTCTCTCCCTCTTCCTGCTTTCCTATCACCAGTTCTGTTACTACAGGAATGAAATCTAGACATCCTTTAAAAAGGACAGTTACCTGTTCCGTAACTGGTGTTCTTTGAGATGTGTTGCTCCAGCCTATTCCACAGTAGGTGTGCGTGCTCACCACATGCACCGGTGCCGGAAATTTTTGGAGCACTGCTGTGACCCCTGGAGTGGCGCCTCTATAGCGCTATAAGGGGAGCTGCGCACTCCCCCCACCCTCAGTTCCTTCTTGGCAGACAACTCCGACAGAGGGGAAGGAGGCTGGGATGTGGATGAGACAAGAGCAACACATCTCGAAGAACGCCAGTTATGGAACAGGTAACTGACCTACCTTCTTCGAGTGACTGCTCCTGTGTATTCCACAGTAGGTGACTCCAAGCTATATCTGATGGAGGTGGGTAGGAGTTTAAGGGTTATCAGGACGGAGTACCACGCTACCAAACCTGGCATCATCCTGTGCTTGGGAGACGATCGCATAGTGCGAGGGAAAAAATGTGGACAGATGACCATGTGGCAGCCCTACATGTCCTGGATAGGGATGTGGGTGACATAGGCAGCCGACGAGGCTTGCGCTCTCGTAGAATGCGCCTTCACTATAGGCGGTGGGGTAACCCCTGCCAAGTCGTAACACGTGCGTATGCACAAGGTGATCCAGCAGGAAATGCGCTGGATGGAAACTGGTTGCCCCCTAATCCGCTTGGCCGACGCAACAAATAGTTGCAAGGACTTCCTGAACTGCCTGGTTCAGTACAGGTAGAAGGCCAGCACATTAGCCAGGAGGAAGCAGAATGTGAGTGTTTTCGACCACAAACCCTGTCCCTCCTGATTCACAACCCCAAGGACCAGGCGGCAGCAAGTCCTGAGCAGGGGCCCAGATGGTCACGTTGTGTGGCATAAACTGCACCTAGTTGCAAAACGGGAGGGTTGCACAATGTGTCGTCACACCTGTGGCAGATTCTGGCTGCAGCTGAGAACAGCGGCTCCTCAGGCGGCTCCAGTACTGCTGGCAGCACGTGGTCACCAGGGAGCAGCTGCTGAGCCTGGGCTCCACATCACAATGTGCCAGAGCCCCGCCCCCAGGAGCTGCCCCGCCCCCGGCCTGTGCCAGAGCCCCGCCCCCAGGAGCTGCCTGCCCCCAGCCTGTGCCAGAGCCCCGCCCACAGGAGCTGCCCCGCCCCCGGTCTGTGCCATAGTCCCGCCCCCAGGAGCTGTCACTAGCGGTCGCCTAGGGTGCTAGGATTCATTCATTCATTCATTCATGCCCGTCACCCCAACCGGGGTATGGGCTGCCAACAACAGATTTCCATAGTCTTCTATCCTGGGCCATTCGCTCTAGCTGGTTCCAGGTATAGCCCATTTTTTTGCTATCAACCTGAAGGTCGCGTCGCCAGGTATTTCTTGGGCGGCCTCTTTTCCGCTTGCCTTGGGGGTTCCACTGCAGTGCCTGTCTGGTGATGTTGGTTGGCTTCTTGCGTAGTGTATGTCCTATCCAGCCCCACCTTCTCCTTCTAATTTCTTCCTCTGCTGGGAGTTGATGGGTCCTCTCCAAGAGGTGGATGTTACTGATGGTGTCTGGCCAGCGGATCTGGAGAATCCTTCTGAGGCAGCTATTAATGAAGGTCTGGATCTTCCTGGTGGTTGTTTTGGTTGTCCTCCAGGTTTCAGCTCCATACAGCCACGTCATCACAGGTTGGCCTCAACATCCACAAGGACAAGACCAAGATCCTTAGGATCAATTCCATCAGCAACGACCCAGTCACACTGAATGGAAGCCCCCTGGAAGAAGTGCAGTCCTTCACCTACCTAGGTAGCATCATCGACCAGCAGGGTGGCACAGACGCAGACATCAAAGTAAGGATTGGTAAGGCAAGAGCAGCCTTCTTACAGCTCAAGAACATCTGGAGCTCCAGAGAGCTGTCTTTGGCAATAAAGATTCGACTGTTCAACTCCAACGTGAAATCAGTCTTACTGTGCTAGGATTCGGGGGGTGGCATTTTGTGCGCTCCCCATGGGGCGCCCGGGAGCTTCCGGTTCCGCTCCCGTTGCACCACCAAAGATGGACCCTCCGCCAACATGCCGCGGAAAACAGCAGCAGGCAATTGAGCAGCTCAATGACTGCCGCTGTCGCCTGCGGCATTTTGGTGGAGAGTCCTTCTTTGGCGGCGCAACGGGAGTGGAACCGGAAGCTCCTGTGCGCTCCATGGGTAGTGCACAAAATGCCGCCCCCCAAATTTTGCCTAGGGTGCCAGAAACCCTGTCGCCGCTCCTGGGTGATGCAGATGGAGTCAGAAGAAGTTGGGCAGCAGAGGCTCAGGGAAATTGAGGGGAACCCCCTGGGTATCCCAGTGTTGGCCAGGGATTATACAGCACCTAGCGCAATATGGGGTATCGATCTCAGTCATGGTCTGTGCAGCACCTGGGAGCCCTGATGTCTGTTTCCTGATCACAGGCACTGGGGATGGAGAGAGGGAAACCTCAGCACCTGAAGGTTTAATGCAGCCCTGTGTGCAGCCCCTGCTAGGGTGACCAGACAGCAAATGAGAAAAATCAGGACAGGGAGTGGGGGTAATAGGAGCCTATATAAGAAAAAGGCCCCAAAATCGGGACATCCGGTCACGCTAGTCCCTGCTGCGCTCATGAGGGGTTGGCTTAGAGAGTTGTAGTAATAACAGCAGCAAAGAGTCCTGTGGCACCTTATAGACTAACAGACGTATTGGAGCAGGAGCTTTCATGGGTGAATCCCCACTTCGTCAGACGCACCAATAGTCCCATATGGGCTAGTGGGCAGGATTCCTGGTTTTCACCCAGGTGACCTGGGTTCAACTTCTGCTGTGGGAACCGTGCAGAGCTTTTGCCCAGAGTGGAGACAGGAAATGAAAGGAACAGGAAGGGATCCTGCCAGCAGGGGAGTTGGACAGTGTGGGGAGGGGATCCCAGAAGTGGGGGTGGGGGGCAGAGGTCTGAGGGGAGACCAGGGAAGGATCCCAGCAGTGTGGGAAGTTGAGAGCACAGGCCTGGCCTGGGGACTGGGGAGAGTGAATGTGTTCCTCTAAACCCACCAACTGCAGACTAGGCAGGACTGGAAGAATTACGTATTTGTTGGTAAATGTCAATTTCTGTGTAAACACAGAACCCAATGGCAAAATATTTCCATCGATAATCATCAAAACTGACCGATGGGCAAAGTAAGAAACATGCTGCTTGAGAACTTACCCTGTTGTAGGAACAGCAGTGATCTGTGTGCTCCGTATCGCCTGTATGCCCAAAAGGTCTGTTACACTCCCCCCTCCCCCGCCCCGTCTCCTCTCCCTCTCTGAATGCCTGTGAAGTGGCTTTCCCCCTCCCCCACTCCTGCAATGCTTGTGGGATGAAGGGGCTGGTTGAACAGCTGGAAGATCAGAAGAGCTCCTAGAAAGACAAGGTGTCTGGGACTCTCATTAGGCAGCACTCACACACCCAGAGCAGGGACCCTGCATGGACAATGGCTGAGGTGGGGTGTGATCAGCCAGATGCAGCCAAGTCATCTCCAGTCCCAGGCCATGAGGAGCAGGTCCTTAAAAGGGGAAGGAGCCCTGTGCTCGGGAGTCACTCACAAGCTTGTACCTCCAATGAATGCCCTTCGCCCGGACCGCCTGGCCAGTGGTTCGCTGTGTTACATTCCATCGCGCCTTGGGAAGACTTACCTTCATCGCACCGTCCATCGCGGCGCTGTGGGACACTTACCTTGCAGAATCCTGACATCTCCAGTGCTGAGCCTGTCCTGGGAGCATGAGTATGACACCCTCCCCCATCCCATCTTTTGAGCTTAGCTGTTAGTATAATAAATGTGCTGTTTTCTGCCAAACTCTGGGGGGGTCATTAGTCCTCCCTAAACTTACTAGCTGACCTAATTTTGGGTAACAGAAGCAACATTGTTGGATCTGTCATTGTGCCAAAGGGGGAGATGGTTGTCTATAAAAGAAGGGTGAAAGCTAAACACAGCCAATGAAGATGGGATTTGAACCCATGCGTGCAGAGCACAATGGATTAGTAATCCATCACCTTAACCACTCGGCCACCTCATCTGAGCTGCTAAGGGCTTGTCTACACTACAGGACTATTTCGAATCTACTTAAGTCGAATTTGTGGATTCGACCTTAATAAGTCGAATTTGTGTATCCATACTAAATACACAAATTCGAACTTCTGAGTCCACATTCACGGGGCCAGCTTCGACTTTGGAAGCGGTGCACTGTGGGAAGCTATCCCACAGTTCCCGCACTCCCCGCTGCCCATTGGAATTGTGGGATTTCCCAATGCATGCTGGGGAAAAATGTGTCGTCATTGAACCGTCAATCCCGCCCTCCCTCTCTTCCTTGAAAGCGCCGGCGGAAATCTGTTCGCGCCCTTCTCTGGTCGGTTACAGCGCGGGACGCCACAGCACTGCGAGCATGGAGCCGCTGCGATCATCGCTGCACTTATGGCCGTTGTCAACTCCTCGCACGTTATCGCCCACCTCTTCCACAGTCAGATGCTGAGAAACCGGGCGAGGAGGCTCCGGCAGCACGGTGAGGAGAGTGGCGCAGACCTCTCACAAAGCAGGGTACGCCGGGCAGTGGAGATCATGGTGGCAATGGGTCAAGTTCATGGTGTGGAACGGCGATTCTGGGCCCGGGAAACAAGCACAGACTGGTGGGACCGCATAGTGCTGCAGGTCTGGGATGACACAGAGTGGCTGCGAAACTTCAGGATGCGTAAGGACACTTTCCTTGAACTGTGTGACTTGCTGTCCCCTGCCCTGAGGCGCCAGGACACAAGGATGCGAGCAGCCCTGACTGTGCAGAAGCGAGTGGCCATAGCCCTCTGGAAACTTGCCACGCCAGACAGCTACCGGTCAGTAGCGAACCACTTTGGCGTGGGCAAATCTACCGTGGGGATTGCTGTCATTCAAGTAGCCCACGCAATCGTTGAGCAACTGCTCTCAAAGGTAGTGACTGTCGGAAATGTCCAGGTCATCATAGATGGCTTCGCCGCGATGGGATTCCCAAACTGCGGTGGGGCTATAGATGGGACTCACATCCCTATCCTGGCACCAGCCCACCAGGCCAGCGAGTACATTAACCGAAAGGGCTACTTTTCAATGGTGCTGCAAGCTGTGGTGGACCATAGGGACGTTTTACCAACATCAACGTCGGGTGGGCGGGCAAGGTTCATGACGCGTGTGTTCAGGAACTCTGGTCTGTTTAGACGCCTCCAGGCAGGCACTTTCTTCCCGGACCACAAAATAACGGTTGGGGATGTGCAGATGCCTACAGTGATCCTCGGGACCCGGCCTACCCGCTAATGCCCTGGCTCATGAAGCCCTATACAGGCGCCTTGGACACTGAAAAGGAACTCTTCAACTACCGGCTGAGCAAGTGCAGAATGGTGGTGGAGTGTGCTTTCGGACGTCTCAAGGGGAGATGGCGGACCTTACTGACTCGCTCGGACATCAGCGAGAAGAATATCCCCGTAGTTATTGCTGCTTGCTGTGTGCTCCACAATCTCTGTGAGAGCAAGGGCGAGACCTTTTTGGCCGCTTGGGAGGTTGAGGCAAATCGCCTGGCTGCTGTTTATGATCAGCCAGACACCCGTGCTGAGAGAATATCCCAGCGGGAAGCGATATGCATTAGGGAGGCTTTGAAAGCGAGTTTCCTCGCAGAGCAGGGTAACCTGTGACTGTCCACTTGATTTTAAGAGAGCCTGATCATAAACCAAGTTTTCCCCACTTCCCAAGGACGTTTTAAAACTAAGGACATGTTTTAGTAATTAATAATAAATCTTTCGTTGACTTTGCATTTCTGTTTCTTCGTTGAAACATGGAAGCATTCTGTGCTGGTTAAGGTGTGCACTGATGGGTGGGTTTGCAGGAAGGGGCGAGGGGTGCCGTCCTTGGATAGGGGTTACCATGACGGCTGTGGGTTTGGGCATTGGAAAGGTGAGGGTGTGGGGAAGGGTGAGTATCTGCCCCTGGATGAGGTCTTTTTGGGGCTCTGGGCACCGGGGAGGATCGTGACTACGGTCCAAATGCATGTGAAGGGAAGCCTGCCTTTACATTCGGGGATGTCAGGCACCAGGACCCTACACATCAAGGAAAGACCCGGGGCAGCATACACCACACACACTGTCCCTGGTGCCTAGTGACTGCAGTCTGTGTGTGCCCTGCAGTTGACCGTGCCCCAATGTCTGTACCCTGGTAATGTGGGCTATGCACTGTAATTAAAAATCCCCCCCCCCCACAAAGTCTTCTGACACGAGAAACGTGACGGAAACAGAGAGTAACAGCAAACCGCTTTTAATAATGTTATACACAGTGGGGGGTTGAAACTTGGATTTGGGACTGGGTGATCCTGTAAGGGAAGAACTTCTACAAATTTACAGCGCGAGAGGTGTCTTGTACATTAGCGCTCTGCTGCGGTGCAGTGACAGTTCTCACGGCCCCTACCGCCCCTCCTTCTTGTCACTTTGGGTGAGGGGGGGACAGGACTTCTTGGCGTTGGAGGGCGGTTGCAGATGCACTGCAGGGGGGCTCTCTCCTCCTGCCTGTGGTCTTGCAGAACATCTACAAGGCGCCGGAGCGTGTCCGTTTGCTCCCTCATGAGACCAAGCAGCGTTTGAGTCGCCTGCTGGTCTTCCTGCCGCCACCTATCCTCCCGTTCCATGTGTGTGCGATGCTGCTGACACAGGCTCTCCCTCGACTGTCTCTGCTCTGCCGCCTCCGCTCTGGAGCTGGCCATCAGTTCCTGGAACATGTCGTCCCTTGTCTTTTTCTTTCGCGTCTAATCTGAGCCAGCCTCTGCAGGGGATGGCGGGCAGTCCGTGAAGGAGCCGAAGCTGTGTGATGCGAAAAAGTAGGTGATTTCTTGAACAAATACATGTTTGCCAACAGTAAACACAGTCTAGTCATTTTCAGTTAAGAAGACCAAACAGGGAACCAAGTCTCAGGAGATCTCGGAACTAGTCCGAGATTTCGGAATACGCTCATTGGCGGCGCGATTGCACTGGATAGCGCACAAGCGAGGAGAGACAGCTGCATCCCTCTTGCACAAAGTCCTGGTAAGCCTTACAGTACAGACTGCTTATCAGATAGTGCTTAGCTGTGCTCTCCTGCTGGAGGCAATGTGCAAAGCAGAAAAGATGAGCGTTATGCGGCATCTCCCGCCAGTGAGCGCGAAAGACCCCTGTATGCTTTTCCTCTGAGGCCTGCAACACGTGGCTGTTAAGCGAGGGTCATTCTTATGCAAAGTAAAACTCTGTTAAGCGAGGGTCATTCTTATGCAAAGTAAAACTCTGTTAAGCGAGGGTCTTTCTTATGCAAAGTAAAAGTCTACCATGCACAATAGTAACAGTACACTAATTCCACTAATTAGATGCAGCACTTCCACAACGACATCACCCTGAGGCGTGTCAGGCGCACACAGAGAGAGCGGATGTTAATAGAAGCCCTGCACAGACCAGGACCCTACGCTGCCATGCTCGTAGAGGCGATGGTCCCCCTCTACCTGAGGATGGCATGGCGCGGAAGAGTGTGCTTCAACGGAGCACCCAATAAAGCACCTCTCCCAAGAAACCTCTTGCTGAGGCTTTTCCAGCTGCTCTCTGAGAGCTTTTTTGAAATATCCCCAGAGGACTATTGCTCCATTGCTGTTTGTGTAGACCTGCTGTTTGTTTAGTTTCATATTTAAAAATGTTTATATAGTATTTCTATTTTTTATATAAATCCCTGTTTCTTAAAATAATAAATGTTTCCCTGTTTGTAGCACTTACCGCCTGATCCTTCCCCTGATTCCGAGTCCTGGTTAACGGGCGGGGACGGTTGGTAGGGGATCTCTGTGAGGGTGATGAAGAGATCCTGGCTGTCAGGGAAAGCGGGAGTGGGTTCGATGTCGCCTGCGCCGTCCTCTAAAGACCCTTCCTCATCTTCCCATCGGCGAACAGGGAGGGGAACTGTCCGGCACACTATTCCGTCCTCGGAGTCCACCGTCACTGGTGGGGCACTGGTGGCAGACCCACCTAGAATGGCATGCAGTGCCTCGTAGAAGCGGCATGTCTGGGGCTGGGCTCCGGGCGTCCGCTTGCCGCTCTGACTTTTGATACCCTTGTCTTAGGTCCTTCACTTTCACGCGGCACTGCATCGCATCCCGGCTGTATCCTTTGTCTTTCATGGCTTTAGAGACCTTCTCGAAGGTCTTCGCGTTCCGCTTGTTGGAGCGCAGCTCCGAGAGCACAGACTCCTCGCCCCACACAGCGATCAGATCCTGGACTTCCCGGTCACTCCATGCTGGGGACCTCTTTCTATTCTGGGATTGCCCGGACTCCTCTGCTGGAGAGCTCTGCATCGTTGCAGGTGCTGCGGAGCTCGCCCCGATGTGCAACCAGAACGTCAGATTCAAACCGCCCAGACAGGAAAATGAATTCAAATTTTCGCGGGTCATTTCCTGTGTGGCTGGCCAGAGAATCCAAGCTCGACTGCTGTCCAGAGCGTCAACAGAGTGGTGCACTGTGGGATAGCTCCCAGCTGCTAAGTTCGATTAGCATCCACACCAAGCCTAATTCGAGCTAGCAAGTGCGAATTTAGCGTTACTCCACCTGCCGGGGTGGAGTACCAAATTCGAACTAAAGAGCCCTCTAGTTCGAATTAAACGGCTTCCTGGTGTGGACGGTTGAGCGGTTAGTTCGAATTAACGCTGATAAATTCGAATTAAAGTCCTAGTGTAGACCAGGCCTAAGACAGGAACAGGAGGAGAAATCTAAGGCCAGCAGCAATAGGGACACTAAGGAGTTTCCCAATACTAAGCGTAAGCAGGGGCTGAATGAGCTCCCCCCTCACATCTAGTGAGGAGCTGGGGGAAGACTTCAGGAACAGGCCGTGTTTGCATAGACACCCCTACTCTGCCTAGCTATGCAGCATGAGGGGGCCGCTTCCCCAAAATGACCAGTTTGGCAGGGTGGTGGGTTGCAAATCACTTTAGGATTGAGTGGAATGAAATGTTATTCTCCTTCCTGTACAAGTGAAGGGCAGCGGAACGTACCTAGGCCGTCCTGACGGAGGGGTGGGTGGGTGAGGAAGCGCTTTCATTGGACGGCAGAGAAGTGATTGAGGACGTCACCCTAACCCAGTGGGCCCCAAACATTTCACACTGCGCCCTCGTACCCATGGCTGTGGCCCCTCGGAAGCCGCGGTCGAGAACCGGGGCTGGGAGTGGGGCCGTTGCTTGCTGGGGAGGGGGGGTGCGGACAGGGGTCAGGGGGTCGAGGCCGGGCTGGGAGCCAGGGGCCCAGGCTGAGGGGGGGTTGGGGAAGAGCTGGGACAGAGTGGGGCTGAGTGGGGCTCCCTCCCTGCCCTCCATGGGGGCTGGCTCAGGCCCTGAGGTGCCCCCATGAATCTTCCTCTGTGTCCCCTGAGGAGTCACGCCCCACATTTTGGGGACCACTGACCCCTACTCGCTAAGCAGGGGCTGGTGATGCCAAAGCCGAAGGAAAGGGAGAACAAGTGCGGGGGCCCCAGCACTGGAACCATGACCCCCCCCCACTTCTGTGTGTGTCTCCGCCCCCGTCCACCCCTTCCACCCACGGCCCCACCCACTGTCACCTCTGTTCCACCCCTTCCCCCACTGGCCCCACCCGGTCACTCCTTTACCCCGGCCCCGCTGCGGCCCCGAGACCAGAGAAGCTCTGTGCCCCTGCTGCAGCCCCCAGGCCGTAGCAGGGAGTGGGAGCTCCTCCAGCCCTGGGCCACCGTGGGGGAGACTTTTCCAGGGGGGCCCAATTTGGCCAGGGCCCCTAGTCATGGGCCCCACTGCCCCCTTGGCGACGCAAGGTTTGGGGAGGCTGAGCCCCCCCGAGCCTCCATTACGAGCCGCCCAGGCTACCTCTGCTCAGTGGGTGGCCAGTCTCCCTGTGTCTCTGCTGTTCGTGCTGGGGAGCCTGGCCGGCCTTAGGGGTGGGGCCCCCGGCAGCCGCCCAGGGCTCCAGGGGGTCAAAGGGCACCGTGTGGCCGTGCAAAGGTGCTCACTGCTCTCCCCTGCCCCAATGCTCCTCCGTGGCCCCACAGAGGGTGGGGGGAGCGAGGAGCAACACTAAGTGCTCCCTGCGTCCTGGTCACTTTCCCCACCTGGGCTGGGCTGTGAGGGGAGCATCAGAAGCTGCTGCTCCCTGCCCTCCCCTGACGCAGCCCAGCTGGGGAAAGTGACCTGGATGCAGGGAGCTCGGATGATGTCACTTCTTGCCCCCCTGCCCCTGCTAGGCAAGGCTGTTGTGTGGTGTCTTTATGGCTGGTTCAGTGATGCAGGTTTCTCTCTCCCATTGTTCCAGGGGCATCCTACTAGATAAAACTGAGCAAGAAATGCTTCCCAGGGGTTTTTAGGACTGGAATTGCTATTTTCAACAGTGATTGCCATTTTTTTTCTAGTTTTGTTTGTTTGAAAGGAAGACAGTGATATTGCACTGGCAAATTCCCCATAGAAACAAAGAATAATAAAGGCACCTCAACTTTTCCTCATTTATGGAGGACAGTCTGATAATATGGATCCAGATATCCTCCAATCACACAAGCTGAAAATTGTTCCACTTTACTGCAGCTCTGTAACCATGCGGGAACCAGTCCTGTCTGTGTTCTGTGCACATCCAAAATTCCTGCTGAATGACCCGCCCTGGGAGCAAGTTACCAGTGACCCAGGGCTGGGGCGGAAGGAGGGTGCAGGTGGTGGGGGTAGCCCAGGGCTGGGGCAGCAGAGGGTGTGTGGGTGGGGGAGCACTGGTGGGGAAGGGGAGCCCAGAGCTGGGGAACATGGGGTGTTTGTGGAGGAGAGCCCAGGGCTGGGGTGGCAGGGGTGCGGGTGGGGAGGCCCAGGGCTGGGGCAGCAGGGGTGCGGGTGGGGAGGCCCAGGCTGGGGCAGCAAGGGTTATGGGGGGGGAGCCCAGGGCTGGGGTGGGGGCAGCCAAAATTTTTTTTTCCTTGGGGCAGCAAAAAACCTAGAGCTGGCCCTGCCTCCATGCACCGTGAGGTAGGCAGGAGCGGATCATTATTATCCCTACTCGAAAGAGGGAGAAGCTAAGGCTGAGAAAGGAGAATTGAATTGTCTGAGGTCACACAGCCAGTCAGTGGCAGAGTTGGGAATAGGACCCAAGAGCCCTGATTTTCAATATACCTGCCCCTGGAGATTTCCACTACATGCATCCGACGAAGTGGGTATTCACCCACGAAAGCTCATGCTCCAAAACATCTGCTAGTCTAGAAGGTGCTACAGGACTCTGCTGCTTTTACAAACTAACCATCAGATCTTGAATTTCAGACATAGAATGACCTAAAGAAAGTGTTCTGTGATGAGCTCCAGACCAACAACAGTGCACAGTAATTATTCAGCAAGTATTTGAGGAGAACTGCAATGTTAGAGAGAATCATGAACTGCTCAGAGACAATTAATGCAGAGAACAACAAAATTTATCAAACATAGAACTGGTTCTGACTTATTTCCTTGGTCTTAAAAGAGAACAACAAGGATCTGAGTCTCCTCCCTGTCAATAACCCCCTGCTCAGCCAATCAGGGTAGAGACTGAGGAAGGGAGGCTGAGGGTTCTCACCAGAGAGCCCAAAGGATGGCCCAGGTCACTGGTGGGGATCACTGCCCGAGCACTATTTCAGCCCCACATTTTTGGGTGGACCTCCCACAGTGGGAACTGCAGAGCACTCCCCTGCGACAGATGGATCAGACTGAACAGATTTCAAACCTCCAGGAAGCTCTTACCTTCTAAACAGGGGCGGCTGTTTTCTAGTAAAATCACTAAAAGGGAAGGAGAAAACTCAAAAGAGGTTCCTCCTGGAGCTCACGTCCGTGAACCCGAATACTCTCTCAGTCCTCAAAGAGAGGCCTGGAGAAGGAGACTTGCTGAAGCAAAGCCACAGGGGTCTCTGAGGTTTCCCTGGCCCCTCGCCCCTGTCCTGCCTGGCTGATGTCAGCATCTCTCTGTGAGGTCACCACCTCCCCACCACCTTGGACCAATAGGCTGAGGTCCTGCCAAAGGCCTTTGTGATGTCACTGCCACACCCCTCCCTTGCTGTGCCAATGTCCTGCCCCTGGTCAGGCACTTTGCAGGTTTGAGCTACTCCCTGGGGATCACCCCACTCAAGGAGCGTTCGTTCTAGACAGCAAGCCGGCTAGACAGGGAAACATCAGACGCTGCTCCCAATGCTACACTCGGTTTTTCAGAAATTAGTCGACTTTATGGCCAGAAGAGACCATTAGAGCATCTAATCTGACCCCCTGCATATCACAGGCCTCCTGTAGGACACACGAGCTACTTGGGTCTGTTCCTAGAATGGAAGCCGCATATTGAACAAGTCCCAACAGGTTTGCTACACCCTGGCCTCCTCCCATTCTCCACCCGTGAATGTTTTGGCTACTCCAACCTCCAAGCCAGACTGCCCAAGCCTCCCACATCCTGTGTATTTGCTGTCCCTTCAGCAGGAACCCACCAGGATCTCCCCCCCCCCCCCAATAATCCCTACCCGAGCTGGCTCCACTGCAGCCATTTCCCTTCCCTGTCCCATGGGAGGACGGGACGAGCTGGAGCGAAACATGGACGACATCCTGCAGCCTGGCAGGGCGAGAAGGGCAGTTGTGGAGGTTTCAGAACAGGCTTTAGTTCATGTCACATCATGATTCCCCCAGGATCTTTCCCTGCAGAGACACAGCCTAGGTTCTGCCATGCTGGGAACATGCTCCAGCTCTTTATTGCAGGGGAGACCTGGCCCCTCCTGCCAGGCTAAGCCCACAGGGAGATTTTTCAGCCTCCCCAGTAATAAAGTCTCTGAACAAAATGCTGGAAAGGAGCAGAACCAAAGGGGCTGGGCAGGCTCCATAGGGATACTGGCTCCTCCCTTCCCCTCCTGTGCGGCCATGTCCTGTTGCTGGCAGAGATCAGCCCCCCCCCGCATCTCCCCCCCAGAGGCAGCCACGTCTGCGGGCTCCCCCAGCCAGCACCCACTAACCACCACCCACGCTGGGGGAGTGACACAGGACAGAAAATTCCACCTACCCAAGGACAAATTGCTGCAGATAAACGGGCTGGGTTCACATCCCAAAGCTGAGGAGAATTTAAGAATTACAGAGAAAATAGGAAAAATGAGAGACTAGAGAGTCAATAATTTTAGGGAAAATGAGGGAATCTCCTTGGATTTTCTAGCCACATGTGGGGAGGGGAGAGAGAAGGGGAAGAACTAGAGAGAATTGTTCTCAGGTTTTGAGACGGAAAGAAATGGCACAAACAGGAAAAGGATGCGAGTAGCTCACCCCCGTGACCATAGGTGTGAGCAGCACATTTCATTAGGGTGTGCACCCAGGGAGCCCCGCCCTAGCCCCACCCCATCCACTGCCTCCCACTTCCTGCCCCCTGGCTGCCCCCCTCAGAACCTCCAACCCCCCCTGCTCCTTGTCCCCTGACTGCCCCCTCCTGAGACCCCCCCCCTGTAACTGCCTCCCTAGGACCCTACCCCCTACCTGTTCCCCTGACCCGTATCCACACCCCTGCCCCCAGACAGACCCCAGGGACTCCCACGCCCCATCCAACCACTCCCCGCCCCAACCGGCCCCCAGAACTCCCGCTCCATCCAACCCCCTCTGCTCCCTGCCTGCTCCAATCCCGCTCCACCGCCCGCCAGGCACCCCCGAACCCTCAACCCATCCAACCCTCCTGCTCCTTCTCCCTGACCGCCTCCTCCACAGGCCCCCCCCAACCGCTAATCACCCCTCCAACTATCCAACCCCCCACCCCACCTCCTGGCAGCGTTGTCTAGTGCCTGGTCCCACCCACACACTCAAAGTGGCAGAGGAGGCTCCCTCTCCTCCGGGGGGAAGGTTGCCTAGTGGGTTAAGGCACAGGACTCAGGCGTTCTGGGTTTGAGTCTCTGCTCTGCCACAGACTCCCTGCTCAGCCTTGGGAAAGTCACTTCACCTCATTGTGCCCTAGATCCGACCTGCCCAGTGGGGCCCAACACTGACCCTGCCTCCTGGGCTAAATCCATCCATGGCTGGGTGATGGGGGGGGAATGGAGATACCAACATGGGGAGAGTTGGGCTGAATTTCTCCACAGCCAGAGAGTGGGAGCCAGCTCCACAGGGGGGATGGGAGCGAGAGGGGCTCAGGCCAGCTCCACACAGAGGGGGGGTCAGGGCTTCGGCCCTGCAACTTCTGCCACTAAGGTGGCTGGGGCTCCCAGGCCGGGACTTCAGCCCCACATCTTCTGCCAGGGTCCGGGTTCTCCTCCCCTGCCCCAGGGGGGCTCCTCTCCCCCCCGTGCAGCTCCTGCAGGGGCCCGGGGCGTCTCCTCCCCCCACTCCAGCTCGGCTCCTCTCCCGCCACCACGGGAGGGGGGGGGAGCAGCCTCCCCAGCCGGGGCTCAGGGTATTGGGGTGCCGGGGCTCCCCTGCGCACGCCTGGGCCCGGGACACTCACACACACACTCTGCCCGGGGCTCCTGGTGCCCAGAGACCGATCAACCCCGCCTGCCCCCGCCCTTCCCGCCTGCAGCTCCGGCCTCCTCCCGCCCCGCCCCGCCAGCCGCACCCACGGGAGCCCCGGGCCCAGGCTCTGTCCCCACCTGGAGCCCAGCGGGGCCGGGGGCAGCTCCTGCTGCAGCTGAGAACAGCGGCTCCGCTCCGGCCCGGACGGCTCCAGCGCTGCCGGCAGCACGTGGCCACCCGGGAGCAGCTGCTGGGCCCGGGATCCTGCGTCACAATGTGCCAGAGCCCCGCCCCAGGAGCTGCCCCGCCCTGGCTGTGCCAGAGCCCTGCCCCAGGAGCTGCCCCTCCCTGGCTGTGCCAGAGCCCCGCCCCAGGAGCTGCCCCCACCGCTGGGATTTGTTCTCCGCCTCCTTCTTCCCAGCACCCACCGCCTCCCAGCTGCTCCTTCCTGTGTCTGCAAACACCCCGCACCTGGGCGGGCTGCCGCGCACGCTGGGGCTGTCGCCAGTGGCTGAAATTGCCTCCAGCGCTAATCACCTGGGGCGGGGGTAGAGGGAACGAAGGGAGGAGATGGGCCCAGGGTGTGAAAGCAGAATTAGGGGGCAGGGAAAGAAGGACTGTTTGGAAAGGTGGAAAGGAAACCCTGTCACCGCTCCTGGGTGATCCAGATGGAGTCAGAAGAAGTTGGGCAGCAGAGGCTCAGATAAATTGAGGGGAACCCCCTGGGTGTCCCAGTGTTGGCCAGGGATTGTACAGCACCTAGCGCAATATGGAGTCCCGATCTCAATCATGGTCTGTGCAGCACCTGGGAGCCCTAATGTCTGTTTCCTGATCACAGGCACTGGGGATGGAGTGAGGGAAACCTCAGCACCTGAAGGGTTAATGCAGCCCTGTGTGCAGCCCCTGCTAGGGTGACCAGACAGCAAATGTGAACAATCGGGACAGGGAGTGGGGGTAATAGGAGCCTATGTAAGAAAAAGGCCCAACATCGGGACATCCGGTCACGCTAGTCCCTGCTGCGCTCACGAGGGGTTGGCTTAGAGAGTTGTAGTAATAACAGCAGCAAAGAGTCTTGTGGCACCTTATAGACTAACAGACGTATTGGAGCAGGAGCTTTCGTGGGTGAATCCCCACTTCATCAGATGCACCAATAGTCCCATATGGGCTAGTGGTCAGGATTCCTGGTTTTTCATACACGGGGCCTGGGTTCAACTTCTGGTGTGGGAACAGTGCAGAGCTTTTTCCCAGAGTGGAGACAGGAAATAAAAGGAACAGGAAGGGATCCTGCCAGCAGAGGAGTTGGACAGTGTGGGGAGGGGATCCCAGAAGTGGGGGTGGGGGGCAGAGGTCTGAGGGGAGACCAGGGAAGGATCCCAGCATTGTGGGAAGTTGAGAGCACAGGCCTGGCCTGGGGACCTGGAAGAGTGAATGTGTCCTCTAAACCCATCAACTGCAGACTAGGCAGGACTGGAAGAATTACATATTTGTTGGTAATTGTCAATTTCTGTGTAAACACACGACCCAATGGCAAAATATTTCTATCGATAATTATCAAAATTGGCAGATGGGCAAAGTAAGAAACATGCTGCTTGAGAACTTACCCTGTTGTAGGAGCAGCAGTGATCTGTGTGCTGCGTATAATCTGTGTGCCCAAAAGGTCTGTTACACTCCCCCCACCCCCCGCCCCGTCTCCTCTCCCTCTCTGAATGCCCGTGAAGTGGCTTTCCCCCTCCCCTCCCTCCCGCAATGCTTGTGGGATGAAGGGGCTGGTTGAACAGCTGGAAGATCAGAAGAGCTCCTAGATAGACAAGGTATCTGGGACTCTCATTAGGCAGCATTGTGAAAGCACAGCTGAGCACAGGGCCCCTTCCCCTTTTAAGGACCTGCTCCTCATGGCCTGTGACTAGAGATGACTTGGCTGCATCCGGTGGGTCACACTCCACCTCAGCCAGTGTCCATGCAGGGTCCCTGCTCTGGGTGTGTGAGCGCTGCCTAATGAGAGTCCCAGAGACCTTGTCTACCTGGAAGCTCTTCTGATCTTCAACCAGCCCATTCATCCCCCAAGCATTGCAGGAGAGAGCGGGAGGAGGAGGTGAAAGCCACTTCACAGGCATTCAGAGAGGGAAAGGAAGTATAACAGACGTTTTGAGCATAGAAATCACTGCTGTTCCTACAACAGCAGGGACAGGCCACTAGGAGCTGAGAAAAGGAAGCCATCCTGTTTCTGCCTGGCTTTGAACCAGGGACCTTTTGCGTGTTAGGCAAACGTGATAACCACTACACTACAGAAACTCTGTGATAGGGCTGTGCCCTTCCCTTCATAAGAACATAAGAATGGCCATAGTGGGTCAGACCAAAGGTCCATCCAACCCTATATCCTATCTGCCAACAATGGCCAATGCCAGGTGCCCAAGAGGGAGTGAACCTAACCGGAAATGATCAAGTGATCTCTCTCCTGCCATCCATCTGCACTCTCTGACAAACAGAGGCTAGGGACACCATTCCTTACCCATCCTGACTAATATCTATTAATGGACTTAACCTCCATTAATTTATCTGCAAAAAGAACAAAGAGAACATGTGGCACCTTAGAGACTAACAAATGTATTTGAGCATAAGCTTTTGTGGGCTAAAACTCACTTCATCGGATGCATGCAGTTAAAAATTCAGTAGGAAGATATATATATACACAGAGAACGTGAAAAAATGGGTGTTGCCATACACACCATAACGAGAGTGATCAGTTAACGTGAGCTGTTATCAGCAGGAGAAAAAAACCTGATTTTGGGAGGGGAACAGGAGAAAGGACAAAGGAAGGAAGACACGAAGAGAAAAGAGGGATCAGACAGTGGATGGAGCAAGAGGTGAAACAAAAAGGACAAACCCTTATGTCCCCAGTGATTCTAAGAGACAAAATCACAGGTGCAGAATAAAATTCTGCCTCCTTAAGCTCGTGTTTTCCATGCCTAGAATTCAACTGTCACCAGATGGATCAGACTGAACAGGTTTCAAACCTCCAGGAGGCTCTTACCTTCTAAACAGGATGGCTGTTTTCTAGTAAAATCACTAAAGGGAAGGAGGAAACTCGAAAGAGGTTCCTCCTGGCGCTCACGTCCGTGAACCGAATACTCTCTCAGTCCTCAAAGAGAGACCTGGAGAAGGAGACTTGCTGAAGCAAAGCCACAGGGGTCTCTGAGGTTTCCCTGCCCCTCACCCATGTCCTGCCTGGCTGATGTCAGCATCTCTCTGTGAGGTCACCACCTCCCCACCACCTTGGACCAATAGTCTGAGGTCCTGCCAAAGGCCTTTGTGATGTCACTGCCACACCCCTCCCTTGCTGGGCTAATGTCCTGCCCCTGGCCAGGCACTGTGGAGGTTTGAGCTACTCCCTGGGGATCACCCCACTCAAGGAGCGTTCGTTCTAGGCAGCAAGCCGGCTAGACAGGGAAACATCAGATGCTGCTCCCAATGCTACACTCAGTTTGCCAGAAATTAGTCGACTTTATGGCCAGAAGAGACCATTAGAGCATCTAATCTGACCCCCTGCATATCACAGGCCTCCTGTATGGCACAATAGCTACTTTGGGGGCAAATACATTCCAGAAAGGCATTTAGTCTAGATGAAATGTCATCAAGAGATGGAGAATCCACCATTTTCCTTGGTAGCTTGTTCCTGTGGTGAATCATCCTCGCTGTTGAATATTTGTGCCTTTGTTGTAATATGAATTTGTCTCTTTTCATCTTCCAGCCATTGGGTCTTGTTATACCTTTCTCTGCTTGATTCAAGAGCCCTTTAATTCCCAAATCTTTTCTCTCCTTGAAGCACTTCAACACTTCAATGAAGTCACCTTTCAATCTTCTTTGATCAGCTAATCAGGTTGAGCTCTTTCAATAGCTCACTAGAAGGCAGTTTTCTCCCGCCCTCAGAACCTTTGGTGGCTCTTTGCTGCCCCAGCTCCAATTTCACAACATCTTTTTCAAACGAGGACACCAAAACTGGAGGCAGTATTCCAGTATCAGTCTCACTGATGCCGTGTCACCTCCTGTGACATTATTGACATAATCTGTATCTGTATAGATCACCGTTGCACAACTGTTCTATATTTGTAGCCAGTATTGTAGAAAGGTTGTCGTGTAAGGGGTCTATGGAGAGGTTCTGATTGGCTGATTATAATGATGCTATCTCTAGGTGTGTTTCATTTTTGTAGTTGAAGTTATGAATATTGGCTCTCTGCCGGCTCACCTGCCCCCTCGCCACTGCCCACCCACTCGCCTCCTCAGCCCCTCCTCACCTGCTATTGTGTCATACAGGAGGCCTGTGCAGGGGTCAGATTAGATGCTCTAATGGTCTCTTCTGGCCGTAAAGTCGACTAATTTCTGAAAAACTGAGTGTAGCATTGGGAGCAGCGTCTGCTGTTTCTGTCTAGCCGGCTTGCTGCCTAGAACGAACGCTCCTTGAGTGGGGTGATCCACAGGGAGTAGCTCAAACCTCCACAGTGCCTGGCCAGGGGCAGGACATTAGGCCAGCAAGGGAGGGGTGTGGCAGTCACATCACAAAGGTTTTTTGCAGGACCACAAACTATTGGTGGGGAGGTGGTGACCTCACAGAGAGATGCTGACATCAGCCAGGCAGGACAGGGGCGAGGGGCCAGGGAAACCTCAGAGACCCCTGTGGCTTTGCTGCAGCAAGTCTCCTTCTCCAGGTCTCTCTTTGAGGACTGAGAGAGTATTCGTTCACGGACGTGAGCGCCAGGAGGAACCTCTTTTGAGTTTTCTCTTTCCCTTTTAGTGATTTTACTAGAAAACAGCCGTCCCTGTTTAGAAGGTAAGAGCCTCCTGGAGGTTTGAAACCTGTTCGGTCTGATCCATCTGGTGACAGTTGAATTCTAGGCATGGAAAACACGAGCTTAAGGAGGCAGAATTTTATTCTGAATTTTATTTGATCCCCACTAGTGACCTGGGCCATCCTTTGGGCTCTCTGGTGAGAACCCTCAGCCTCCCGTCCTCAGTCTCTACCCCTGATTGGCTGAGCAGGGGGTTACTGACAGGGAGGAGACTCAGGTCCTTGTTCTCTTTCAAGACCAAGGAAATAAGTCAGAACCAGTTCTGTGTTTTACAAATTTTGCTGCTTCTCTGCATTAATGGTCTCTGAGCAGTTCATGATTCTCTCTAACATTGCTGCTCTCCTCAAATACTTGCTGAATAATTACTGCCACTGTTGTTGGTCTGGAGCTCATCTGAGAGCATTTTATTCAGGTCATTCAGTGTCTGAAATTCAAGATCCGATGGTTAGTTTGAAAATCAGGGCTCTTGGGTCCTATTCCCAACTCTGCCACTGACTGGTTGTGTGACCTCAGACAAGTCAATTCTCCTTTCTCAGCCTTAGCTTCTCCCTCTTTCAAGTAGGGATAATAATGATCTGCTCCTACCTACCTCACGGTGGATGGAGGCAGGGCCGGCTCTAGGTTTTTTGCCGTCCCAAACAAAAAAAATTTTGGCTGCCCCCACCCCAGCCCTGGGCTCCCCACTGCACCTCCCTGCCACCCCAGACCTGGGCTCTGCCCCCTCCACCTGCACCCCCTGCCACCTCAGGAGGTGTGTGGGGGGGGAAATTCCAGATCTTTCCACCTTCTTCCAAATTCCTCCTAAGGCGCCACTTTGGGGGAATGTGCTCAGTGGGGCGGCAGCCCCTGCTCCCCTAGCTATGCTCCTGCTTGTGGGGGCCCCTGCAAGACCCAGGGCCTGGGGCAAATTGCCCCACTTGCCCCCGCCTCTGGGCGGCCCTGCTAGCAGCTCTTCTGGGAGCGCAGGGAAGGAATGACTCCCCCTTCTCTAGCTTCTCCCCGTGGGCTCTGGGGAGCAGGGAGGGTTGTGTGATAAATTCCATCCAACTCCCCCTTTGATCCAAGCCAAGGGGCGTCTCAGTTCTGCACGATCCCCTTGGCAGGGCCAAACAAGGGATGTTTTCCACTGCCCAGGAGACCCAGCCAGGGACTCAAGGCAGCCCCAGACTTTCCCTTTCTCCCTTCTGGGAAATCAAGTTCAAGTTCTACAAGCAGCTAAAGAAGCCTCAACCCCGCATCTGAATTAATGTCAATTTCTCACTGCCTGACACAAACAAATGTCATTTAAATCCCAGGTGAGTCCACTTCAGTCATTCCTCAGCCCGATTCCTTCACCCTCCTGCCTTAGCTTAGGGCATTGCGCCACCCTGTGGGCATTTCATGTCCTCCTCAGTTTCACATACAGACACAATTTCCTTTGCCGCTCAACGAACAGCAAAACCTTTCTGTGTCTCTAGGCTGAGTCAGGGCATTCAATTCCATTGAAACCTTCTCTCCTGCAATGGTAATGGTCAAACAGAGGGGACGTGGCCACCTTCAGCCCTGGCAGTGAGATATTCCCTCTCCTCTTTCTTCATGCTGATGTTGTTATTCCATAAAACATGAACCATGGAATAAATAGCTGCGTTTACTTCAGGGTGAGGAAAGAAAGGAGCCACCAACTCCCCAAAAAATCTCAGTGCCCCAGAGAAAAGCTGCCCCTATTATTGGAACTAATGATGTGCTGGAGATATGTTGGGAAAAGGGACTGTCTGAATTGCCAAGGCAGGAAACGAACAATCTACAGCAACATCATTAACCACAGACACACTCTAGCCATGCTCCAGCCAGTGGGGAAATGGGCAGGAATTCATAATGTCAACTATAAAAATGATACACATCTAGAAATAGTATAATTATAATCAGCCAATCAGAACCTCTCCATAGACCCCTTATGCGACAACCTTTCTACAATATTGGCTACAAATAGAACAGCGGTCGCAATGGTGATCTATACGGTTACAGATTATGTCAATAACGTCACAGGAGGTGACACGGCATCAGTGAGACTGATACTGGAATAGCCTCCAGTTTTGGTGTCCTCATTTGAAAAGATGTTGTGAATTGGAGCTGGGGCAGCAAAGAGCCACCAAATGTTCTGAGGGCTGCAGAAAATGCCTTCTAGTGAGCTACTGAAAGAGCTCAACCTGCTTAGCTTATCAAAAGAAGATTGAAAGGCGACTTCATTGAAGTGCTGAAGTGCCCTAATGGAGAGAAAGGATTGGGTATTAAAGGGCTCTTGAATCGAGCAGAGAAAGGCATAAAAGACCCAATGGCTGGAAGCTGAAAAGAGACAAATTCATATTACAACTAAGGCACAAATATTCAACAGTCAGGATGATTCACCACAGGAACAAGCTACCAAGGAAAGTGGTGGATTCTCCATTTCCTGATGTCATTTCATGAAGACTAGATGCCTTTCTGGAATGTGTTTGCCCCCAAAGTAGCTCTTGTGTCATACAGGAGGCCTGTGATATGCAGGGGGGGTCAGATTAGATGCTCTAATGGTCTCTTCTGGCCATAAAGTCAACTAATTTCTGAAAAACTGAGTGTAGCATTGGGAGCAGCGTCTGATGTTTTCCTGTCTAGCTGGCTTGCTGCCTAGAATGAACGCTCCTTCAGTGGGGTGATCCACAGGGAGTAGCTCAAACCTCCAAAGTGCCTGGCCAGGTGCAGGACATTGGCACAGCAAGGGAGGGGTGTGGCAGTGACATCACAAAGGCCTTTTGCAGGACCTCAGACTATTGGTCCAAGGTGGTGGGGAGGTGGTGACCTCACAGAGAGATGCTGACATCAGCCAGGCAGGACCGGGGCGAGGGGCCAGGGAAACCTCAGAGACCCCTGTGGCTTTGCTTCAGCAAGTCTCCTTCTCTGGGTCTCTCTTTGAGGACTGAGAGAGTATTCGGGTTCACGGACGTGAGCGCCAGGAGGAACCTCTTTCGAGTTTTCTCCTTCCCTTTTAGTGATTTTACTGGAAAACAGCCATCCCTGTTTAGAAGGTAAGAGCATCCTCGAGGTTTGAAACCTGTTCAGTCTGATCCATCTGGTGACAGGTCACTTCCCTTCTCTGTACCTCAGGCTCCTCCCCATCTGCCCAATGGGAACAGGGAGAGTTCTCAAACTCTGGTCAGTTGTGAGCCTGGTTCTGACCTGGGTCCCACCTCCTCTAACACAGGATCATGTGCAGAACATGGGAGCTCTGGCTTGTCCTAAATGCTGTAGAGTGTGAGTTCCTGGGAAAGGGCAGGGGGGTGGGAGCAAGAGGAGAAAGGCAGAGACATTGGAGACGAGGAATTGGGGGGGAGAAGAGAGAAAATAAATGATTGAAGCAGAACAGGTGTCCCAACTCCATCTTGCTCATCACAGGTGTTCACAGAGACAGGTAGTTGCGGGTTTTCCAGTGTCAAGTCTGAACTTTGATTCTAACAATGTGCGTTGAAATATCAAGGGGATCTCCACATACCTGATCTCTTCCCCCCTCCCCTTTTTTGTATTAATTTTTATTTTTACGTGTTTGGCTTAACTGTGATCGTCTCTTTCCCCACCTGTATTGCAATTTGGGGGTTATGTTTATTGTGCCTCCCTTTTGTTCATGTCATTATAATTGTAACAGCAAAGGAATCTGCAGGAGCAAAAACTGACTCAAAACTTCATTTCCCCACCATGCCGGAACATCCTACAAACAGCTCACGCAGCTGGAATCATAACACGCAAGGCCAGGGGATGGGAGATGCAGGTTTCCAAGTGTTCTGTCTTTCTCAGATGACACATTCCAGCCCCTTGTGTGCCTCCATCCTGTATGACCTGCTGGACTTCGACACATTTATTGTCTCATTCTATAGATAATGTGATTGTAACACAACGTGACTGAAATTAAACCACTTCCAGATGAGGAAACAACAAAGGAGAAAAGCCATTATTGCATTGGCTGGGAATCAAACCCAGATCAACTGCTTGGAAGGCACCTATGCACACCACTATACCACCAATGCATCTGGCAGGAGTAGCTTTCCTGCAGGCTCTGTGCGCTGGCAAAGGGGGTGACACATGACCATGAAGTTAATGAACAGAGTGGATGGGCTGGAAGCTGCCTGACAGCTGGGAGCAGAGTTACCATCCCAGAGTGACTGAAAGGGAGCGAAGATGAAAACAGAGCTCATTGGGAGCTGGCCCCACACCCGTCCCGCCCCTAGGAGAGGGGAACTGAAGCTCAACTTCAATCACAGAAAAATCTTCCCTGAGAAGGAAGGGGACAGCTTGTTTTAAAGACCAGGTTTGTGTTTGTTCCTGCTACATACGGAGGGGCTGGGTAGTGCTGATTCCAGCCCCCAGACTCTGGGAGGATAAGGAACAAATTCAGGCTGCCAGTGAGGGAGGGAGATGATCTTTTGACAGTGACGGACGCCTCGTCCTAAAGGTCTTTGTCTGCCCCCTTCCAGTGACTGTTTGGCACAGGAATGCAGCCCCCACTCCTGGGTCTCTCCTGGGGAAATAATGTTTCTGTGCAAAACACCAAAGCTTTTAACAGAAAGGAAGAAAAGGAAATGGCCACATGATGGGACTAGGACATAAGGAATGAAACACACATGGGCGGCGAGTTATATACCCACGTGGTGCCCGGGTACCAGCAATATTCAGAGCCCTGGGGCCCAGCTCCACCAAAGTTTGGGGCCGGGTCTCCTCTGGCCCCACCTGCCACCCCGTGCTTCCCCGTGTGTCCCCGGGCCCCCTTGCTGGCCCCATGCATGTCCCTGGGCCCCGGAGGAGCAGAGCGTCCTGCCTCTTCCATGCAGCTCCATGCTGCCTCCTGCAGCAACTGCTGCCACAGGGTCCCAGTGCCCCGCTTCCCAACTCACTGCCAGGGCAGACTGACTCTGAGCCTGCCCTTCCACCTCAGACCCTTCCCTTCCAGCGGGACCCTCCACCATCACAGCCCCCCCACCCCTGCAGTCACCACTCCTGCCCCATGTTGGGCCAGGAGACAGCCCCAACCCCCACCCCCAGTGAGGCGATAGTCAGGGGCAACAGCAGGGGACGAGGTGCATGCCGCCCCCCCCGGCACCCAAAATGGGGGAGGCGAGGGAGATTCCTGGACCTGAGAAGGGCCCTAGGAGCACCTGCAGTGACAGTGGTGGGAGTGGAGTGTGCTGCTGGGGTGGGGGAGAATGAGGGTTCCTCCCCAGAGCTTGCTGCTGCCAGCAGGGAAAGGGCTGGGGGAGTCCTCCTTCTGGCCCTTGTCCCAGAGCAGCCTGCCTGCACCCCAAACTCATCCCCAGCCCTGCCTCACCCCAGAGCCCACGCCCCCAGTCAGAGCTTTCACCCCCCCACCACATCCTCAACCCTCTGCCCGAGCCCTGAGCTCCTCCCACACCCCAAACCTCCCATCCCCAGTCCCTTCATTCCCCCACCCACACCCCAACCCTCTGCCCCAGCCCTGAGCCCCCTCCAACACCACAAACCCCTCATCTCTAGCCCCAGATAGAGCCCTCACACACCCCTGCACCCCAACCTCTGCCCTAGTCCTGAGCCCTCCCACACCCCAAACACCTTATCCCCATCCCAGACACAGCCTCATCCCCTGCACCCTAACCTCTGCCCCAGCCCTGAGCCTCCAACACCCCAAACCCCCAGCCTCAGACAGAGCCCTCACCCCACACCCCTACCCTCTGCTCTAGCACTGAGCCTCACCCACACCCCAAACCCAACATGCCCAGCCCCAGCCAGAGCCCTCATCCCCCAGCACCCTAACCAACTGCCCCAACCCAGAGCCCTCCTGCATCATGAACCTCATCCCCAGCCCCACCACACAGCCATCACCCCACACCCCAACCTCTGCTATAGCCCTGAGCCCTCCCACACCCCAAACCTCTCATCCTCAGCCACACCCCAAACTCCTCCCAGAACCTTGGGCAGGTGGGGGCGGAGTTTGGGCAGGTTCTGGGCACCACCAAAATTTCTATTAAACCTACCGCCCATGGAAACACAAGATGCTTCTCCCATGTGCATTGACTTTTAACCTTGTTTGTGGTGGTGGTGTATCCATGTTGGTCCCTGGGGTCCTCTGGGGCGCCGGGCATTGGCCACTTTCGGGAGAGTGGGCTAGATGAACTGGTCTGACTCAGGGTATGGCTACACTTACGGTTTGCAGCGCTGGTAGTTTGCAGCGCTGGTTGTCCAGCTGTGCAGGGCCAGCGCTGCAGTGTGGCCACACTGACAGCTACCAGCGCTGCAGTGTGGCCACATTGGCAGCATTTCCAGCGCTGTACTGAGAGGTTCATTGTGGGCAGCTATCCCACAGAGCACCTCATCCCGTTTTGGCGCCGGTTTGGCGCTGAGTATTGTGGGAAGGGAAGGAAGTGTGTGGGTCATTCCGCTTCCTGTTCCAACGCCCGTGGTGCATCGCCACTTCCCAGCAGTCTCAGTTTCGCCGTCCACGTTTCTTGCCATTGTCAGTTCAGCACGCTGTGAAATGGAGCCTGAGCTGCTGAGGAATTTGCTGCTGACTGTCGCCAGCACATCATGTTTGGCAGTTGAGCTATTCCTCCTTCAGCTCCAAAGTGACAGTGAAGAGTCCGATGATGATATGGATTTTCCTAAAGCGGGTGACATGAAAATGCTTGTGGCGGTAACGGAAATGCTCAGCACCGTGGAACGCCGCTTTTGGGCTCGGGAAACAAGCACTGAGTGGTGGGATCACATCGTCATGGAAGTATGGGATGACGAGCAGTGGCTGCAGAACTTTCGTATGAGAAAAGCCACTTTCATGGGACTGTGTGCTGAGCTCGCCCCCACTCTGCGGCGCAAGAACACAAGATTGAGAGCTGCCCTGACGGTGTAAAAGCGGGTGGCTATTGCAATCTGGAAGCTGGCAACTCCAGACAGCTACCAGTCGGTCGGGAACCAGTGTGGGGTGGGAAAGTCGACCGTTGGAATCGTGTTGATGCAAGTTTGCAGGGCCATTAATCGCATCCTGCTGAGGAGAACCGTGACTGTGGGGAACGTGCAGGACATTGTGGATGGCTTTTCAGAAATGGGTTTCCCTAACTGTGGAGGGGCAATAGATGGGACGCATATTCCTATTCTGGCACCACCCCACCTAGCCTACGAGTACATTAATCGCAAGGGGTATTTCTCTATGGTTCTCCAGGCGCTTGTGGATCACCGTGGGCGTTTCATTGATATTTACACAGGCTGGCCTGGGAAAGTGCATGATGCACGCATCTTTCGGAACAGTGGCCTGTTCAGGAAGATGCAGGAAGGTACATTTTTCCCAGACCGAAAGATAACAGTAAGGGACGTTGAAATGCCCATTGTGATCCTTGGGGACCCGCTTACCCATTAATGCCTTGGCTCATGAAACCATATACAGGAAGCTGAACAGGAGCCAGGACCGTTTCAACTACAGGCTGAGCCGATGCCGAATGACTGTGGAGTGTGCTTTTGGCCGTTTAAAAGCTCGCTGGAGATGTCTGTATGGGAAGCTAGATTTGGGGGAAAGCAGCATCCCTGCGGTTCTATCCGCGTGCTGTACCCTCCATAATATTTGTGAAGGGAAGGGTGAAGCATTCAGCCAGGCATGGACCAATGAGGTGCAACTCCTGGAGGCTGAATTTGCACAGCCAGACAGCAGGGCTACTAGAGACGCCCACCACAGGGCAACAAGGATTAGGGATGCCTTGAGGGAGAAATTTGAGGCTGAAAGCCAACAGTAATGTTTTTTTGCCTTGACCAGGAGTGACGTGCACTGGTTACAGTGCTTTTAAGTGGCTGTGTTTTCCTTGATGTTTGTTACCTGTGTTTTCATTGGGGTTTGTTATCTTTCACTTTATGCAATAATAAAAACTGATTCATAATCAAAGAAATCATTTATTTAAAAAAAAGGAAGTACACGGGCAGGGGGGCTTGGTTGTTGAACTGTACATTCATGGTTTTGCATATGTACTGCCAGGAGTGCTGTGCACCTCAGGATTGTACTGTTGCATGGTGATGGGGGTTGAGTGCAGAGGGTAAGGGTCGTAGTTCTCTGGGCTCATAGGTGACCGTACAGGTGTCAGCAGCTGGTGATGGTGTAGGTAAGAACCTGGATGCTGGGAATGGGACTTGGAGCTGACATTGGTGCATAGGGGAAAGAGGTTTGGGAGGGTGGGGGTTTGGCACGGTAGTGCTCTGCCTGCATTGCTACCATTGACTGCATACAGTCTGTTTGGCGCGCAATGAGGTTTATAAGCTGCCTCGTGGTTTTCTTCAGAGTCAACGCCTTTCTCCTGCTTTCTGTTTGCCTCCAGTGATGCATCTTTTCTCTCCATTCCTGCGCATTTTTATTCTCTGTTGCACACTGGTTCATTACTGACTTCAACAGTTCTTCTTTGCTCTTGTTCGGTTTCCTCCTCAGGTTTTGCAGCTTTCTTTCAGTCACTGATAAGACTGGCCCAGGACTACTCAAGGTCACTGTAAAAATGCAGCAAATGATACATTTTAAGAGAGCTTCCATTGTGTATAATCTGAAGTTATTTTAAAGTCTCACAAGCATTCCTCACACATTTCAGCAACTGCTAGAGAATTCACAGCCTCCCAGAAATGGTAATGGTACTTAACCCTGGGGTTTCCTTCCGCGGTGTGCTCGAGCAGGGTGCTGCTGATTTGTTAAACGCAGCACCTCCATCTCCCTCAGGAATTAACCCTGGGGTTGCCTTCCGCGGTGTGCTCGAGCAGGGTGCTTCTTGCTTCATGGCTAGGCTGCCTGTTTCGGGGCTTTGTTAACCCTGGGGTTCCTGGGGTTCCTGCCTGCCGCGCTATGCAGTTGGGGAAACCAGCACTGAAACACTCCCTCCATTTCCCACAGGAGTTAATACTGGAAGATATCTCCCTTCTGCAGGTTACCAAAGAAGCAAGGGAGGGTCTCCTACAACAATGCGGATTCCGCCCGGGTCCGTATGCAGCATGCCTCTGTGCAAGCATGGTTCCCCCACCCCTCCTGGAACAGTGGCGCGGATGCGTTAGCCTGAATGGGACAGGGACCACAATGGCTCTCCCTTTAAACTTGGTCACGCGAATTGCCTATGCTCTTGCAGAAACTTTTGAAGAGATTACAGAGGCAGATTACTGCGACGTGATAGACCACATCAATGGGATATTCCATGTCTAGGCATGCAGGCATGCAGCCATACCATCCCCCTCCTCTCCCAAAACCTTTGCATTGCAATAAAAGCTGCTTACCTGGGACCTGCTCCTGTGATTCTTCTGCAGCAAGTTCCAGGGGCTGCGACTGGCTAGCTTCCTCCTGGCTTGAGAAGAGCTCCTGACTGCATGCCTCCTGGGACTCCAGGCTGGCTTCCCCCACCACAGTAGCCTCACTGTCTGCCCCCCCCTCCTCTACCGGCTCTGACCTGTCCATTGTGGTCCTTGGATTTACAGAGGGGTCACCCCCATAAATCAAATCCAGCTCCTTGTACAACCGGCAGGTCGGGGCACTGCTGGATCTGCGGTTTCTCGCGTGCTTTGCAACAGGCACTCCGCAGCTCCTTTACTTTTACCCTGCACTGCACCGCGTCACGCCATGGCCCCTTTCCATCATGGCTCTCGATACCTGGGCAAAGGTATCATAATTCTACGCTAGAGCGCAGCTGTGCCTGCACAGATTCCTCCCCAAACACTGATGAGGTCCATCAGCTCACCATTGCTCCATGCTGGGGCTCGTTTGCCACGTGGAGGCATGGTCACCTGTAAAGATTCACTGATTGCGCTCCACACCTGGCTGAGCAAACAGGAAGGGGATTTTTAAAATTCCCGGGGCATTTAAAGGGCGGGTCACCTGAGGCCAGGGAAGTAGAGTCTGACCTGATGAGCAGAGTGGCTGAACAGGCATTCTGGGATACACCTTATTCCCTGGAGGCCAATCACAGCGCTGGTGTGTGGCCACACTTGATGACCAGCGTTGCAGCACCAGCGCTGGAATCCTTATTCCCATGCTGAGAGGGTGTTGGCCAGCGCTGCAGCCAGGGAGTTGCAGCGCTGGAAGTGCCTTGCAGGTGTGGCCACTTACTAATTGCAGCGCTGGTGGGGGCTTTCCAGCGCTGCAAATCGCCAGTGTAGCCATACCCTGAGATTTGTGCTGCCGCCTTCTTCCCAGCACCCACCGCTCCCAGCTGCTCCCTTCCTGTGTCTGCAAACACCCCCCGGGCAGGCTGCAGCGCTCGCTGGAGCTGGCTCCAGTGGCTGAAGGTGCCTCCATCTCTGCTCACCTGGGGGTGGGGGCGGGACACAGAGCGGAGCTGGGCCCTGGGTGTGACAGCAGAAACAGGGGGCAGGGAAAGACGGACTGTTTGGAAAGGTGGGTTTTTTCCAAGGGGGGGGGTTGATCCAGATGGAGTCAGAAGCAGTTGGGCAGCAGAGGCTCAGGGAAATTGAGGGGACCCCCCTGGGTGTCCCAGTGTTGGCCAGGATCACAGCACCTAGCGCAATATGGGGTCCCAGAGCCATAACTAGCTATTTTTGCACCCAAAGCAAGAATATAAAATTGTGCACCCCCCGCTGTGCCACCCAGCCCCCTTGAAACACCCACCCAGCGCCACCCATCCCTGTGGAAACCACCCCCCGCAGCACCGCTCACCCCACAGAAACAAACCCTCTTACCCCAGCCCCACCCCACCAAAACAGGTGTGGACCAAAAAGGAAGGTAGGGGGAGGGGGAAGAATCAGCACCCATAGGGTGACCAGATCACAGCAGTAAAATAGGACCCGCCCCCGCCCTGCTCGGCCTCACCCTTACACCCCGCCTCCCCCCCGAGCTCCCGCGGCGTCCCGCCGAGGCCGGCCCCCCCCCACCCCGCGCCTCCTTTCATCTCCTCCCCTGCCAGAAACCCCCATCCCTGCCCTAGAGCCCCTGCTGGCTCACTGCTCACCTCTGTGCCCACCCACTCGCCTCCGACTCGCCCGCCCCCCAGTATAAAGCCTGGGGGACAGAGTCTTGGGTGGTGCCACACTCAGGGGGGCAGGGACTTGGGCGGCACGACACGTCACTGAGGGGGCGGGATTTGGGTGGCCCCACACGATGCTCGCAGGGGTGGGGACTTGGGGCGATGCGACACTCGGGCGGGACTTGGGGGACGTGGCGCTGGGGGCAGGGAGTTACGCAGCCCCACACGACGCTTGGGGGCAGGGACTTGGGTGGCACAACGTGACACTCGGGGCGGGACTTGGGCGGCCCTTTTTATTTGTTTGCTTGGGGCGGCAAAACTGTTAGAGCCGGCCCTGCTTGAGAGAGGCTGGGAGCCCGACCAAGGCCAATCAGACTTGGCAAGTGGGCTGGCTAGAGAAGAGCCGACACACTGACGGCCTCGGGGTTAGGAGCAAGCACCTTCCTGTGGGAACCCCTCTGTGCAGCACTGGGACAACCCCAGCCCAGAGAAAAGCAGCAAAAGGACCAATAGACACAGTCCCAGATTTGGAATCTGGGAGATTTGCCCTCTCCATACGCCGACTCGCCACTTACCTCCTCATCCTCCACCCCACAGTATAAAGCTCTCATTCAGAGACCCAGGGGGTCACTATATTACTGCACACAGCAGTCAATCACTGCAGTACCAAACATTAAACTACTGAAAATGGCGCCTCCAGCCACCAACTCGTCACTCGCCTCCTCACCCCCGTCCAAGTATCTGGGGCAGCAGGTGTGTAGAAATTTTGGTGGTGCCAAGAGCACTCAGAGCCCGCCCCACTTCCCCGAACTCTGCCCGCCACCTGCCTAAGGCTCTGCAAGGGAGTTTGGGTGGGGGGAGGAAGTCTGGGGTGCAGGCCCTGGGTTGGGGCAGGGGTTTGGGGTGTAAGATGGTTGAGAGATCGAGCTCTGGGATGGAGTTTGGGTGCTGGGTGCAGGCTCCGGGCTGGGGCACAGGTGAGGGTGCAGGATGGTGGACGCAAGGGTGGCTCTAGGCACCAGCAAAGCAAGCAGGTGCTTGGAGCAGCCCATTTGCAGGGGCAGCAGCTGGCAGGGATCCAGCCTGGGAGCTGATAACCAACAGGGAGCCCTGGGAGCTGTAGTTCCTTGGTTAGCTCCCTGCCTATAGAGCCAGCCCTGGAGCAGGGAAAGAACTACATTTCCCAGCATTCCCTTGGCTGCTATCAAGAGGAAAGGAAGGGGAGGGAGTATGGTAGCTGAAACCTCGCTGTGAATGGAGAGGGGATGGCGCTGTGAATGGGGAACAAGTGTGCCTAAGGAGAAAGCTTTGGCCCAGAAGCAGCAAAATTCATCAAACATAGAACTGGTTATGACTTATTTACTTGGTCTTAAAAGAGAACAAGGACCTGACTCTCCTCCCTGTCAATAACCCCCTGCTCAGCCAATCAGGGTAGAGACTGAGGATGGGAGGCTGAGGGTTCTCACCAGAGAGCCCAAAGGATGGCTCAGGTCATTGGTGGGGATCACTGCCCGAGCACTATTTCAGCCCCACATTTTTGGGTGGACCTCCCACAGTGGGAGCTGCAGAGCGCGCGCGCGCGCACACACACACACACACACACACACACAAAACCTCCCAGTGTTGGGAGGAGAACAGGAGAAAGGATAAAATAAGCAAGAGAAGAAGAGAAAGGAGGGAAGGAGGAAAAGGTGAAACAAAAGGACAAACCCTAATGTCCCCAGTGATTCTAAGGGACAAAATCCCAGGTGCGCAATAAAATTCTGCCTCCTTAAGATTGTGTTTTCCATGCCTAGAATTCAACTCACCAGATGGATCAGACTGAACAGGTTTCAAACCTCCAGGAGGCTCTTACCTTCTAAACAGGGACGGCTGTTTTCTAGTAAAATCACTAAAAGGGAAGGAGAAAACTCGAAAGAGGTTCCTCCTGGTGCTCACGTCCGTGAACCCGAATACTCTCTCAGTCCTCAGAGAGAGACCTGGAGAAGGAGACTTGCTGCAGCAAAGCCACAGGGGTCTCTGAGGTTTCCCTGGCCCCTCGCCCCTGTCCTGCCTGGCTGATGTCAGCATCTCTCTGTGAGGTCACCACCTCCCCACCACCTTGGACCAATAGTCTGAGGTCCTGCAAAAGGCCTTTGTGATGTCACTGCCCCACCCCTCCCTCGCTGTGCCAATGTCCTGCCCCTGGCCAGGCACTTTGCAGGTTTGAGCTACTCCCTGTGGATCACCCCACTCAAGGAGCGTTCGTTCTAGGCAGCAAGCCGGCTAGACAGGGAAACATCAGATGCTGCTCCCAATGCTATACTCAGTTTTTTAGAAATTAGTCGACTTTATGGCCAGAAGAGACCATTAGAGCATCTAATCTAACCCCCGCGTATCACAGGCCTCCTGTAGGACACCATAGCTAGTTTTGGGGCAAACACATCCCAGAAAGGCATCTAGTCTTCATGAAATGACATCAAGAGATGGAGAATCCACCACTTTCCTTGGTAGCTTGTTCCTGTGATGAATCATCCTCACTGTTGAATATTTGTGCCTTAATTCTAATTTGAATTTGTCTCTTTTTACCTTCCAGCCACTGGGTCTTGTTAGGCCTTTCTTGGCTTGATTCAAGAGCCCTTTAATACCCAATCCTTTCTCTCCATTAAGGCACTTCAGCACTTCAATGAAGTCACCTTTCAATCTTCTTTTGATAAGCTAAACAGGTTGAGCTCTTCAATAGCTCCTAGAAGGCATTTTTCTCCGGCCCTCAGAACCTTTGGTGGCTCTTTGCTGCCCCAAACTCTAATTTCACAACATCTTTTCAAACGAGGACACCAAAACTGGAGGCAGTATTCCAGTATCAGTCTCACTGATGCCGTGTCACCTCCTGTGGCGTTATTGACTTAATCTGTAACTGTATAGATCACCGTTGCACCGCTGTTCTATATTTGCAGCCAATATTGTAGAAAGGTTGTTGTGTAAGGGTCTATGGAGAGGTTCTGATTGGCTGATAATGATGCTCTCTCTAGATGTGTATCATTTTGTAGTTGACGTTATGAATATTGGTTCTATGCTGCCTGTATTTCAAACTTGTGCTTTGCTTCTGGAAAACACCCCAGACAAGTTGGTGTCAGTTCTGCCTAGCCTGCTTGATGCAGGTTAGGCAAATGTGATAACCACTACACTACAGAAACTCCATTACAGTGCACTGCCCTGCCCTGCCCTGCCCTGCCCTCAAATTCCCTGCACTTTGGTGGTGCTCACCCTGGCACACACTGATGGGCGAACCTGGAGAAACTGGCAGTAGCTCTTTGATGGGTCAGCTGGAAGAGCAGAGGACTGGAGCCAGGGATCAGGAAGTCATCGTTACATCACCCTTGTGACTCTAGCTTGAGGGGGAGCTTCTTTTTCTTCCCCTTGCTGAGAAGCAGCAAGAGAAGAAAGAAAGGTTCGGTGGGCCAACTGGGTGCAGAAGCCAATGCTGCCTTTTCCTGCAGTGAAGCCCAAAATGAGGGACTTGCATTGAGTAAAGGCAGTGCTGTGCTTCCAGGAAAGAGCCCACTGCTGCAGGAAGAGGGATAAAACAGCCTGCTGAAGCCTGGGATTGAATCAGGGACCTTTAGATCTTCAGTCTAATGCTCTCCTAACTGAGCTACTTCAGCCCCTGCAGGGGGCCTTTTTGGGCTGCTGCTTCACCTTGAAGTTTATTCTCCATAAACCATCTCTCCAGTCAACACTGGCCAATGCAAGATGGACATCGCTTGCTATTTAGCCCTTGGAAACGTCATCAACTAGTCTCTGGATCTCTTGAATGCTGCACTTCAGTTCATGGGGGAAAGGCGAGAGAAGTGACCTTTGAACAAGGGCCTGGGGTTAACATCCTAACGCTGTCTGTCTCCGACTGTAACACTATTTAATACCGCCCACCCTGTGCTGGTGAGTGCTCCATTGCTAGATGTTAGTACATTTCAGTTACTGTCAAAATTAAAAGTTTGTATATGCTTAAAAGAAATGATTTTTAATTTGCTTATATATGGCATGAACAAATACAGATTTACACATCCTAGCATGAACATTTATTGTCTTATATGATAGGGAAAATCATGCATCCAGATTGTGCATCGAAATCATGAAATGAGCTACAAATGCAATAAAATATAAGGTATTTAATGGTTTAACATATGGAGCGGGGGTGGGGGGGGCACCGAAGACACGTCTTGCCTGGGATGCCACTTGGTCTAGGGGAGGCCCTGTCAGGGAAAACAGGAGTTAGTCTCACACGCCTATTTCCAGGCTGTAATCTGTGGGCGACCTGCTCTGGGGGAGGGATCGCAGCAGCCCAGACTCAGGGCTGGAACAGGCCCCGGATTGAGGGGGGGGCTGCAGGGTTTGCAGCGCTCTGATGTCTCAGACAATGTGTCTCTCCCAAAGCCTCAGATCTGCATCCCCAGAAGGCTCCTGCGCTGCCTCCGCTCCTTTCACAGTCTATAGCAAGGAGCAGCAGCAAGGGTCAGGGATGAGCCATAGGCACTAGGTGGGGGGAAGAGGCTTCAGGAGGAAACCCAACCCCCAGAGCAGAGGGGGATAGGAAGCTTTTTCTCTCTCCTAGCCACGGGCCATAGCCTGAAAGCTCTGTGAAATGCCTCCCCGCCCACAGCCTGGGGAAGGGGAAGGAGCCCCAGGTTCTAGCTCGATTTGGAGGAGGATCACTGGCCCCTAGAACCACTCGCTGCCCTTTCCCGGAGAAACCTGTGATGCCCAGAACGGGGCTGAGATAAATGCTGACAGGAGTCAGGAATTGTTCCCTGAATAGCAGCAGGACTGGGCAGCTGGAAATCTCCCAAAGGAGCTGAAGCCTTGGTGGGTCAGATATAGATGCCCCAGGTACTGCATGGGGTTAGGTTTGTTTCTGGACAAGAGCAGTGAGAGTTTTATTGCCTCAACATTTCAGTAGAAAATTCAGACCCAACCTGTGTGTGGTGGGGAGGTCAATAGCGGTTTCTTTGGGTTTGGTTTAGTTTGTTTTCATTCTCATTGTAAAGGCCTTTGGTGATTTTGATGGGAACAATGTCTGTGGAAGGCCAAGGACAAGTAAGAAAGTTAAAAATCTGCATTGGAGTGAGGGGGTCTGTGTGGGACAGGGCAGGGGTGGAGATTTTCATGGGGAGGGGGTTGGGGATAAACGAGAGGCTTTTGCGGGAACACAGGGGGATGTTTTGCAGTTTAACATCCCCACTTTCCTGTGCTGCTGCCCAGCTCTGACCCCACTGGCACCCCTGTGACGAAGTGGAATTTTCTGGATGTTTTGTTTGCATCTTGTGTGTACCTCAGTTTCCCTATTTGTTGCACGATTATCTAGGTTAAAGGTCCAAAATGTGTGCCTCTGCCAGGGGAATGGAGTAACATTCAGGGATGCAGCTGGGCCCAGGCCAGCCCCATGGGGGTGGGGAGGGGAGCCACCCAGCTCCACTCTTGGCTCCAGCTCTGGCCCTGCCTCAGCCCCCTTACTCCCTGTCTGTGTCCCTTCCCCATAGCTGCGGCCCCACTCTCAGACACGACTCGGGGGGAGCATGGACAGGGGTGGGGGGCATGACCCTGAAGTGCTTTGGGACCACGGATCTCGGTGGTGGGACAAGGGGGTTAAATCTTGGCAGAGACCCCCAAAGGGCAGGTGTGGCTGCTGTCGAGCTGCCTGGGCCCAGACAATGGTCACAAATTCTGTCTCCTAGCAACAGATGGCCGGGACGCACCTGCTGCAAGAGGCCAGCTGGCCGGGAGGAGTCGGAGAACAAAGAACGAGCTGGAGGCCAGCTGAGCAGGTTGCCAGGGAAACAGAACAAAGGACAGACGAGGGGCCAAGGGCCTGGCTGAGTCGGGCTGTTGGGAGCAAGGAGTCTGCTGGGTTGGGGACTCCAGGAGAGCCCAGGCTCTGAGTTCGGGTCTCCCAAGATGGACGTTGCTGAATCTTCCTGCTTCCTGTGCGAACACAGAACTTTCCCAGGCTGGATTCCAGACCCTAACAAACCTTCTGTTGTACAGCGCTGGCTGAGAGTCACTGGGGACTGTGGAAGTTGGTGCAGGACTTCTTCGGGGGTGTGAGGCTTTCCCAGGTGTCCGATTCAGGTGGACTCACTGCAGGAAGCTCCTGGTGTGGAACAGGGGGGCTGAAAGGTCCAAGGTCAGTCCCAGGAGGTGCTGAAGCCAAGGAGGCTTCCCCAGTGAGAGCGTCCCTGGGGAGCCACACTGATGAGGCTCCTGCCTGGGTTTGACTCAGAGCTGTTCCAGAGCACAGAGCCTGTGTGCCCGTCACAGCCCCCAGCATGTGACCTACAGGCTCCACTCTGGCAAAGCTCCCTGTAAATCAGAGTCAAACTCCCCTTCTCCCAGTTACTCTCCTGCAGAGAACCCAGAGCAGCCCTGCCTCGTTGGGTCTCCTGCCAGCCACAGCTGGCCAAGGAGCTGCCTGAGCTGTTCCCTGGGTCCCTGTGCAGGGCAGTGTCAGTTCCGACCTCACGAGTACAGTGGTGACTCTCCCTGCCTGTCACGGGGGCGAGGCTTGATTCCCTGAGGAGAAAGCTGGGATTGTGACACCCGTGTATGTCTGCAGCGCAATTAAACCCCACAGCTGGCCCAGGCCGGCTGATTCGGGCTTGCCAGGCTCGGGATCCAGGGCTGGAGCCCGACCACTGGGACCCTCCCCTCGCCAGGTTCAGTGGCCGATATACTGAAGATGAGTTTGTAAGGGGGAATGTGCACTGGGTGCTGCCACTGACAGACACTTCCCAGCAGAAGACCCACCTCTGTGAATGTGATCTACTCTAAACACATGTGATGAAGGAAAGTCAGCCTGGGGTTTGATTTATCATCTCGCAACAACTCGATTCAACTTGCCTGTGTTAGAAAGAATTTTTTTATTGTGATCCTGAAAATTGCCTCCGGTGTGAAAATAAGAGCGGGATTTTTTCACGCCACGCACTTTATCACTATTGAAGGAGTAAAGGAACGTGCAAACCAATGCAGCCTTAACATGTCATTTGATCCTCAAGCCTGTCCCTGTGGCAGGATCTCGAGGACAGACAGAAATGTTACCTGGTGTCAGGAGGAGAGAGGAAAGCACTTCCTCGTGTATTTCCCAGGCTGTTGTGCAAGGCAGCAGAGGCGCTTTACGGCATTTTCTGTCACTGATTTTTTCATGTTGGTGTGGAGGAAAGACTTAGACCTGCCAACTTTGTGACCTCTGTGAATGTGATGTGACCAAGTGGTGAGTTAACAATGATGCTGTTGCACAGGTTTTGATTGGAATTAGAAAACAAAAGCCCTTAAAGTGGAACTCTAGTGAATAGAACGAGCTGATTTATAGTCAGCCTTGAAAGGCAATAGACTGTTACATCGGGCAGAACAGCCTGGTTTTGTTGGTTGGTTGTTGTCCCTGATAAATTGCAAAGGGTTCAGAGAAGAGCCACAGGAATGATTAAAGGCTTGAGCAGGAGAGGAGCTTTAAAACAAACCGAACCTTCCCTGCTCCTGCCGGCTGTGACTGCTGAGGACATTTTCCTCTACCCAGGGTCTCTCTTCTGCCAGATTCTCAGCAAGTCAGGCCCCTGCAGACTGTGGCAGAGCAGTTTGGCATTAAGCTGCAGGACTCACAATGTAAGAGTGCAGCTGTAGCAGCACCTTGACTGACCATGGGCTAAATCCTGCAGCCCTGGCAGCCCAGGATAACCTCCCACTGGTGGTGATGGGAATTTAGCCTTGTAACGATCTGCTGGTACTCTGAGGTCTCAGGATGTGAATTAAACTGGGGGCAGACACAGCTCTGTCCAAACAAGTGAAGGATGTAAGTGAAAGAGCAAAGCTGGCCCTGGGAGCTGCTGCAGTCCCATCACCACAGCTGGAAGGGAACAGAGGGAAAACAGCTGGAGCAGCACAGAGAAAAGGAAGTTTGTCAGTGAGATCAGTAGTAATAAATGTGAACTGAAGGAGTGCTTTCCTCTGTGCCGACAGGTTTGAATTGTGTTACTGTACTATGCGATAAGGCTTTACAATATCCTGCTCTAATTTCAGGATGGGTCTGTAACCATAATTAGTCTCTGTAGAAGTGGACTTTCAAAATTCCTGGAAGGAATTTATGGTGGATTCACGGTTGGTCACCTGAGGGAGTGCAGTAGAATTCAAACCAAAGACCAGAGAAGGAGAACAGGGATTGTGGGACACTCTCCCGGAGGCCAATCACAGCACTGTAATCGACCAGGGTGTTCACACTGGCACCATGGGGCTGTAGTCCCGGTGCAGAAAGCTGTGATGCCTCTTGTTGGGAATCCTCTGATTTACCATTTTTACAGAGGGTGAAATGACAATTTTTCCTATCCCTGCCCTGTTCCTGCTCTTGTATTAGTTCAATATATTTTAAGTGAGAAAATGGTAGTAAAATATCTGCTCTCCAGCACAACTTGAAACAAACATCAGAGCAACTGGGAATGAAACAATTTATTTCCAAAAGGGGAACTCGATGACTAACAATGGCTTGAAATGGGGGAACAGTATAAACCGTGAATGCTCAGGGCTTGTTTAGACTAGGAAAAGTGATGGAGTTTAGGTCAGGTCAAGGAGAAAGCTAATGCCAACCCCTGCACCTGGGCATCTGTTCTACAACTATAATTGTCTTTTTACATCAAGATCACTAACTTGAGCAGACAACGCCATGTACAGCCCTAGTGGATGTCAGGCACAGATACTTTTTGCCTCAGTGTAACTTGTTGAGATCAAACCTCCAGGAGCTGATGAACATTCCTGGCCCAAAAGGAAAGGAGTTGATAGAAAAGATCACAGGACTGACCCCAAAGAAGGGTGAGCTGCAAAAGGCAGAAGCAGGTAACTGATCTGGGGGAGCTGAGAGACCACGGTGAAGATGGTGCAAAAATCACTATGTGGGAATTAGGAAATGTGATTTTTTTTAAATGTTGCCCAGCCCTAGTCAAGGGATTTATTACAGTTCTCTCTCGTGTGAATTTTCTGATGTCTAATAAGGGTTGAGCTCTGATTGAAGTTTCTCCTGCACTCAGAGCACATGTAGCGTCTCCCTGTGTGGATTCTCTGATGTGATAAGGTGTGAGCCTGATTGAAGCTTCTCCTGCACTCAGAGCACATGGTAAGTCTCCCTGTGTGGATTCTCTGATGTGTGATAAGGTTTGAGCCCGATTGAAGCTTTCTCCCGCACTCAGAGCACGTGTAGGCGTCTCCTGTGTGGATTCTCTGATGTGCGCTAAGGTGTGAGCTCTGCTTGAAGCTTTTCCCGCACTCATGGCACATGTAGCGCCTCTTCAAAGTTGATTCTGTCGCTTGTTATAAGGTCTGAGTGGCTACTAAAGTTTTCCTCTGGCCTCTGCTGGTCTCACAGGCTTTTGTTTTTTCTGGGACTGCACAACTCCCGGAAACATTCCTTTGGATCTTCCTGATAAAGTTCCATGTGGTTCTCCTTGCTCAGCATCTTCCTGATGGGGTTTCTCCTCTCATTCTCACTCACCATCCCAACACCTGATGGGAGACAGAGAGAATCCAGACACTGGTCACTCCTGTGCTGGAAAGAAAGAAAATCTCAGAGAGAGGAATTGTAAAAGGGATGAACAATCCAAAATATGTGTGAGAGATCAAACCTATCAGGTGCTGATTTTCCCAAACCCTTCCACAGAGGAGAGAGGAAGGGATCAGTTTTGGTCTGCATCTCACGAGAACACTTGGGGAAAGCGAGATCGGGGGAGGATCTGCTGCTAGTTGTCAGTCAGAATAGGAGGGAAGCCATGAGTGACATCTGCCAATGATTCCACATCTGCAGGGAACAATCCTGAACTTGAGAGCTCACAGGGTCTTTGTAGGCATCCCAAATGTTTCCTGCATTCCCACACAGTTGTTGAGTTGGTTTAACCAAGTCCTCACCTGTGAAGGCAGCTCTGAAGCACTTCTTTCTCAGAGCCCTGGAGGTCTGGGACCCACAGCTCTTCTCCTCGCTCAGCTAAGTGAGATCACATCAGGTTTGGAATTTGGAAACCCTACTGCAGGCAAAGAGGTCAGTGGAATTTGTGGATACTTGTCACAAAGAATAGTCCATGGTTTTAACCCCCCGCTCATTTTAAAGAAGTAACATCCCAAGGCCAGCTTCCTTGGCTCAAAGTGGCAGGAGAGTTATTATAATAAATCATATTCATTACTTAGTGCCTAAGGACCAACTAACAGTGGTCCCATTGTGCTAGGCAAAGTACAAACAGAGAACAGTAGATGGCCCATGCCCTGAAGAATTTACAATCTGAATAGACAAGACAGACACAGAATGGGGAAGGGGTAGACCCCACTGTTAGAATAGAGATATTCAGGTCTGCCTGTAAAGCCTATAGTTTAAGAACTTAGGTGTATTTTTTATCTCTTAGCTACTTACAGGAGTATGAAAACAAAGAATCAAAATCACTGTCTGTATTTGTAAGGGCCTTCTTCACTGTGACCGTCTGAGGCCTTGTTCTTAGGCTAAGGCCTTTGGCCACAGCAGGCAGCCATAAGCTGGGAAGCGCAGGGTCACATCCTCACATCCCAAACCAGTCACACTGAAATAAGGTGCTACTGGGCTGTTAGGAAGATGATCCTGTTTGACAGCACCCATCACCACCAGATAAAGAAACAGATCTTAAGATGGTTAAAGAAAACTTAGTTTGACAGCAGCCTGTCTGGCAAGAAATCACTTACTTATGCTGTGGTTGTGAAACCCTCATTTCCGTGATTATTCTATCTTTATGGCCACCACTTTTACATTGTTAATCAGTCTGATTCTCTAATTGTTTCTATCTGCTGTATAATTCAATTTTGCTAGATGTGTTAATTAGGTAGTGGGATACAATTGGTTAGTAGGGGAGAATCTATGTTTCAGTGTGTTAGGATTGGGTTAGTTATGATTTCAGTACAATGATTGGTTACAAAGGTGTAGCTGGAGCCGACATTATATAAACTGAGTCAAACAGGAGGGTGAACAGGAACAGGGAACAGGGACAAGGTGGTGCAGGCTCTGCGTGTCAGAACTGGCAACGGGGACATGGGAAAATGCTCTACGGTGTCAGAGCGGGTAAGGGGACACGGGGTAAACGCTCTAAGTGTGTCAGAACTGGTAATGGGGACACGGGTAAATACTCCAGGTGTCAGGAGTGTGGGTAAGGGGACACAGGGTAACGCTTGTGCACCATCAAAGCTTCGGGAACAGAGCACTGGGGAACAGATCAAGCAGGATAAGCCTCGACTGGTGTGGAAGGGCTTCTGGAATATGATTGCTTGGAAATTAACCCCACAAACATGGCATTGTCTGCGCTCGACTTCTGAGTTCAGTTGCTGCTTCCTGTCTGGCGTTGACGCTTAAGAACTAGGCAAGTGGAGGCAAGGGAAAGCCCTGGTAACAAAACTGACATGACCTGATAACCAAGAGGAGCCTTAGAGGACGGTTTTAATACACACTGGAACTGATCAGGGATTCCCTGAGGACTGACAGGAAGCACGAAATATGCATTTAGATCCTTTCGTTTTGACATCTTTCTAAAATGAACCTCTCTTGGCACTGTCATGGATCCATAGGATCTCTGCAATGCTCCCGGCTTTAAAACTGTCCTTGGAGGCAGCCCTCGAGCGCACTCAGACCCCTGGCGGGTCCCCACTCTCACAAGGACAGGCTGCGTAGCTTCAACACCTGAAACTGAGCCTCTGGCTTCCAACAATCCCATTTCAACCCGTGAGCTCTGCCAGCAGGTCCAGCTGAACGACACCCTGTTCAGTTTGAAAATTCCTGTGGATGCTACAATACTGACGGGTCTAAACCGCTATTAAAATGCTCTTGTGTCTCAACTTGGCGGTGAGCTTTCTCACACGTGGCAGGGAATGTGCTGTCAGCGTAGGTGTGGCAAGTGCCGTAGTGGCAGTGATGAGGGACCCAGAACCCAAAGTGGAGTGGTGAGATGAAAGCTGGAACCAAAGGGGGAGTTTCTAGGCAGCGCTTGCTCTGGTCAACTGGATGTGGCCTGGGGTGGGTTTTTCCATGCGGATCTTGGATCGAGACCTCTGCAGAGTTTGTGAAGTGTGTCAGCGCCTGGGGTGGGGGAACTAAAGCATCTACGTCAGTCTAAGAACTGGAATTTGTTCAGTGACGGTTCCTCGTGTCAATGCACAGAGCAAAGCTTGCTGTGACATCATAAGACTTAAAACATAGTAGGCTTATTAGTCAACTGAAATGCAGTACTGGTAGTAAAGTCCTAGATTGTGCACACAGGGAAGCTAAGAAGACATTGAGGGGCCTACACTGCTAATGCCTTGAGCCATGCCGCTGGGTAGAAAACGCTTCAGTTTCCTTTCCCAGCTCTGTCCATTAGCCTCACTCCAGTAGAGCCCCCTGCGCCTACAGCCCAGTTCTTCCTCCAAGCTCCAAAAGGACGGTTATCACTGTTGTAACTGTCTCCTCTCTTCGAGATGTGTTGCTCATATCCATTCCAGTTAGGCGCGCGTCGCGTGTGCACGCCGCTTCGAAGATTTACCCTAGCAACACTCGGGTGGGTCGGGCCATGCCCTGGGAGTGGCTGCGCCGCGGAGTGGCGCCGGATATATACCTCTCAGCCACCCGGCCCGCCTCGTTCCTTCCCGCCGCCACCCGACAGTGATGGAGGTGGGAAGAGCGAATGGATATGAGTAGCGGCATCTCGAAGAACAATAACAGTTGGCAATGGTGAGTAACCGTTTCTTTTCTTCTTCGAGTGATTGCTCATATCCATTCCAGTTAGGCAGTGATTCCCAAGTCTTACCTAGGCGGTGGGGTCGGAGGTGAGACGTCATGAGAATGCAAACTGCTGAGCCAAAGGTTGCATCGTCTCTGGATTGTTGGACCAATGCGTAGTGTGAGGCAAAAGGCGTGGAATCGATACCAGGTAGCCACCCCTACGGTTTCCTGGATGGGGACATTGAGCCAGAAGGCGCAGAAGAGGTCTGCGAGAATGGGGCACCGAGATGGCGTTAGCGGGAATGTGAGCCGCAGTCTGTGAGCACGCTCTGATGCAGGATGTTACCAAGATGATCTGTTGAAGAGACCAGCATGCCCTTCATGTGGCTCGCCACCGCTATAAAGAGTTGAGGTAACGCCGGAAGGGTTTTGTTCTCTATAAAGTAGAGCTCATGGATATCCAAAGTAAGGGGGAAGGGTACTGCACGATGAGTGCGGCTTTGGGGAAAAGCTGGGAGGAAATGCCCGATTGACATGAAAAGTAGATACCACCTTAGGGAGGAAAGAGGGTGCTGCAGGTGCACTTTGTCTCCAGGAAGACGTGAGGGTGGGATCAGCCAAGGCACGGTTCAGACTCGCCTCAGCTGAGGTGATAGCGCTGAGAGTGATAGCCACCTTCTTCCAGGAAAGGTAATAAAGATGGGAACATGTGGCCATAGGTTTTGAAGGCCCCATAAGCTTGGTCACACTCATAGGTTTAGACTGCGCGGCTGGGTGATGGATCTGGGGGGTGCAAACTGCTCCAGTCCCCTTTGGCTGAAATCCTGGAAACCATGGGGTGAGAGAAATTGAACAGTCACTTTCTTACCTGGGTGAAGGCGGGAAATAGGCTGCTGGGGATTAACCTTTTTATAGAAGAGACTGCCAGCCCCTGCTCTCGCAGAGAGACCAGAGAC